>NC_090927.1:502720522-503033694 GCF_040938575.1 Ambystoma mexicanum | reverse complement strand
CTCAGTGGTGAAAAAAGTTGCTTTCCCTTTGATTCCCCATAGCCATGCTGTGTCCGAGTGCTACCAGAGCATGTATTAGCATATCCATGTAGGTGAACCCCTACGGTGGGTATTTGTCAGCTTACGTTTAAACATGCCAAATTATTAACAGTGAAGGTGCACCTTTAGCTTTAACCTAGGTGTTCTAACCGCCACCATCCAAGATCGCTATGAAATATCCAAGAGTGTTGAATAGAATGCAAGTTGTACTAACCATGCGTTGGGAGATGCCACGTTAATGTATCAAGAGTCCGAATTTCTTCAGATTAGTAGATTGCTTCTGAACATTAGCCTGCTGCACGAAAAATAATAAAAGAGCATAGCTTTCGATGTGCTAAATTACCTGTATATAGGGTTCTAAGGAAGCTAGCATAGTTGATTTATGTCACTCATGTTTGTGCGAAGTGATGAGTGCTTATTTTCATTTGCATGTTCTTATTTGAGAAACTGATCCATAAGGAGCTTATTATCATTTGCGTATATCAAGTTATCGAAGTGGATCCATGAGGTACTGTTCAGTGCGTGAAGGTATCTGTCCAATTATAGTATTCAAAGTACACAGTCCATGGCTCATACACCTGCTAACGTTGAGCGGAAAATATCTAAATGTGTATAATGTGAACTAAAACCTGTGCAACAGCGTTATTGCACGCTGGTTTTGTAGACCATCTCAATTTAAGTTTATCATACATCGCAACCAAAGTTAGTGTACTTCTGCGAACAATAAATAATTCCAAGCTATAATGAGAAGATTTAAGCCTTGTTGGTTTTGCTTAACTACCTGATGGACAGCCCAGTTTCCTAGTGTCTCTTCCTCACTATACAAGCGTGCCTGACACAAGCACATGATATATTTCTTTTTGGGTTGTCATGGGGATGCATATGGTGAAGAACGAGGAAGTTCTCTCAGCATATGTGTTCTTCCCTGCTTTAATCAGCAGACGCCATCTTAGTACCCTCGCGTTTAATATTGTCTCATGCGATATGAAGTGCCTGCATCTATTTCTTCATGATGAAGTGATACTTTAATTCTTGTCTTTTTCTAAACTCTATGAGACATTAGTATTATTATTAATTGTGAAAAGCAGATCAAGCATATGGCGAAATCTGGTGAACTTGTGTCAAATTCAAAATGGGTGTCACTATTAATGGAGATAGTGTAGTTCTACTCATACTGATGCCATGTGGACTAATGACAACATAGAGGAATACTTAACATAGCATATTAAATATAGCTCTCATTACTGTTATTGGAGAATAAAAAATCCTATTCATATTGTTAGGATCCAAGCTGGTGACGCCTTTCTAGGATATAGCCTTGGATTAGTCCCAAATAACAGTTGGGCGATACAAATTAATAATGGGAGGACAGCTAGATGGTTCAGGTAGGTTGACATTGTTTTTTATTCAAGAATTTTCATAGCAAGCCCATACATGCCAACATTGCGACATACCTGGCAGGGAGATTTCCTCAAGGAAATCAGGAGACATGCATTTTCCCATAGGAATACATTGGGGCTACGGTTATTTTAGGCAGGAGACCGTGAAAAATAGCAATATTTTTCACTGAAAAATTGGGACTCTCCCGCCTAAATCGGGAGGGTTGGCATGTATGCAAGCCCCCAACACGACCTCCCACTTCAGCTCCTACTCTCAACTGATTAGCTCAGAACAGAGAGCTTTGTTTGCCCATATACATTTTACCCCAATGTTCCACCCTGAAAGCTATGACATCCTTACATTCCATCCTGGGATTCCCAAGCCTTTAAAACATATCTCCTTTCCTTTTCTCAACATCTCCAAGCTTTCACAATTTGCCCCCCTCTTAGTCTCACAGCACCATCCATTATACATGCCAAGCCTCCCGATTTAGGCAGGAGACTCCCGATTTTTGAATGAATAATCGGGCTATTTTTTACTGTCTCCCGCCTAAAATAATTATAACTCCAATGCAATCCTATGGGAAAAATACTTTCTCCCGATTGCTGTCGTGAAATCTCCCTCCTAGGGCCTGACGAATGTTTGCATGTCTGCCATCCATAACCTTTTCCACCTGCACAGGCTCTGAATATAATGCGTCCCCTTTCTTCCTCACAACCCCATTCTTAATTGGCACCCAGTCCCCACACTGTACCTTGACGTTACTTCCACTCCTGTTCTCAGACTCTTTCTCAAACCATTTATCTTTCTCTTGGTCAAGCTTCCTTTTCAAAACCCCCACCACACAATCTGTTTCTCTAGCTCTTCCCTACCGGGGAGGCACAACTACACCCCAGCATCATCTCAAATGAACTAACATCAGTAACACCGCTAGTAGACATTCCCATGGCATAGATCCTGTCCTGAATCACAAACGTCTTGTCCTTTCTACATACACCCGCCATCCGTATAGGCTCCATAATACACCTATTCATTCTCTCCACTGTGCCATTACTTTCAGGGTGATGTAATGCTGTTTGCTTGTGCTGAATACCACATTTATTCACATACGCTTGAAAAACAACCACTACAAATTACGTTCCATTGTCGGTCAACAGACTGCAAGGCAATACTTCCCTTGAAAATATCTCCTGTAAAAGTCCAACCACCACTTCTCCAGTAGCTTCCATTACAACTTTATATTCCGCCCATCTAGACAGTTGGTCCACCAGAACTAAGACAAAGTTTCCTAGACCACTTCCCAAATCTACAGGTCCGAGGACATCCATGACTAATTCTTCCCATATACCCTTAGGCACCTCCATTTTCACCAAAGGCTGCCCATCGGCACACTCACCCTTCCCTGTCTGACTCCACTTAACACAAACTCTCAACCTCCTTTCCACTTCATGGTCAAAACCCAGCCACCAATACTCACTTCTGAGAACAGCTCTGGTGCATACCACTCCCTGGTGGCCTTGATGTGCCAAATCAACAACCTTTTTGCATAACGATCGGGGAACTATCACACCTTCCTATTGATGTAATATTCCTCCCACAAAGCTCAACTCCTCAAAGACTTTTCAAAAGCTCCTCTCATCCTGAGACAGTCCTAATCTTCTTGGCCACTCTGTCCCCATATATTCCTTTACATGAAGCAATGCCTCATCACCTCCAACCATTCCTTGATTACAAAAACCAAGTCAGTAACCTTCTCTTTGTAATCTTCCTCTGTCTGACCACCCAATCTTGATAAATGATCAGATAAGACATTATCGTGGCCAGAAATTACTTCCATGTTAAACGTACGACTTTGCATCCTGTTGACCCAGCTTGCCACCCTTCGGGACACCTTACTCAAACCTTTAGACTCAAAAATGCTTTTCAGTGGTTTATGGTCCGTCCTAATGACAAACTGAGCACCCCACACAAAAATGGCACATTTCTCAACTGCCCAATGACATCCTAGCCCCTCCATTTCCAAAACAGATTAGTTTTTCTCTGGCCCTCTGAACACATTGAGGCATGTGCCACAATCTCTTGAGAACCGTTTTCATTGTACTTTGGCAATACTGCTCCAAGCCCATTATCACTTGCATCCACAGTGATGATACTTTACCTTCTAGTATCAAAACTCTTCAGCGCCTTTGCCAAATAAATGTCCTCCTTTATCCTTGAGAATTCCTCCCCACAAAACTTGTTCCGCTTAAAGCCAACACCCCTTTGAAGCAACCTCCTCTTCTCCTTCACTTTGTCAGCAAAATCATGGACACGTTTTTGATAAAACTCTACCATCCTCAAAAAGATACAAGCTCTCCCTTTGACTTGAGAGTCCCAACTTTCTTTATTGTATTTACCATCTCACTCTTGGGCTTCACTCCTGATCCAGATATCTCAAGACCCAGGTAGTCTATTCTCTCCCTTCCAAATACCACATTTCTCCTGCCTCAAGGTAATACCCCTCTCTTCCAAAATACTCAACAAGTGTCCAAAGATGGCATCATGCTCCTTTTCATCTTTTCCAGATACAAGACATCACCTTGAAAACAAAACACACCACTCATTCCTTTGAACAATCTATCCATCACCTTTTGGAAGACAGAGGAAGCCGACACCAGATCAAATGGCATTCTCCTGAACTGAAAACTTCTGTTGTGTGTTATAATAATAATAATATTTTATTGTGACATGATCCATAATTTCGACTTTAGACAACATATAAAATGCTTAACATATAACAAATCAGAAAAATAAATACAGTATGTGTGAAATGCAGTAAAATGCAATGTAACAAACGTAATTCCCAGTATCCAAATGGGATAAAATAAAATAAGATAATGATAAAACTAACACTAAAAATAAAAATAAAACTAAGATACAATAAAATACAGTACAATTTAGCTTCAAATCAATGCTCAATGCCCAAATTCATCAGACATTTGAATGGAGGAATACAGGCAACTCAGGTAGAAAGGCAAAGTCTGAAGGCACTGTGACGTCACCGCACCAAGGGGTACCAAAAGATACCAAAAAGAGATACCCCCTGGTGCAGGAATCACAGTATCATTATTCCGGTAATAAGGTCTGAACGTGCTGCTATACCCTACCTAAATAAGGCAAGCTGCACTGAGATGGAGCATGAATTCAGACAATAGTTCCAAAAAGAGTGTGCAGTAATTGCCTCATAAGAGTGGACCAATCTGCCCAGCATACACATACATAAGGGCCCCAGATCAGCGCATTGGGAAAGGACATGCTTAGCTGTCTCCAATGGGCCAGGTTTGCCGCAAATTCGACATGTCCTATGTTCCAAGAATACCCCCAGTCGGTGGCCTAGAACAGCCATTACAGGTAGTTGGATTGTGTGCAGTTTTAAAAGAAACTGCCTAAATTCAGGGGTCGGGCATAGCAGCAAATAGGGTTGTACCTTACGATAACGATGTACTACGTGAGACACTGCCTCATACCCTTTTAACTTAGAGAGATGGGTATAATTTTTACACCAGTCCCATCTGTTGAATTTGTGTTCAAAAGATTTTTTCAAGTGCGCATACAGGAGATCTCTCTTTTTGTCAAAGGGCCAATCAATCTCTGAGAAAATGGTTTCATTCAGAGTTTTATAATTAGACCCTCGTAGGACCATCTCAGTCCGACTTATTATCTCCAACCAGTGCAAGTAACTTGCAGGTAAGGTTGACACAGGATTTTAGATAGAAAGACCCTCTGGCTCGGAGGGCCATGCCCCTCAATAATGTTAGGCCTAACTCTAGGCGGAGGTACTCCATATGGCACAAGGGACCTAATCCCAAAACTGTTCACCAGTAGTGGCCCTAGAGTTTGTATAGCCAGGTTAAATCCTGAATGGCCAATGCATCCAGGACATAGAGAATGGCCAGGACAAAGCATTGCTGGTAAAGCTTAAATATCCCGGCTATACTATAGCCTGCAGTGCCCCTGGCGAACTTACAGGCTTGTAAAGTGAGTAATTTAACTCGTCTCTTTTTATTGAGAATTATCAGTTCGTAATTGGGGCAAGCATCAAACTCCAAGCCTAAATAAGGGTAGGATTGGGTATAGTCGATCGTGCCCATGGAAGTATCAATTCTAGTCCTGCTGACCTTATTTCTTGCAATCAGTATTATGTTAGTTTTTTCCAGGTTGATGGTCAAACCCAACAGGATGCATAGCGGGCCAGCTCATTAAGTATATTCTTTATCCCAGATATAGTCCTGTTGAATAGTATTAAATCGTCAGCGTAAAGCATACCCACAATAGGCCGATCTCCTATTTTAGGTGGGCAATTCGATTTAATAGCCATTCGGGGAAGGAGGTCAGCAATGTACAAACTATAGAGCATAGGGGCCGCCACACACCCTTGCTTGACCCCCAGATTTATACATATAGGGTCAGACACTTCCCCATTGTTCAATCTAACGCTGGCTTAGTTGTCACCATGCATCAGGATTAGGATGTGTAAGAGCCAGCTGTGGCAATTCAAGACTCTGAGCTTTGCCCACAGCGTGTACTTGTTCACCTGATCAAAAACGCTGCGGAAATCAATAAAGGCAATGTATAAGCTGGCCTCCTTTCTGCTGAGTGTGGTATTATTCAGCTGGTCCAAACACTCTGATGTTATGTGTGGTGGCAAAACCAGGCCTGAAGCCTGTCTGCGCAAAGCTAAGGACCTGGTTAGTCGTGGCCCAGGTTTCCAATTCCATGAGTACAAGTGTCATAAAGATCTTGCTTGTAACGTTCAACATGGACAGCAGTCAGTAATTGGACACATTGGACCGATCCCCCTTTTTATACACTGGAATAAGTACCGACTGCCGCCATGTTGCCGGTACAGAGCAAGACCTACATACTCGAGAAAAGAGGGTTAATAACACCTGTGCCCAGTTGTTCGGGTCCGTTCGGCCCCAGCACATTGGATGACTTAAGTTTCAGTATAATATGCTTCACGATTCTATGACTCAGTGGTAGGGGCCAAAAATCTGGCAGGGGGTTAGTCATAAACGGGCACGGCAGATTGATAAAATTGTAAAATGTGGCCCTTATGTGCTTGACTCATTATTCCCCGGATATGGCATTAAGAACTCAATATTGTTCACCCCCAGCTTGGGCCAAAATACGCCATATTTTACGGCTATCCCTGCTACACATTACCTCTACAAACCTCTGCCACGTCACTTTTTGTTGGCACTGCCGGTAATGGCATAGCCAAGAGCAAAATTTCTGCTTTATGGCTTTCATGCCGAAAAAGGTCTTAAGCATATCAGCAGGGTTAGTATCAGCCAGCCTATGTCCTCTAATGGCATGGTGCATGAGGCATTTTTGGTCTCGAATATTGATATCAAAGGTGTTACCCCCCCATCTTCCACCTTATACTGGGTGCGGAAACTGCCTGAGTTAGATGTCGTATCCATCCTTCAATTGCCTCCTGGTTTTTACCCCTCAGTGCAAGGTCTACCCCGAAATCTTCCGGAAAGGTGATAGAAATCATTAATTCGATGTTCTTCTGAGTCCATCGGATCCTATTCCCTATATGATTAAGTATCACACCCCCTGCCCCCCACCAATCATCAGGGTAAGGGTGGCACGGTCACTATAGGTGTTCAGGGAGACTTGTAATTGAAGAAATGGATCTAATAGGCACTCAGATACTGATGTAATCCTGCATTGCACACTTTTCCCCCACTAACCAAGACACTTGCCCCGGTTGGCCACCTGTAGTTTGCCCATTTAATATGGAACAATTACATTCTTTCAAGAAATCCAGCCACTACCTCTCCTTGCCATTAGATTTACCTGTGGTCATGATGCAGTGCTCAAAGACATTTCCATATGACCCACACCCAGCCGGGTCCATACATTTAGCATTCAAGTCTAGTCTCCACAAATAACCACAGGGGTACCCTCCACCCCTATATGCCGAGTGGAGAGAATGGAGTCCAATCGATATGATATGGTATGATATGGCATTTATAACGCGCCTATACAAAAGTGTTTCAAGGCGCGACGAGGCAAGGGAGGGGGAACAGGGGGAAGACAGACAACAATCCTAGTAGGTCAGTGTCATTCAGATCGCGCAAGTGCGAGGGAAGGGCGGAGGGGACAGTGCAGTCCATGGGAAAAGAATAAATAGCAATATGTGACAGTAGGCCAGCAGGTGGCAAGTGCAGGGGTAAGTGTAGGTATCAGGTGTCAAGTGCTGGTAGTGGGACTGTAGGGATACAGAAAACAGTCACCAAGTGCAGGGGTTGCCAGGAAGGCAGTGCAGGTGTGCGACTGGTGGGGGAGGGGACCTGGGCACTGAGTTCAGAGGGTGTGCAGGTAACTAGCGCCGATTCAGTCAGGAAGTCAGCAGGGGAGAGGAGGAGAAAAAGCAGAAGCAAAGAGAAAGGTTTTGATGTGCTTCCGGAGCCGGAGATGATTCTCCTCAAGTTTCAGGGAGGATGTTCCAGATGGAGGCCCCAGCTGAGGAAAGAGATCTCCCACCAACTCGTTGCTTAGAGAAGCGACTGACCCTGAGGGAGTTGGAGGCGGATGAGCGAAGAGCTCTAGAAGGGAGATATTTAGGGAGAGAGAGTTGAAGGTATTGAGGCCCAAAACCCCAGAAGGCCTTGTGGACAATGCAGAGGGATTTGTACTTGATCTTCACAGCCACTGGGAGCCAGTGCAGAGATTTCAGTCCCGGAGAGATACGATCCCTGGGCTTGAGGCCAAGGACAAGTCTCGTAGTCCTGTCCTGGATGAGTTAGAGAGTAGAAGCAGGCAGATTTAGAAAGAGGCTGTCGCAATAGTCCAGCCTAGAGAGAACCAGAGCTCGGGAGACGGTGAGCGTCTGCGGGTAGGAGAGGAAAGGAAGAATACCTCTGAGGAGGTACAGCTGGTAGTGTGACTTCTTAGAGACGTCAGAGATGTGAGGATGTGAGGAGAGAAGGAAAGTGTGGAGTCGAAGATGACACCAAGGTTTTTTCCCTCACAGGTGGGAGCAGGAGGATGGCCAAGAGAGGCCGGCCATAGAGTGACAAGAAAGGAAGGAGTGGGTGTGTTAATGACTCAAATCAAGCATTCCCACTAAGTCAGTGCCTTGTCTGGGATTGCTCAAGGGAAGCCCTTATTTATATATTTTTATGACAAGTTATAATCTGGATGATGAACCCTTGTATAACGCCCCTCTCTTAGAATCCCCCCTGACCCCACTGAGCCAAGAAGTAGGTTTGTTTTGCAAATTAAAAGATTTATTTGAAAAATTAAACAATAGATATATATCACACTTTTATAATAAATTCATATTTGATATCACACTTAGACATATGACAGTGGGTGATCAACAATGGATGATGTGATACTAGCGCACTGGTTTAATTACTTAGGAGTAGTATATAGGATAAAGTAGCTGAGAGTGCTTTATATGGTACAAGGAAATGCAAGGTGGAAAAGAAGCAACACAGGAATAAACTTGATATGATTTCAACAAAAGGTAATAGAATCACTTTTCCCCTTTTGGCAATTCACCCCCCCTCTATGCAATGTAAGGAGGTGGAAGTAACACACACAGTCTTCAGGAATACAATCACAGTACAATACAAATTCAGTTCCCCCCTAGCAAGCTTAGAGAAACAGGGAGGATTTTAAACACAGGCAAAATACTTTCAATGTGGTAAACAAAGAAGGGAAAAATATGCTAAAATGATTTTAATTCCCTCTAGAGGTTCAGGGTGAGTGAGAGATACTTTAAATCAGTTCAGGCCAGCCCTATCAATGATTCAGGGATGGTTACCAGGTTGAAAACGGAATTCCGTAATGGAAGCAAAAGACGAATATTTTTGTGGCTGAAATTAAGCAAAATGTCAAATCGCGGCAATTTAGTTCATGCGTCGAGCGCAATTACGGAGGAAGTATAAGGAAAAGCAAGTCGGTTTAACGCTTGTTAGAAAGTTTAGAATCTCAGCTTTAAAATAAAAGTAAAAGCACGCTTCTATCACAAACGGTTCAAGAGATCCGGACGATTTTGTGAAGGTAGTTTTTCAGAAATGAAATTTTAAAGTTTCAGAATGACAGATGACAGTTTTGCAGCTTTGAATCAAAAGAAGGGACACGATTTCTATGATGCAGTTCCCAATAGGTTAAAATAGTTTGAATTCGATTATTTTAAACTAAGAGATTGGTTTTGCACAGTTCTGGCCGAGTACTCACACTATATTAGGGACAGGAATGCGACTTCGTCACGGATCGGGTCAGGATTGGCTGCGGTTCTCTCGCCACTGGGTACTGGTTCTGCGCACAGCGATTTGGGTCAGCTCTCAACGATCTGGTCTGGGTCTGGTCTCTCTGGATCTCTGGTCTCTCTGGATAATTCTGCCTTTTGGGTCTGCTACTGGTTCTGGCAAAAGTTCTTGGCAAAGAATTCAAACAGCTCGCCCGGCTGTTGAATAGTTTGCAAATGATTTGGAGGCCTGCTGAAAAACGATTCAGCTTGTGGATTCAGGCCCCTCTGCTACAAGTTCTGGAGTTAAGTTCTGGTCTCTGGAGATTGATGGATTTGAAGTCTGGAGTCTCCCGGTAAAGCGTCCCGCAAGAAAGTGGAAAGTGAATGTCCTGTCTGGCTTCCAGTGGCTCTTTCTATGTCTTTAGAAAGTGGGTGTGTGCGTAGCATAACTGAGCCTGCCCCTCTCAACTTATCATTGGCCCAGTTCTCCTTTCTCCCTTGATTGGGGGAACTGAGTTGTGAGTCAGAGTGATGAGGTAGGTTTATGGTCAGAGGATCCTCCCCTTGTCAAATTGCACACAAATCTATTTCTGATCCAAATACATATTTCCCAGCTACACAAGTGTTTGACATTACATGTAAATATTACAGATTACTTATGGTACATTCTGTTCCAACTCTGATGTTTCTAAGAGCTTGCATTCAAAAATGACAACTTATTTTCGTTTTTAGTTGGTTTACCAATATCGGACGTTTACCAAAAATGGCACACATGTACACCGCCTTTCTACACATATTCCAGTAACTTTTCATTTTTCTAGCATGAATCCCGTGTCTGCAATCTCCATAATTCATGGGGTTTTGCCTCGGAACATGGTACAGAGTTCTAACACCTTTTAAAATGTGCACAGATAAATCACAAGAATGATGATGTTATTTATATAATTTTTACAAGGCTGCACTATGAATTATCCATCTTTTTAAAATTATGATCTGGCCCAGAGGGGTGTGGTTTTCCAAAGCACATGGTGGAATTTCTGGTTTATCCACTTCCCCCAAGCTCAGCTTGCTCACAGATGCAGTGCCCCCCCGTTTCCTTCTAAGAGGAAGCCATTTACGACCCCCCTAATTTAACATTTGCCTGGGCCAAGGACAGTGCTTTGTTTAGTTTCCTGCAGTCCCCAGGTGCCACTCCCCTAATTCAATCAAAGAGTTGTCATCTCCTTTTGGCAGGGGCAGCAGAATGCAGCCAGGCCTGGGAACACAGCTGCTGATCAAGTTTCAACTCCTGTCGGGGGTAGTTGCCGGGCAGAATTCACTCTCTTCAAGCCAGGCTTCAGCCAAATGTCACTTTTGTTCCCAGTTTTCTACATTCAAACCAAACTTGCAATTTTTACACATGCTGCTAGAACACTGATTCTAAGTTCAAAACTATAACATTTAACAGTTGCAAACTATGTGACACTCCACAGTAGGTCACTCATTTATTTTAAACATTTATATGTTAGCGTCTTTCAGTCCAATTTAACTTAGGCTGCTGACATCCACAGCTCAGCCAGTTTCATTATGAACATTATTTTAGGCTATTTCTCTTTCCAGATTTTGTATGCACACAAGTCTACCTTCTGCCAAATGTCTGCTGGTGTTCAGTGAGATTTTTGAATATCTTGCAATGTTTAAAATAGGCATTTTTAGCTTGCATTTCAGAGAAACAAAGGTGATTTCAAAACGCTTTCTGAGCTAACCGGCACTGCTGTTTTTCCTTTGGCACACATTTCACCCATGGCACTCCTGGCCCATCACGCTCGCACTGGTGGGTGGCAGGTCAGGGGACCATTTTGTTGTGCACAAAGACTGCGCGGTTCTCCCGGATTCTGGCGCAAATGTGGGCTTTTCCGCCCTCTTGGATTTCCTAAGCCCACAGCACCAAATGTTGCAGCATAATAGTCCAAACGTGGGTCAATACCCCTGAGAGGTGTGCCAATCAGGAGAATCTCGGCCTTACTGGCATTGAGGCAGAGATCATTGGCGGCACAACACCTGGATGGCGGACAGTCAGACAGAGATGAGTGAGGGACAAGAGGTGGCTGAGGGATAGCCTGAGTGTCATCAGCATAGCACTGGAAGTTGGGGCAGAGCGCCGCAATGCGGTGGGCAAGAAGTGCCAAGTATTGGTTGAAAAGCCAGGGAGAGAGGTTAGACCCCTGGGGAACACCACAGGTAGAGATAGAGATAGAGGAGACGAAGGACCCAAGTTGAACCTGAGAGGGTCGATCAGAGAGGAAAGAAGTCAGCCATGCTAGGGCCTGACTAGTGATCCCCAGGTTATCACGGAGACGGTTGAGCACGATGGCATGGTTGACTGTGTCAAAGGCAGAAGAGAGATCAAGTAAGATGAGGACACCGGGGATGTTGGAATCGAGGTTGGAGAGCAGGTCTTCATGACTGTTCAAGTGAGCAGTTTCCGTGCTTCTGGCAGCTCTGAAGCCAGACTGATGATCATGGAGACAACCAACAGATTCAGTGAGAAGATTGAGCTGGGAGGGCCAGCTTTTCCAAGAGTTTGCCCAGGAAAGGCATGATGGAGATTGGGCGACAGTTGGCATGGCAGGAAGGGTCGGCAGTGGGTTTCTTAAGAAGAGGGTGCACAAGGGAGTGCTTCAGGGGGGAAGGGAAGACTCAAGTGGCAAAGGAGTGGTTGCAAAAGTTGGCCAGGGCAGGAGCCAGGGAGTCAATGTGGTCCTTGATGGTTTTGGAGGAACCGGGATGAACCTGTTTTGACAAGACTTTCATAGATCAGACTTGTCTAGAAACCTCGTCTGGGGAGAACAGGGGAAAGGCAGGGAAGGAGGGAGGAGAGGTGGCTGAGGAAGGGCCAGAGGAAGAGCAGGGAGGAAGGGGAGAGGAGGAAAGTGAGGACAGGATATCCTGAGTTTTAGTGATGAAATGAGAGGCCAGTGTCATGCAGAGGGCCTGGGAGGGGACAGGAGAGGTATAGACTGCGGCAGGATTGGCCAGTTCCTTGCAGATTTTAAAGAGTTCATCTGAGTTGTTAGATGCCGCAGAGACGCAAGCTTGTATGTGAGCTCTCTTCTTGGTGAGAACAGAGAGCCGGTATTGCCTTTAGAGCAGGCGGCAGACCAGTTTGTCAGAGGATGTACATGAAGCACACCATTTCCTCTCAGCCACCCTGCACTTGCGTTTAAGGGTGACGAGGTCTGAGCCGTGCCAGGAGTTGCACTTGGCTTTGGGCTTCAGGCGGATCCTCATGACAGGGGCAAGAACATCGAGAGTATCAGATATAGCAGAGTGGAGCATGGAGAGGACTGTGTCAGGGTGTGAGTCAGCCAAAGGGAGAGAGTCTGTGAGAAAGTGGTGGCGAAAGCCTCAACTGACACCCGCTTTATGGGTCGAATGACTGAGAAGATGGGTGGCAGTGATGGAGTTGGCTTGGCTTGAGGTGTAGAGAGGGTGAGCTGGGTGGAAAGGAGAAAGTGACCACTCCAGGAGAGAGGAGTGGTGAGAGGGATAGAAAGGGGAAGTTCTGAGGAGATCAGAACATCCAGGGTATGCCCTGCAGAGTGAGTCTGGCCAGAGGGGAGAATAGCAAGTGAGAGAGAGTCACAAGGGTTGCGAAAGAGTGCAGAGGAAGGACAGGAAGAATCCAGGTGGATGTTGAAGTCTCCAAGAAGGAGGAGTTGAGTGGTCGAGACCAGCAGGGAAGAGGAGAGGTCTGCTCACTCAGAGAGGAAGGAAGTGATCGGACCAGGTGGCCGGTAGATAGTAGCCACAGTAAGGGAATGGCTAGGAGAGAGAGAGAGCCTGCAGATGAGGTACTCGAAAGAGGAGTAGGCCTGCGTAGGAATGACAGAGGCAGGAATCCACTCAGGGAAGGTCAGGCTACACCCCCTCTGGATCATTTGGACCTGGGCGTGGAGAGGATCTTGTAGCCTTCGGGGAGGAGAGTGTCAAAGCTTGTGACAGAGCTGGCCGTGTACCATGTCTCGGTGCGACCAAAGACATCGAGGTCTAGTTCCTGCTGAAGGTGGCAGATGTTGGAGGAGTGTTTGACAGCTGAGCGAGAGTTAAGAGTGGCAATATGGAGAGGGTTGCCGTCCTTGAAAGACTTCCGGGGAGGGGTACAAATCAGAGGTATGCCCTGCAGAGGTGTAGAGGAAGCCTGGGGGGGGGGCAGAAGAGCAAGGAGGAGAAGGCAATGTAGCCAAGGAGGAGACAGCAGGGTGAGGCAAGGAAGCCATGGAGGAAGAGAGGGGACACCAGGAGAAGAAAGGAAACTGATAAGGCGCGGGAAGCTTCTATCAAAGAGGAGAAGGTTGGCCTGAGGTCCTTGGACCAAGATGATACCATTCACATACATATTAATGATGACCTTAGAGGAGTGGAAGGAGACCAGGATGGCCTCCCACCGGGTGCCACCATTAATGGAAGAAGAAGGGAAAGGAGAGAGCACAGAGACCATATGTAGGGTCCATTGGTCTGGTGAGAGTACCACAAAGAGGATGTCGGTGAAAGTTTGCCTGGAGGAGGCACTGGTATAGGTGTCAGCAATAGGGAGGCCTGGGTTGGAGACCAGGATGTCCTTTTTACACTTCTTCCTGCCACATTTAGTGAGGAGAGCGGGATAGTCGATAGAGAAGCAGTTACAGAAGATAGGAGAGACTGAGAGCACCATAGAGTAGGGGGAGGAGAGAAAGGAAGGGAGAGGGAGGCGAGAACACTAGGGAGGGACAATGGGCAGGATGCAAGCAGAGGAGACAGTCAGGCGACACAGGATGAACAGTAGGACAGGACGACAATCAGATTTTAAATACTCTTACAGTGCAATTTTAAAACAGGAGAAAAACACGTCTAAGTTTGAGAATCCTAATAAGGGAAAAAGGCCTAGGTTTCACAATGCAATTTTAAATACTCTCACAGTGCAATTATAAAACAGGAGAAAAACACATCTAAGTTTGAGAAACCTAATTGGGGGAAAAGGCCAAGGTTTCACAATGCAAGTTTAAATACTCTCACAGTGCAATTTTAAAACAGGAGAAAAACACATCTAAGTTTGAGAAACCTAATAGGGGAAAAAGGCCTAGGTTTCACAATGCAATTTTAAATACTCTCACAGTGCAATTTTAGAAACGCCCTGCAAGGTAGACAGGGGTATGATGGGTAGAGTGCGGGTCACCCCTGGCGGATGGCTGGCCACTGGCTTCACCTGCCGACACCTGCAGACACAGCCAGGAGCCGCTTCAATAGGAGCCGCCCTTTGCCAAGAGGCCCTTAGTCACAGGGGGGCTGCCAGGCGGGGGGCTGCCCTAGGTGGGTCAATAAGAGCAGCCAGCCTGCCAATCAGCGGGTGTGGGCTTGCAGGGAGGGGGGATGGAAGGCAAGGGGAAGTGGATGCAGGGGAGGGAGGGTGGGAAGAGGAACACAGAGAGTGCTCGTAGCGGGAAATCAGGCAGCAAACAGAGAAAATAAAAACAAATCCAGAAGGGGCTTTGCAACCCTTTCCCCACCTGTGGGCAGCACAAAGAAACTAACGAGTAATTGATCACTTATAGTCTCAGTAAGACTAATACCAGGGGGGTCGTAAACATTGACTATCAAAATATCCTTATAACCACCCCAGCCACACGGGGGAGATATTTCAATAGCCAATATGTTACCTCCTGGGATACCCTGATTAATTATTCTCGGGTTAAGGTAGGACTTGGCACTGATCAGTAGGCCCCCAGCAGGTCGACCCCGCTCACCCTTAGTGGCCACAGTCTGAAATATGACATAGCCGTCAAACTTAATGACAAAAGTATGGCAAAAGTAACCCACGTCTCTTGAAGAAGGAAGAGCTCACTAGATACAAGCACTTCACGAGAACCTCCCTCGTTGAGCCAATGGTTGAACCCCCTCATGATCCAACTATGGATGGTGGTATTTCACTCTGAGGGCTTCTTATGTGGGATCATTCCCACCCTTGGTCATCGCTGAACTTGACCGATGATTGAACTTGCTTTTTTGTTGGAGTCCTAGTCTGACAACAATTACACTTGGAGCAGCCGTCTAAGCTGGATTTCGTGGGCTGGGGAGCATCCAAAATTTAGCTATAATGGGCAAAGAAGACTGGTGCTGTAGTATGAGAGACGCTGTTTCAGGTAGGCAGCAATGGATGTTTCGTGGTTTTAGTCCCAGGGAAGCGCAGTGGTTCAATGAAGTTGAAATCACACGAATTCAGAATCCGGAGAGAAGAAATCTTATAAAACAATGCCAAAAGTGTTGAACGATTCAGTGGGCGACTGGGTTTAGAGCCATGGCGAGATGATACGTTTTTTTTCATCTATTTCGGGAGGAGGTACCACCTTTAAGTTAACTTCTTGTGTAGAGACTGGTGGCTCAGGGTGCAGTCGATTATGGTCCCTTTGTGCATTTACCGGGCTAGCCGATGGGATGGGGGCTATGCTCCCTGTAGTAGGCCCATTTAATTCTGCCATCAGAGGGGGGCGGTATCCGGAGCCTCTTCAAGTAGCCAGCTTGTCAAAGTGCCCAGCGTCTGTGCCAACCTCCTTTTACGACCGGCTGCCCTTTTCCATTGTTTCTTGGATATATTATTACATCCTGGTCGTAAAGAAGAATTCAATGGTTGGGATTCTACAAGCGGATTTTCCTCCAATGGGGGTAGGCCAAGTTTAGGCTGAGTTAGGGCCTTTGACCGTAATCTTCTTGCCATCTCTGCTGTTTCCTAGACCGATGGCCAGTGGCAGGGATCACCTCCGTGTTGTATTTACTCGAGGGTATCGTGTTGTATTTACTCGAGGGTATAGTCTAAACAACCCTGCCTCTGTCCTTGTTTGAGGTTGCCTCGCAAGAGGGTGCTTTCGATAAGGCTTGATTGCCTGTGCGGGACGCTTAGTCCCATAAGTCAATTATGGGGATCATTTCGGTTGGTTTTTGGAGGTCATCATTTTATACATTGAAGCTATACTAGCCCCCTGGATCGTCAGATCTTTGTGCACCACGCCACAGAGTTTCAGCAACATTTTCATTGCAAAATTTAATATTCCATGGCGCTGAGCCGTACTTGTTGTATCATGGGTGCCATAGCCTTTCTCGGCCGAGCCAGATAATGTAGCTGCCGATGCATACAGCAAATTCGGGCTCGCAGAAATTCGAGGGGCCAAAGGTGGTATTGTATGGTCCCGGCCCACCTGGAGTGGGGGAGCAGCCCAAGAGGACAAAGAAGCAGTATGATTTTTTTTTTTTAACTTTTTTATTTTAAAATGTTATATACAAAACCATAAAATCACAGGATACTCCAGAAGACAATTATTCCAAATTCATGAAAACAGTATACGAAACAACTATATACATTACAAGATAAACCCCCAATCAAATTCCAACAACTCATATTCACCCCCTTTACACCTCTATATACACAAGTACAACACCAAGTCTAACATAGCTGAAGAAATTTACCCCAGATCCTCTCAAATAAACTCATTTTCCCTTCTCTTCTGTAAAGTGACTTTTCCATAGCTGCCAAATCTTCCATCTCAATCATCCACGTCTCAACATTCAGAGTCAAAATAGTCTTCCAGTTTCGCAAAACAATCTTCTTACCAATCATCGCCCCACGGAACAACCACTTCTTCTGACTCAAAGTAAGTTCCTCCAGAGACTCATCATCCCCCAAAATCATCATTTTGAAGTCCAAGGCAGGTAAATTCTCAATCACCTCACCACATACTCGACCAACCTCATTCCAGAAAACAAAGGTTATGGCAGAGAAAGTCACAAGTCCACAGCGCTTGTAAAGTAATTAGAAGGATTAAACATCAAGGCTGCGGGTATCTGGGCGGTGTGGGTGTACTGCTAATACACATCCACTGGAGAAATTGAAGAAAAACGAGATGGTTCCCAGTCTCACTGCGCCAAGAAGTTGAAATTCATTGTTTGTTCAAAAAGTAGCCTGACACGTGTTTCAAGCTGTGTACAGCTTTTCATCAGAGGCTTAGGTTACAGCAATTAGTGCTCCAAGTTTAAAGTAGGACAGTGCCAGATATAATTCTCAATTCGCCTCGCAATTGCGGAAAGCGTGGTCAGCGAACGTTTCAGTCTGCTCACATTGGGCTTGCACGTGAACAACCTTACCAACCTACAGTCCCACAACATATGCTCCAACGTACCTTCCGAATGAATACACGTCCAACAATCCAAACTCTTCGACATCCCCCTACCCGCCATTCTCTCTGGCGTCAAAAAAACCCGATTAAGTATCTTTATCTGTCTCGACTTCTCCGTAAGCCCCAAAGAACACAACTTAACATTTTCACACATCCGGCACCACAAATCCTCAGAAATACCCGAGCCTATCCTCCTACCCCACTCCTCCCTTAATAAGTCATTACCACTGTAATGCGACACAATCTCCTTATACACTCGACTTGCCAGTAAACAAACTCAGATCAATTCTCCTTTCAAAATCCACCACCCTAATCGCCTTTTTTAGCTTCACATAATCAGAGATCCTAAAATTATCAATGTCAAAGCGCTGTTGCAATTCCCTTGCCGTCATCCAAACACGTCTTTAAACAAATCAGCCACCCACCGCACTCCACCCAAAAACCAATCCACCCAAAAAACTACATTACCATTAATCCTAGTAGCAGGATTAAGCACAACGATGCACCAGGGTCTCTAAATGCATCCACCTTCAAGCATTTGCAAATACTTTTCCATGAACATCGCAAATTCTCAACCAGCGGATCTTTTCCACAATTATTTCTTGAAACCGAAGTCAAGACTGCACGTGGTGTCAGTGGTCCAACAAAACTAGTCTCAGTCTCGACCCATACATCTCGTTGCTCATCCACAAAAGGTACCAAAAAATCCGACATGAAGGCCAAGTGGTATGCCCTGAAATTAGGAACCCCTAAACCACCCTCATTCAAAGGCAGTTGCAATTTCTACAACTTTAATTTTGGTGGCTCTTATCCCACAAACATTCTTGAAGCATCCTGTCTAAATCCTTCCAAAACGAAGATGGTAACACCAAAGGAAGCATACTCATAACATAATTAATTTTTGGGGCCGAGACCATCTTTAGGGCATTCAGCTTGCCCCAAAGCGAGAGATTCAACAAACTCCATCTATCCAGCTCAACCCTCAACCCACTACACACAGATTTAGTATTTTCCAAGATCAAATCTCTAATTACAGGAGACAACCACACCCCCAAATACAGCATCCTATCAGGACACCACCGAAATCCCAGGTCCACCATAAATCTCCTGTCCACAAGATGTGTCAACAGCATAACCTCCTATTTGGTCCAGTTAATCTTAAATCCTGAGCATAGTTGAAAATTAGCCATCAACCTCATAAGCGCCGGAACAGACCTCTCCAGATCAACCAGAACCAACATATCATCCGCAAACATCCAAATCTTTTGTTTCAATCCCCAACTCGTAAGCCCCACCACCTCGTCCGCTTCCCTAATAGCCTCAGCCAATGGTTCCATGGCAATCACAAATAATAGCGGCGACAAAGGACACCCTTGTCTAGTCCCCCTCTCCAGCACGAACTTCCCAGATCGCAAACCATTAGTGATAACCTCAGCAGTCGGTGCAGCGTATAGCAGCCTAATCCAAGAAACACATTTCTCACCAAAGCCCATTCTGGACAAAACAGAAAAGAGAAAATCCCAATGTATTCTGTCGAAGGCTTTCTCAGCATCCAGCGACAACATAGCACAATCTCCCTGATATCCCTCCGACTTTGAAATAGTATTCAATATCTTTCTAATGTTACTAGATGTCTTCCTGCCTTTTACACATCCTGACTGGTCAACATGTATCAGTTTCGGGAGCAAATTTTCAATCCGAATCGCCAGCAATTTCGCCAGAATTTTGTTATCAACATTCAAAATACTAATAGGTCTATAACTCGCAGGCTGAGTTACATCCTTCCCCTTGTTTAGAAAGACCAAAATCATGGCATGTCTAGTAGAATCAGGAAGGATACCAACATTAAACGATTCCAAATACATATCCCTCAAGAGCCTAAGTGCTGATTGCGGCAACAAACGATAAAATTCAACTGGGAACCCATCAGGACCAGGGGATTTCCCCACATTTAATTTACCAATAGCTGTTTCAATCTCTTCAACCGTAACATTCGCCTCTAGTGACTCCGAATCACATACTCCGATCCTCGAGAAATCCAAACCATCCATCAAAGCCTCACCCCTCCCGGTCACCTCTGGCTCATTTTTGTACAGATTCACATAAAAGTCCTGAAAAACCTTATTTATTTCACCAGGATGATATGTAACTCTGCCAACCCCATCACAAATCGCCAGAATGGCCCTTTCAATCTCCTTCTTCCTCAGCCTATAAGCCAACCACCTATCACATTTCTCGCCCTTCTCGTAGTAAGCACATTTAAGAAAAAAGTTATTTCGTTCTGCACGCTCATCAATCAACAACTTCAACTCCCTCTTCGTCTCTTTCAATTCTGCCAGCACTTCAGCTCCAACCGGGCCTGCCATAACTCTCTTCGACAGGTCCTTCAACTTTCCCGCCATCAATGCCTCCCTGTCATCAGCCTGCCTTTTTAGTCCACTAGAAACAGCAATCAAGTGCCCTCTCATTGTGCACTTCAGAGCCTCCCAAACCATACCAGGACAAACTTCCCCCGTATGATTAACTTCCACAAAACAATCAATCTTCTTCCGCAACAAATCCACCACATCATCACTGCGTAACAAGCCAACATTCATCCTCCAGGAATTACGCCCCTTCAAGGCATACCTCAACTGCAACTGCATAATCACAAGTGCATGGTCAGATAGCAATATTCCGCCTATTTCGCTAGTCTTATAGGATTCTGTCATCTTTCCGGCCGTTAAAAACATGTCCAGCCTGGAATATACTGAATGCGCACCCGAAAATAACTATATTTTCGAGAGGTCGGATGCTCCATCCGCCAGCCATCCTTTAGATCATGTTCCAAAAGTAAATCCTCCAATGCCAGGTGTTGCCTGTCAACTCCCCCCTTAGCTGATTGCCACTCCTGTCCATACTGGAATCTAATACAATATTAAAGTCACCACCCAAGACAATGTTCCGTGACCCCATGTCTTGTAAGGTCTGTGCCACTTTTCTAAAGAAAGTCCCGTCATCCACCGACGGCGCATAAATATTACAGATCGTCACTAATCGACCCTGTACATCCAATAGCAGAGCCTCCATCCCCCCCTCTCTATCCGTCATCTCTTTAAAAACATTAATAGGTGTGTTCCTTCTAATCAATACTGCCACCCCGCTAGATCTTGAATTAAAAGAGGCACCATAAACTTTCCCAACCCAGCCCTTCCGTAGTCTTTCAACCTCCTCTTTCATCAAATGAGTCTCCTGTAGGAAACATACATCCGCCTTCATTTCATCCAAATAATGCAACACTTTCATCCTCTTTTTAACATTATTCAAACCATTTACATTCCATGTCACCAGTCTCAAATCATCACCCATCTTCAGCACACCAATCCAATCCCAACACAAATCCAAAGACCCTATTAACAACTCAAAGTGTCCTGGAAAACTATGTACACCCACACCCCATAAACCCAACCCACCCCTTCTGAAACCGATGCAGAGAGCAAACCACAACGCAACAAAACAAGTCAAAAAATACATTCTAAAGTCCCAGTGTCCCGGCCCACCCCCAATCAAATTGAACCCTAATACCAAATCAGTAAAATCAAGCCAAATACGCTAAAAAATCCTCCGTCCCCCACCACTGATGCACACACCCCTATTATTCCCAATACCTCATAATAGACTATCGCAGCTGACCCCCCACAAACTACAAACAAACATATAGGTATACACAGTCCTCAACCGAACACCAAAACGCCCCATCACAACCCACCTCCTGCACATCCCATGAGCACAAAATACCTGATAAAGCAAGGCAGCACGAACAGCCGCACCAAGCAAGCCATCTCCCATAGTCATAATCCATCAACCCCCCCCCCGAGATGAAACACATCATAAACCCCACATCCCCACCACGCCCCCATCCCCGATAACACACTACTTAGACTCTGACAAACCAGAAACAATGAAGCAAAACCAGACCTTCGCCATATCTCAATGTCTTGACACAATTAAACACCAAGGTATATCAGCTACAAAAATACATTGCCAAGACATATTCAAAGCCAAGTAAGAAAGACACGATAGAGCCCACACCATGGGGACCATGATATATAATTACCACCCCTGGCAGATCCTCCACAGATGATTTACAATGAGACGCAAATACCATAGAAACAAAAATAAAAAGACATAGAAAGAATACAGTCCCAAAATTACCCAAGGCAAAACACCCACACCATGACCGGTAAACATAGTAATCTTAGAAATGTATCCAACATATAACTTGACATATCCCCCCCCCCCCCCACCACCATGGGCTCAATTAATAGCAGTGACGATAAACCTGAGTCTAAAAAAAAAAAAGAAAACACTGATCTAGAAGCACAGAATTGACCACAAGGACCCAATACAAAACCACTGGCATTAAACCAAAACTTCTAAGCCAAAACAACATCATCAACTCGCTGGATCCCCAATGCATGCATTTTAAATGAGAACATTTCGTTCTGGATTGTAGCTTAAAATAGCAGGAATCAGTGAATAACTAAGGGGTTATGTCCCGCAGGACCCCAATGCATGCATTTTAAATGAAAACATTTTGTTCTGGATTGTATTTTAAAATAGCAGGAATCAGTGAATAATTATGGGGTTATGCCAGATCTGGCGCGGAAGTCGAAAACAGCACTCTAAAAAGGCAAATTCATCTTCAATATCCAAACGCTGGCAGGGGTGATGATGATGCCCAGGGGCGATGTCAAAAATAGCTACTCCAGACATACTGATGGCACCATCCGCTAGGCTTGCATTCTGGGGCGCGTAGACAATGAAAGTCAGCAGTATGATTAACAACCACACTAGGGTAATCCAGACGTGGACCCCTTGCTCACTATTCTTAGAGAGGCACAGATCCACCCTACTGATGAGGTCCAACCAGACCGAAACACATGTCTGGGGTTTCTGTTGGTACTCTTGTTCAGAGGAGAATTGCCTTGCATTTCGGTGCTGGACTGCCCCAGGGCAGGACAAAGACTGATATGTTTGGGGTATTTCTTCTCTGTGAAAGATAGTGAGCTAAAGACTCTGGGTAAGTCTCTCGCAACCAGGACTAATGTCTGGCAGAGGGACTCCCAGGACCCCCCTTGTTAATTTGCATATTTAAGTAACTTTGGGTCTCACCCTAAGTTACTAGGGTAATCCAGACGTGGACCCCTTGCTCACTATTCTTAGAGAGGCACAGATCCACCCTACTGATGAGGTCCAACCAGACTGAAACACGTGTCTGGGGTTTCTGTTGGTACTCTTGTTCAGAGGAGAATTGCCTTGCATTTCGGTGCTGGACTGCCCCAGGGCAAGACAAAGACTGATATGTTTGGGATATTTCTTCTCTGTGAAAGATAGTGAGCTAAAGACTCTGGGTAAGTCTCTCGCAACCAGGACTAATGTCTGGCAGAGGGACTCCCAGGACCCCCCTTGTTAATTTGCATATTTAAGTAACTTTGGGTCTCACCCTAAGTTACTAGGGTAATCCAGACGTGGACCCCTTGCTCACTATTCTTAGAGAGGCACAGATCCACCCTACTGATGAGGTCCAACCAGACCGAAACACGTGTCTGGGGTTTCTGTTGGTACTCTTGTTCAGAGGAGAATTGCCTTGCATTTCGGTGCTGGACTGCCCCAGGGCAGGACAAAGACTGATATGTTTGGGATATTTCTTCTCTGTGAAAGATAGTGAGCTAAAGACTCTGGGTAAGTCTCTCGCAACCAGGACTAATGTCTGGCAGAGGGACTCCCAGGACCCCCCTTGTTAATTTGCATATTTAAGTAACTTTGGGTCTCACCCTAAGTTACTAGGGTAATCCAGACGTGGACCCCTTGCTCACTATTCTTAGAGAGGCACAGATCCACCCTACTGATGAGGTCCAACCGGACCGAAACACGTGTCTGGGGTTTCTGTTGGTACTCTTGTTCAGAGGAGAATTGCCTTGCATTTAGGTGCTGGACTGCCCCAGGGCAGGACAAAGACTGATATGTTTGGGATATTTCTTCTCTGTGAAAGATAGTGAGCTAAAGACTCTGGGTAAGTCTCTCGCAACCAGGACTAATGTCTGGCAGAGGGACTCCCAGGACCCCCCTTGTTAATTTGCATATTTAAGTAACTTTGGGTCTCACCCTAAGTTACTAGGGTAATCCAGACGTGGACCCCTTGCTCACTCTTCTTAGAGAGGCACAGATCCACCCTACTGATGAGGTCCAACCAGACCGAAACATGTGTCTGGGGTGTCTGTTGGTACTCTTGTTCAGAGAAGAATTGCCTTGCATTTCGGTGCTGGACTGCCCCAGGGCAGGACAAAGACTGATATGTTTGGGATATTTCTTCTCTGTGAAAGATAGTGAGCTAAAGACTCTGGGTAAGTCTCTCGCAACCAGGACTAATGTCTGGCAGAGGGACTCCCAGGACCCCCCTTGTTAATTTGTATGATTAACAACCACAGGCACCTGAGTCCCAAGGTGTATTGCCAGGGAATCGCCCGGAAGCAAGTTTGTGTGAGGGTACGCATCTGCATTCTCTAAGACTGCACCAACCGGATGGCCCGTCCTGTTTGAATCTTCTCTCTCCCGTCCCACTAGGGGGAGGCTGCATGCTCTTGCAATGCATAGCATAATTGCAGGAGAGAATCATGGTCCAAGTGCAACGGGTGGTAGCTGGTTTCGACTTCTGCCTTTTTGTGCCGCCTGCAAGTCCTTACTAATGGCCTCATTACCTTCTCTTGGCTTGGGCTGTGCCGGTACATCCAGACAAGCTGCAGGCTGCTTTCCTGACCGCAGCCCATTGGATTTCTTTACACAAGAAGCCGCCGCCTTACTGCAGCTTTGTGCCTTTCCAGGCATATCCAACTTCCTTTGAGATGTTACTGTCCACTAATCGTAGGGAAGTGTAACTAGTCCAGGTCCACTTCCGTATCGTTATACGGTAGTAGATGGTATAGTCAGTGGGCTATTATAGATCCTTTCTACCGCACCCCCACTGGCTAGATTGACACTTTTACAAACAGAAGCGGTGGATCACACTTTAAATTTTGACATTCCGTGTGTTTTTCACTTTAAGAGCGAGTCTTATTGAGTGATTAAACCAATCCTTAACAAGGCGTTAGAGGCACAATATCGCAATCAGTAAGGAAGAAATGTCAGTTTGAAGAAATTTCGCACAGTACCTGAAAGAGGTTTTGTTACCTCCGCAGGCACAGCAGGAACATGGAAACACACTGCACTGTGTGTTACAAACACTGTAAATCTTCTGCTCTCCTCATCAAACTCCATTTGATGATAAACTGACACCATATCTAACTTGCAAGCATTTAGTTCATATTTGGTAACAGGTGTCTCTCCACCACAACATATTTATTCACTTCCCTTAAGTCAACACACAAGCAAAGCTCACCCAAAGGTTTTTTACCACTACAAGTTGCACCACCCCCGATGTGTACAAATTCTCTAGCTCCTTTTTCACACCATCTCTTAGACTCAAAGGAACAGGCACACAACCCTTCTTCAAGATAATCTTGTTTCATTCCTTTCACTTTTCCTACTCTTTCCTTGAACACATTTCTATATTTCTGACACACAGAATCTGTTACATGCATTCAGGCCAACACAGTAGCGTTGCTGTCTTCTTGGTTACATAGACCTTTCCTTGGGCACATCTCCCTTTAAAATTAAGCTCTGCATCAGAATATCTCAACAGTTCAATTTTGTCTAAATTATAATCATCCAGGCACAGATCCGGGCACGTTAAATTGCTTATATTACAAGCTGCATCTCGTTCGAAAACATCTCTTGATATAAGGGAGATCCTTACACAGAATCTGCCATCATAGACACAGGCACACCATTCACATGCATCACAGCATAGAGACTGTCACAATCCTCTTCCTCCACACCAAGATTAGCGTTAACAGTAATGGGGCCAGATTACAGAAAACTGGTGCAAGTGCAAAGTTTACATGGAATTAGTACTAGGGCAAAGTTTGCCCTATTTTTAAAAACACTGGGACACATCAAAAAACCGTTGCACCTCGACAAATGCAATTTGGCATATAAAAGCACCAAGGCTAAAACGGCCCTAGCACTAAAAAGATACATGTTTGATGCATTTTTGCATGAGGGCAAAGTTTGCCCTAGTGCTAATACTATTCCATATTAGCACTAGGGCAAACTTTGCCCTGGTGCAAAAATGTAGTGAAAATGCATCTTTTTTGCACTATTCCAATTTTTGCACTGGTGCTTATACCATGCCAAACTGCACTTGTCGAGGTGCAATGGTTTTTTAATGTGTCCCAGTGTTTTTAAAAATAAGGCAAGCTTTGCCCTAGTACTAATACCGTGCAAACTTTGCACTGGACCGGTGCAAGGTTTCTGTAATATGGCCCATGGTCTCTATGTGGGAATCTTCATCATCGGCGGAGGATCCTTGATCTTCAACACTTTTCTCTGAACATTTTTGCAACAGCTTGCAAAATGCCCCCTCTTCTTGCATTTTGCGCATACCGCTTTCCTCCCAAGACATATCAGCGATGCTGCAAAGTGCGACCCACTAGCTCAGCGAAAGCACAACCATTCTTTTCCTTTTTGGCTTTTGGCATGTGCCGAATTATTTTCAACCGTGCCTTTCTCCTTGTCTCTTTGAGCCTTCTACCAGCTTTGCTACATACGCCAAGGAATGGCCCACTCTGCGAGCAATTTACAAAGCTTTACCAGCCTTCAGCAGGCCCGGCTCCAGCGGGGGGCAGAGGGGCCAGGCCCCCCAAGAAGAAAGGACGCCTCTGCTCAGCCTGCACTACCGTTTTCTTTTCATGTACCATTTTATTTTCATTCACGTTAAACGTTACGTGAATGAAAAGAAAATGGTACATGATGATGCACGCAGCGTGCACGGGAAGTTTAAGCCATACAGGCATGCTGGTGCTGCTATAATTAGATGCAGCCAGGCTGGAGCAGTAAATCACAGGGCACTCGGCCACACGCATGCAGGGCAAAACACTGTAGCAACTTGCAAGGCTGCTGGTGCTGGATCTGCGCACAGGCTGCCTTGGCCAGGCATACGCCTGCGCATTGATTGAGCAGTGACTTTCTAATTTCACGTGCCCTCTCTATGCGCAGGTGTGGGCCAAGCCCAAACACCCTTCCTTTGCTGGCACAAAATCGTACTACAGTGCAGTTGGCCTAGCACAGGGGTGGACACGCTCACGCTGCTGTTCTACATGCCAACATTCTGTGACCAAAAGTCTGTAGGAATCTTAAAGTTTCAAAAATAGTCTACGAGGAGGTAATGATAGGAATAGGGCACGTCAGCAGCCCATTGTCATTGAATGAGCCCGCCGCCGCGGGTGCATTCAATGACAATGAGGCACCTGCCATGCCTTCTGCCACCACGCCAGCTCGCGGGAGCCCTTGAAAGATTCCCCCGAGCTGGTGTGGTGGGAGGCTAATGGCGCCTTTTGTAAAAAGGCACCCGTGGCGGAGGGGCCTATTTAGCCCGCCGCTGTGGGCGCCTCTTACATCAAAAGCCTGCATGCCGCGCCTTCTCCCGCTATGCCAGCTCGGTGGACCCCTTGAAAGACTCCCCTGAGCTGACGTGGTGGGGGATAATAGCGCCTTTTGTCAAAGGCACCCGCGGCAGAGGGGCGCATTTAGCCCGCTGCCGTGAGCGCCTTTTACATCAAAAGCCTGCATGCTGCACCTACTACCACTACGCCAGCTTGGGGGAGCCCTTCAAAGACTCCCACGAGCTGGCGTGTTGGGGGGATAATGGCGCCTTTTGTCAAAGGCACCCGCGGCAGAGAGGCGCATTTAGCCCGCTGCCGTGGGTGCCTTTTAAATCAAAAGCCTGCATGCCGCGCCTTCACTCGCTATGCCAGCTCGGGGAAGGCTTTGAAAGACTCCCCCGAGCTGGTGTGGTGGGGGTTAATGGCACCCTGGTGGGCATGGCACCCGGGGCGGTCGCCCGGCTCACCCCCCCTAAGGTCGGCTCTGCACCAGAGGATGCTGATTGTTAAGACGGATTTCTGAACTCTGTCCTGGTGGCGCAGAAGTTCAGAAGGCCAACCTAATTACTTGGAACAGGGTAACCTCTGGACAAGCCAGACCAATCAAGGTAGCGATCGCGGCGGTCAAGACTAGGTCTCAAGAGGGGTGAGGGTGACTGAAAGCCCGCAGTGAGCACACAAAGCAAGAGCGCTTACAAACTACTCCAAACAGTTGTTATATCAAAAATAGATGCACATTTATTTTAAGGCCTTTAAAATAATGACCGTAGCGAGAAAATCACAATATCACAATATTAAACCAACACATACCATATCAACACAATATATATACAAATACACAGTCGCAAGCGTTTAAAGCACGAAATATGTAGTCCACCTGAAAGGAAAGGAAAACAGGCAGTGCGATAACGCTTTAGACTCAGTTCGCCTTCAGAGGCACCTAACTAGATGGAAGTCCGAGCCCTGCGAAGAGTGGAGCCTTGTGCTCAAAGTACCTGCCACGCCGGTGCCAACGGGCAAAAGGGGAAGCTCTTCGGAGGAAGTCAGGCAGTTCGGGTTAGTGCACAGCAGAAGGAGAACAGGTTCCGCAACTCAAGCGCAGCCTCCACAGCGGGCAGAAGCAGAGCGCGAGTACGGCCAAAAGGGTGCTGTTTTTACACAGCAGGGAAAAGCAATGGGATACTGCAGGAGGGCGACCAGATCCTAGCTAAACTACTCACCGGTCCCCGAAGCAAGCAGACCCAGGCTTCTCCACGTTAGTTTCAGCAGCTGGCAGGTTCAGAAGAGCAGGGAACGCCTCGTAGTCGTGTAGAGCAAAAAGACGTCCCAATCGACGAAACCAGCACAGTTTGTTGCCGCAGCAGGACAACGGAGCGGCCGTGTGTATCTGAGCCAAATGTACACTCCTCCCTTCAGACTTGGGAACGCCAAGTGTACGAAGCGTGGGAGAGTGACAAGGACTCGAAATACAACACAACCTGGCTGCGGTTACAGAGCAGGACTCCCTTGTAAGCTGGTCAGTCAACTGGATGGCCCAGAGACACTTCCGAAGGCTTACTTGGCAGGAGATGATGAAGTGCCGGGAATAGCTGTTCCTGCTATTCCAAAGGTCGAAGCACCAGTACAGGCCTTCTGGTTCGATCCAAGGAGGAAAGGGTTTCACAGGACGACAGCAGTGCAAAGGAGGATTCCTTCAGCGGGTCACCAGCGATTCCTCGGTCCAGCCTCTTGGTTGCAGGATACTTGGCTCCTGTATTCCTTCGTTCGTGAGAACTCAGGAGATCGACATGGTAGTGGTGTTTCCAGCCCCCTCTTATCCACGGTTCCCTTCGCGCCAAAACGGAGGGGAGCCAATGGGAGATCCGCACATCAACACACATACCATACGTGGACCAATCACGGACCACGGTGGTCCCAGGCATTCACACTACCCTAGACTCTCTGGCACCCAGGATGTGTATTGGGACCAGACATCCCAGCCCACACCCTGGAGGCACACAAACGACATGTAGAAGCCCGCGAAAGCAACCACGTTTCACGGGAAAGTACATGCCCAAATAAGGAAGGCCCCGGGTCGCCCGACCTGGGGAAGGTGAAGGGAGCAAGACGGTCAGTGGACAAGACAAAGGAGCCTCGTGGTCTGGCCATTTTGGGAGCCAGGCCACCATTTTGGGTTCAGTGCGAAAAACGTGCTCAGAACGCCAAAAGGAGCTCAAAATAAACAAAACGATCGCTGCCACCATTCCAGTCCCTGAATGACTTGCACCGATCAAAATACCATCCTAAAAGAGTATCTAGGGCCTGTAGAAGGCTAGAGACCCAAGAGAGCTGTAACTTAGCTTACAGTGCCCTCTTGTGTCATGTTGCACTAAAGCCGCAACACGATAAAAGAAACTACGGGAAACAGCGTTCCCCGGTACTGACTGTCTTAAGGGCATGTCAGTTTCCCCATAAGAAAAGGAGCGAAAGCCCAGAGGAGTGCGGCAGAAGGCTGCACTTCTCTGGCAAAGTAAAGAACAAGGTGAAAAACAACAGCAAAAAGTTTAGGGGTTGCCACATGGAAGGAAAATTACTTACAATTACAAAATCTTTCCTAACACTGATCATGCTGTGCCGGGCCTCAGGCAGCCAAGCCCAAAAAAAAATAAAAAAACATTTAAAACAAAGGAATTGGTAGGGTTGGCAAGTATGCAGTATGCCATGGCACAATTCCAGAGCCCACATTTTGCAGTCAGATAATAGGGGCCACCCTTCCCGACTGCCTACCGTCATCTCAAAGACACCCCAAACCGAGCACCAATCAGGCTTAAATGGGATTATGATACAATGCAGCCTGCCAGGCACAATGAACTTGCAGCTGTAGACCCGACCAGACACCGTATCACAACCACAGTATTACCATGCTGGCAGGCACCAGTAGAAAAGGGACTAAACCATGCGGAAGACCAGTCTTGGCCCGTTGTTCTGAGCTTTTGATCTCTGACAATGTTGTTAGTTGGAGCACATGAGGGACGCCAAGCTACAAACACCCCGCTGGGTCAACTCCAGGCGTGCAGCTAGACCTAAACTACACGGGGCGGGGTAATGGTTAAAATGCTAGGGCAGGGACTACCTTTGGAGACTTGCCAACCTACTTTTGTGGGGGCGCTCCCCCCTTAAGGAATGTTTCTGGGAATAAGTGTCAAGTTGGCAGGGAATGGTGCAGGTTGCTGGCATTGGCCATAAGCATGAAAATATATGGAGACAAAATGCATATTTCTCCACCCTGCTAGTGGTCGCCCCTCACCATCTACTTAGTCCAGAGGACACAGAACACACAACAATCGCCTGCTCCTGCTCAGATGATGTTACACAAAAGAGAAATCCTGCTCCCTATTTTTTTATTATTTTTTTAAAAAGAATTTAAATTCAAAAATCGGTATTTGTTGCCACTAAATCGGTAGGCGGTAGGACTGCTTAAAAAGCGGTATCCTACCGCCTAAATCGGTAGGGTTGGCAAGTGGCACTGGTAGAGGACTTAGGACTGACAGTCTGACAGGTACATCAGAGAAAAAAAATGCCTGTCATTAATCTTACGTGCTTTCCGTGCTTCACTTTGCGATTGGGTGCGCCTGGGTCTGCTGCATTACACACAAGACCTCATCGATTCATGGCTGTGCCCACTTGCACTTGGTTGGCACACACTTCATATAGGCTGTGCAAGGGGTGGACTGGCAAGCAAAAGAGGCCCTGGAAATAATGTTCAAAGTGGCCCCAAATTACACATTTTCAGCAAGCCCACCCGTTTTCCTTTGAGAGAATGTGGAAATGCCACACAAAAGAAGCGCAGTGTGATGTGGCCTACCAGGGAATCTCCAGAGTTCCCTATAGGCCAGTCCATCTGTGGTGAGCGAGGAGGGAGCGCCACTGATGTGAGGGGGAAATTATAGCGTGAGGCTCAGGAGGGTTGCATGGGGGACGAGGAGGGGCAAGGGCAGCCACTCTGGAGGGGAACTGGTGGTGTGTACGAGGGTGGTTGGTGGAGATATTAAAATCCAGGCAGGCATAGAGAGCAAGTGGCGTGGCAAAAGGAATGCGCCCACATTCAGTGCACCCCCTGCAGGGCTGCTCCTGCACACACTATTGAACCAGCGATGCATGCCTCAACTGTTGGATTATCGTAGCCTGACTCCAATGGCCAGTGTCATGGTGGACTCCATCACTTGGCTCTGGCCATTGAATTGATATTGCATTCTGGGACTTGTAGTTTGGCTTTCTCAATCTAAACATGAGACTACAAGACCCGACATGTAAAGTGTTGGTGGCTGTAGCACGGGATGACCATGTCACTCATGCCATGTATGTAGCGATGAATGTTGAAAACAGCTGGCGAAATCTTCCCAACTTTCCGTGGGGATATTGAGCATGGCAGTTGCAGAAAGGTGGGGATCAGAAGTCAAACAGCTAAAAGACATCGCAACGACGTGCTGCACGGATTGCACAGTGCATTAAGCGCTTGCTGCTGTGCTGAATTGCCATCTGCAGGACGCTGATTGGAATACTGTCTGCGCCGATACTCCCTGTGCCAACATCCATACAGAAAGTGTCCCCCCCCATAAAACAGGGTGCTACTTGCAATGCTAAAAAAACAACAGAAATGGATGTAAAAAGTGCTATAAGAAAACACGCTGTTATTATCTTTGGTGTAAACCCCCAGATAGCAGCGCAGGAGGTCACAGGAAGGCCTTGTGAAGGGGGTGTAAGCTCCAAGGTTAGAAAGAGATTTCTGGATTCTTAAGTGAACAAGGGCAGAGCCAGCTGAAGATGTGTGGGAGCCCATTTTAACATGATGGCTGGGGCACCCCTATTTAGAGTGAAAACAGCCTGGGCAGTGACCCCTCACTCGCAAACAAAATAATGAATAGTCATTTTGTAACCTGCACTCTTCACTCCATAGATTCCATCTCGACGCACACAGCTGTAGGAGTGAGCGGGCTCGGCCCTGGCAACCCTTAGCACTTGCCCGTGCCCATTGCTATGCTGCTGTTGGAAGTTGCTCTCAACACGTCATTAACTCATGTTGTGCTAGGCTGGAAAGGGCACTGGGGACAGCTGGTGCCAATAAACCCCCCTCTTTCTCTGGGCCACTGTGTCATTGATAGCGTTCGTCATGGCAACCACGCAGGCTCCCAGTATTGCTGGAAACGCGTGCACCTGCTCGTACCTTTTGGGGCGCCGTGAATCAGTGCTGCACAGGGCTTTGTGTGCCCATTACGTGAGTTCCTTTAAAACCTTTGCGGTTTTGGGCTTTTCCCGGCCTGGGCCATTGTGTGCACTCCCGGCCCGAAGCCTGTGGATGGCATGGTCATCCCGAGCTTTGAATTAGGGCCTAGTGTATTGTGTATTGGAGCAGACCCGGTGACAGCCACATTGAGGGGGCGCTGGAGGGAAAGGTCAGCTCTCCCTGAACGCAGGGTGTGGGCGGTCCAAGGAGAAGACGGATGCTGATGCGGCTGAGGCTCACAGCAGCAGACCCTGGAGGGGGTCATTCTCTGCTTCCACAGGCCCTGGCTGGCACCACACTGCTGAGGGTATATGTAATCCTAACACCACCAGGTCTCGCAGAGGGCCTTGTCTGCTCCACAGAACTTGGCACCACACTGCTGAGGGTATATATAATCCTAACACCACCAGGACTCGGAAAGGGCATGGTCTGCTCCACAAAACTTGGCACCACACTGCTGAGGGTATATATAATCCTAACATCACCAGGTCTCGGAGAGGGCCTTTTCTGCTCCACAGAACTTGGTACCACATTGCTGAGGGTATATATAATCCTAACACCACCAGGACTCGGAAAGGGCAGGGTTTGCTCCACAAAACTTGGCACCACACTGCTGAGGGTATATATAATCCTAACACCACCAGATCTCGCCTTCCGAGATGCATGCTCATCGCAATAAAAACAGCTGTGTGGAACATTTCCAAGTTTAATCCAAGAAAAAACTGTTTCATTTCGGCTTTAGTTGACACCTGGTCGGGAATTGAATAGGAAATATTGCACAAATATATTTTAAAGGCATGCACTTTTACTTTGAAAAAAAGATTATTTTGAATTAAAAGCAGCAAGCAGGACACGCTTTTCACGTATTGGAACTTTTTAAGAGGGTGCAAAATCCAATGCAAAGCAAACGGTCCTTGGAAATTCCAATATACCGTAATTGGGACTATGGAAGGGTTTTCACCACAGTGAGGGAACATGCTCACACAGACTAAATTAAATCACCCTTGGGTGTCGTGCTACCAGCTTCAGTGAGAACGAAGGACAGACTGGTCTGGCAGGGAACAAGGTTGGAAAGCCTGATGCTCTCAATGCCGGGCACTGTAGCTCTGCTGCCCTTCTGGGCTTTTGTATTTGCAGCAGGAGGTAGGCAGTGAGACATGGTAGTGGGCTAGTGGCTCGTAGTTTGTTTGTTGTTGTTGCTTTCTTGGCTGTGTAGGGTTAGAAAGCGAAAGGGAGAGGTGCCATGCTTCTTGGGGAGAGATACACCACATGTCAGAATGAGGTGCAGGGAGAGTTATATTGCATGAGGAAGACAGCAATGTGTGGTGGGGTTGGGAGTGAGGAAGAAAATGGGAGGAGGGGCCGTGGGAGAGTGGTGCACTTGACAGTAGGGTGCATGGGACGGTTGTAGTCATAGAGGGAGAAGTACACTTAGAATGAGCAGCTTAAGTAATAGTGAGGGAGGTTCAGAGAGCGTGGTCTATGAGAATTATAGCAGGACCTGGAGACAGGGTGTGGACGAGAGAGCTCAGCTGTTTAGGAGAGAACCGTGCACTGTAGAAGTGAGAGTGTGGAAGTATATAGGGAGAACCCAGTGTTGGTTGCTTAGGGGAAGAAAGGAATATGCTGTCTGTGAAAGTGCTAGTGTGAGAGGGGTACCGAGACAGGGACTATGCCTTTAAATGCCTTGTTGTGCTTTCTATGCATTGCCAGCCTGTTTCATGCACATTACTCTATCAAACTGTGCCATGCTATGCACAGCCCTGCTTGAATGCCGCGTTAAGACTTGCCAAACGTTGTTATGTCATATTGGTACCTGTTATCAATGGTCGACGTGGGGACTAGCCTTTGGGAGCGGTGCTCCTCTACTTTTTTTTTCTCTGTTTTACTGTTTCTATACTTTTATTTTTTAAAGAAACAGTTCCGGAGGGTTTAGTATTCAAATAAAAGTGTGGGGAGAAGTTGAAACTGGAACTTCAGTGCACTGCAATTAATGTTCCCTTAAATAGCAGGTATGCTTGTTTGGGGGTTTGGACTGCACATGGGAGGGGGTGTGGCAGGTCAGCAGGGAACATAGTTCCACTCCTTCTTTTCGGACACTTCCGACTACTGGGCGCAGATTGCCGGTTAACATATTGGCATACACTGTGGCCACAGTTTCCTTGCATCTGTTCCTTTCATTGGATTCCTGTTAAAACAAGCATTTGCAACTCCAACAACATTGGACCTGGCATAGGTATTAGATAAGCATGTTCCAGGCAATGTCATACTATGCTCATGTACTAAGACGATTTACCTGCCAGCTGGTGCCGTATTATGAACAGGCACTACCATCATGGCATTGTCTGCAAAATGCCCATGTCATGCCTGCAAAAATGCTAAAACTGTTTGCTGCTTTGCCAATGCGTGTTCATACCCAATTGTTTTTTTGTATTGGTTCAATAAGTCCCAGGTGTTAAAGACAGCAGCATCTCCAAAGAGCCAGAGAGAAGGATGGAAATCTTCTTGTGTCTGTGAATGGGCGATAGGGTATGGCCCAATATCAATGCACAATGTAAAAGCTGCTGCTGGGAGCACAGTCCATATAAGGCCCTGTATTCAGAAAGTCTAATCATGGGAGTTGTATTACTAAACATCAGCAGTGCTGCAGGTTGCTAATCATTCAGTGCAAAGCTTCATTCATGCAACGAGGGGATCAATTTTAATAACAAAACCCAGGCCTCTTAGTTGGGTAAGTAGCAGGAAGGTGTTCATGTAACACATGGCTCTATTTTAGTTGCACCTTCTCTTTCGCATAACGTTTTCAATGATCTTTCCAGAATCTCAAGAGAGCAAAGCATTTTTTACTTTTGAGGAACAAAACAAACTGCTTGCCATAAAAGGGCAGGTGCTGTGGCCTGCAGACATTTCTAATCAGGTCACTCTGGAGTCCATTTTACTGTGCTTATTTCATAACAAATCATCTTTTTTGTTTTGTTATGTATTGCAGTTTTTTTACTCTAGCTCGAGCCGAGCATCATGGACAAATTCGTCATTAGAAGAGGTTCTGTAGAAGCCACCCACAGTGCATCACATTTTCCATCAAGTTCTCTGTCCGTGCCACCCTCTTTTTGTGCAAAAGAGATGAAACGGCCTGATCAGCCAAGCACTATTGACTAAGCACAGCATCAATCATGTGCTAACACAGACAATATTATTGATTTGAATAGGGAAAACCATCCCAGCCTTTACTGCAGTCCTATCCAAAAAGTAAATTTGGTAACCGTGAAAGAGCATTCAGTTCAGAATGGTACAAAACCTGAAAATGGCTGGAGTATTCTGTAAGCAAGGATGCTTGCTTTTGTTTTCCTTGTTGTGTGTTTACCACTGGGCAGAATGACAAGGACATTGCCTTTACTGTAACTGGTTTTCACAATTGGAAACATGCCTTGGAATCTGGCAAAGGTTTTGCAAAACATGTTTAAAGCCAAACACACATCCATGCTGCTCTTGCTTTGGCAGAAAGTGCAAAAAGAATGCAAAAAGGAAACACAATTTCCTTTTTATTAGATACAAAAGTAATTGAAAACAAAAACAGTTGCAGAAAGGTGGGGATCAGAAGTCAAACAGCTAAAAGACATCGCAACGACGTGCTGCACGGATTGCACAGTGCATTAAGCGCTTGCTGCTGTGCTGAATTGCCATCTGCAGGACGCTGATTGGAATACTGTCTGCGCCGATACTCCCTGTGCCAACATCCATACAGAAAGTGCCCCCCCCCCATAAAACAGGGTGCTACTTGCAATGCTAAAAAAACAACAGAAATGGATGTAAAAAGAGCTATAAGAAAACACGCTGTTATTATCTTTGGTGTAAACCCCCAGATAGCAGCGCAGGAGGTCACAGGAAGGCCTTGTGAAGGGGGTGTAAGCTCCAAGGTTAGAAAGAGATTTCTGGATTCTTAAGTGAACAAGGGCAGAGCCAGCTGAAGATGTGTGGGAGCCCATTTTAACATGATGGTTGGGGCACCCCTATTTAGAGTGAAAACAGCCTGGGCAGTGACCCCACACTCGCAAACAAAATAATGAATAGTCATTTTGTAACCTGCACTCTTCACTCCATAGATTCCATCTCGACGCACACAGCTGTAGGAGTGAGCGGGCTCGGCCCTGGCAACCCTTAGCACTTGCCCGTGCCCGTTGCTATGCTGATGTTGGAAGTTGCTCTCAACACGTCATTAACTCATGTCGTGCTAGGCTGGAAAGGGCACTGGGGACAGCTGGTGCCAATAAACCCCCCTCTTTCTCTGGGCCACTGTGTCATTGATAGCGTTCGTCATGGCAACCACGCAGGCTCCCAGTATTCCTGGAAACGCGTGCACCTGCTCGTACCTTTTGGGGCGCCGTGAATCACCGCTGCACAGGGCTTTGTGTGCCCATTACGTGAGTTTCTTTAAAACCTTTGCGGTTTTGGGCTTTTCCCGGCCTGGGCCATTGTGTGCACTCCCGGCCCGAAGCCTGTGGATGGCATGGTCATCCCAAGCTTTGAATTAGGGCCTAGTGTATTGTGTATTGGAGCAGACCTGGTGACAGCCACATTGAGGGGGCGCTGGAGGGAAAGGTCAGCTCTCCCTGAACGCAGGGTGTGGGCGGTCCAAGGAGAAGACGGATGCTGATGCGGCTGAGGCTCACAGCAGCAGACCCTGGAGGGGGTCATTCTCTGCTTCCACAGGCCCTGGCTGGCACCACACTGCTGAGGGTATATGTAATCCTAACACCAGCAGGTCTCTGAGAGGGCCTTGTCTGCTCCACAGAACTTGGCACCACACTGCTGAGGGTATATATAATCCTAACACCATCAGGACTCGGAAAGGGCATGGACTGCTCCACAAAACTTGGCACCACACTGCTGAGGGTATATATAATCCTAACATCACCAGGTCTCGGAGAGGGCCTTTTCTGCTCCACAGAACTTGGTACCACACTGCTGAGGGTATATATAATCCTAACACCACCAGGACTCGGAAAGGGCAGGGTTTGCTCCACAAAACTTGGCACCACACTGCTGAGGGTATATATAATCCTAACACCACCAGATCTCGCCTTCCGAGATGCATGCTCATCGCAATAAAAACAGCTGTGTGGAACATTTCCAAGTTTAATCCAAGAAAAAACTGTTTCATTTCGGCTTTAGTTGACACCTGGTCGGGAATTGAATAGGAAATATTGCACAAATATATTTTAAAGGCATGCACTTTTACTTTGAAAAAAAGATTATTTTGAATTAAAAGCAGCAAGCAGGACACGCTTTTCACGTATTGGAACTTTTTAAGAGGGTGCAAAATCCGATGGTCCTTGGAAATTCCAATATACCGTAATTTGGACTATGGAAGGGTTTTCACCACAGTGAGGGAACATGCTCACACAGACTAAATTAAATCACCCTTGGGTGTCGTGCTACCAGCTTCAGTGAGAACGAAGGACAGACTGGTCTGGCAGGGAACAAGGTTGGAAAGCCTGATGCTCTCAATGCCGGGCACTGTAGCTCTGCTGCCCTTCTGGGCTTTTGTATTTGCAGCAGGAGGTAGGCAGTGAGACATGGTAGTGGGCTAGTGGCTCGTAGTTTGTTTGTTGTTGTTGCTTTCTTGGCTGTGTAGGGTTAGAAAGCGAAAGGGAGAGGTGCCATGCTTCTTGGGGAGAGATACACCACATGTCAGAATGAGGTGCAGGGAGAGTTATATTGCATGAGGAAGACAGCAATGTGTGGTGGGGTTGGGAGTGAGGAAGAAAAATGGGAGGAGGCGCCGTGGTAGAGTGGTGCACTTGACAGTAGGGTGCATGGGACGGTTGTAGTCATAGAGGGAGAAGTACACTGAGAAAGAGCAGCTTAAGTAATAGTGAGGGAGGTTCAGAGAGCGTGGTCTATGAGAATTATAGCTAGCAGCAGTGGAGTTGCTAGGTCTGGAAAAGACCCGGGGCTAAGCTGATGTCGGAACTGTTGGGACTGGGGGCTAGCTAGTCTAGTGGCTGTAGCTCCTGAGATTCTATCCGGGGCTACAACCAAAAGATCAGGGGCTATAGCCCCCTTAGCCCCCCCCTAGCAACGCCCCTGGCTAGCAGGACCTGGAGACAGGGTGTGGACAAGAGAGCTCAGCTGTTTAGGAGAGAACCGTGCACTGTAGAAGTGAGAGTGTGGAAGTATATAGGGAGAACCCAGTGTTGGTTGCTTAGGGGAAGAAAGGAATATGCTGTCTGTGAAAGTGCTAGTGTGAGAGGGGTACCGAGACAGGGACTATGCCTTTAAATGCCTTGTTGTGCTTTCTATGCATTGCCAGCCTGTTTCATGCACATTACTCTATAAAACTGTGCCATGCTATGCACAGCCCTGCTTGAATGCCGCGTTAAGACTTGCCATACGTTGTTATGTCATATTGGTACCTGTTATCAATGGTCGACGTGGGGACTAGCCTTTGGGAGCGGTGCTCCTCTACTTTTTTTTCTATGTTTTACTGTTTCTATACTTTTATTTTTTAAAGAAACAGTTCCGGAGGGTTTAGTTTTCAAATAAAAGTGTGGGGATAAGTTGAAACTGGAACTTCAGTGCACTGCAATTAATGTTCCCTTAAATAGCAGGTATGCTTGTTTGGGGGTTTGGACTGCACATGGGAGGGGGTGTGGCAGGTCAGCAGGGAACATAGTTCCACTCCTTCTTTTCGGACACTTTCGACTACTGGGCGCAGATTGCCGGTTAACATATTGGCATACACTGTGGCCACAGTTTCCTTGCATCTGTTCCTTTCATTGGATTCCTGTTAAAACAAGCATTTGCAACTCCAACAACATTGGACCTGACATAGGTATTAGATAAGCATGTTCCAGGCAATGTCATACTATGCTCATGTACTAAGACGATTTACCTGCCAGCTGGTGCCGTATTATGAACAGGCACTACCATCATGGCATTGTCTGCAAAATGCCCATGTCATGCCTGCAAAAATGCTAAAACTGTTTGCTGCTTTGCCAATGCGTGTTCATACCCAATTATTTTTTTGTATTGTTTCAATAAGTCCCAGGTGTTAAAGACAGCAGCATCTCCAAAGAGCCAGAGAGAAGGATGGAAATCTTCTGGTGTCTGTGAATGGGTGATAAGGTATGGCCCAATATCAATGCACAATGTAAAAGCTGCTGCTGGGAGCACAGTCCATATAAGGCCTTGTATTCAGAAAGTCTAATCATGGGAGTTGTATTACTAAACATCAGCAGAGCTGCAGGTTGCTAATCATTCAGTGCAAAGCTTCACTCATGCAACGAGGGGATCAATTTTAATAACAAAACCCAGGCCTCTTAGTTGGGTAAGTAGCAGGAAGGTGTTCATGTAACACATGGCTCTATTTTAGTTGCACCTTCTCTTTCGCATAACGTTTTCAATGATCTTTCCAGAATCTCAAGAGAGCAAAGCATTTTTTACTTTTGAGGAACAAAACAAACTGCTTGCCATAAAAGGGCAGGTGCTGTGGCCTGCAGACATTTCTAATCAGGTCACTCTGGAGTCCATTTTACTGTGCTTATTTCATAACAAATCATCTTTTTTGTTTTGTTATGTATTGCAGTTTTTTTACTCTAGCTCAAGCCGAGCATCATGGACAAATTTGTCATTAGAAGAGGTTCTGTAGAAGCCACCCACAGTGCATCACATTTTCCATCAAGTTCTCTGTCCGTGCCACCCTCTTTTTGTGCAAAAGAGATGAAACGGCCTGATCAGCCAAGCACTATTGACTAAGCACAGCATCAATCATGTGCTAACACAGACAATATTATTGATTTGAATAGGGAAAACCATCCCAGCCTTTACTGCAGTCCTATCCAAAAAGTAAATTTGGTAACCGTGAAAGAGCATTCAGTTCAGAATGGTACAAAACCTGAAAATGGCTGGAGTATTCTGTAAGCAAGGATGCTTGCTTTTGTTTTCCTTGTTGTGTGTTTACGACTTGGCAGAATGACAAGGACATTGCCTTTACTGTAACTGGTTTTCACAATTGGAAACATGCCTTGGAATCTGGCAAAGGTTTTGCAAAACATGTTTTAAGCCAAACACACATCCATGGTGCTCTTGCTTTGGCAGAAAGTGCAAAAAGAATGCAAAAAGGAGACACAATTTCCTTTTTATTAGATACAAAAGTAATTGAAAACAATAGGTATTACTTAAGAGCATTGGAGAAGTGATTCAGTTTCTTGTTAATGAACTTCCTCTTCGTGGTGACACAGAAGATGTGCTGGATTTCTCAGGTGGCTTGTTTTTAAAGCTGTTTCAGTACACTTTGAAAAAAGATAAAAAGCTGGCTGATATTGCTCAATCCGTTCCCAAAAATGCCAGATATACCTCAAAAGATATTCAAAATGAAGTAATAAATACTTTAAAAAGCATGGTCCTCTCTAAAATTGAGCAAAGGTATGACAATTGTGATTCAAAGAGTGTTTGTATCAAAAGTGATGGTACTCGTGACAAATGCACCATTGAAACTGTTTCACTTATAGTACATTTTGTAAGTAAAGCCAAGCCAGAAGAGCATTTAATCAGCCTTTTACAGTTAGAAAAGCTGGATGCAGAGCACATTGCCGAACAGATATTAAGCCACCTGACAAAATGCACATTTAAACCAGAGCACATTATAACTCAATGCTATGATGGAGCGTCAGTGATGAGTGGCTGTAATGGGGGAGTTCAGGCTGTCATACAGAGGCGGTTAAATCGATGTATACCCTATGTTCACTGCTATAATCATCAGCTTGTTGTTATACATGCAATTCAGAGTGAACCAAGTGCAAAACGTTTCTTTGATTTATGTAATCTTTTGCATACTTTCTTTCCTCGCCATTACGTAAGCCAACGATCTAATGGGCCAGCTCTTAAGAGATTGCTTGAAATCAGATGGACTAGCAATTATGAGGTAACCAAATGTGTAGTTGAAAACATAGATAAAATTTCTGATCTTTTATCAGAAATATATAATGATGACAGTGCTTCATCTGAATTGCGTGCTGAGTCACGTGACATATTATCTCACATACGAAGAGAAAATGTAAATATTGTTGGTACATTTTTATTAAACTTGCTGTGAATCCTGAAACCAGCCAACTCTGCATTCCAAATAGCGCAAACAAATCTTTCAGTTGCTGTAGAGATTGTGCAATCTACACTTGAGGCTCTAAAAGTATGCGCGCTGATCCAATGTTTTATATTAAATATTGCTCTCCTTCTACTGCTGAAAATATTTCAGGTGATGTCACAGATTTAGACAATGGACCAAAAAGACAAAGAACCCTAAATTGCCGATTTGCAGATTCTGTGGTATGTACCACAGTTGGACAATCTGAAAATGACAATGATTCATCAATTACAGAACAAAGGCTAAGGAAAACACTGCTACACATTCTTGACAGAGCAATTGCTGAAATGGAAACCAGATTCTCCCAGAAAAACACTATGCTAATAGAAGCCATTGCTGCTCTGGTTCCCTCATCACAGCATTTTCTGGATGTCAGTGTATGTTCACCTCTTTTAGACCTAAACAAATCAGCAAATCCACTTTGGAGGCAGAACTGGTAGTGGCAAAACCATTTCTGCAACAGCAGGTTCAAATATTGCCACAATTTGTGAAGTGGTAAACAATTATGCAGACTTTTTTTCCAGGACTGCATGAAATATATGTATCTGCACTTGTCATATGCATTTCAAGTGCTTCCTGTGAGAACCCATTTTCTACTATGTCCCGTGTAGTCACAGCCTTTCGGCGCTCAATGCTTCATGATCGTAAAGAAAATCTGACCATATTAGCACACGAGAAAGAACTGACGGAAAATCTTTGCATGGATGACTTTGTAAGGGAATTTTCAAAGATAAAGAGAAAATTACCCCTTTAAATCAGTTGCCAAAGGACTATTCTCATTTGTCAAGAATACAGTTTTTTTGCATGGATGGCTTTGTAAGGGAGTTTCAAAAGTTAAAGAGAAAATTACCCCTTTAGTTTCAACCAGTTGTCAAAGGACTATTCTCATTTGTCGAGAATACAGTTTTCTGGAGAAAAAAATGAATGTCTTGCTCATTTTTTCCTCTATTGTTTTTTTCAAAGTATTTTTGTTTTTGGGGAGTACACCTTAAGTCTAACCTAATTAATCATAAATATGTATGCAGTTTGAATTCTACAAATGAAAAAAAATTGAAAGAACACAGATAGGCTGCTTGGTTAAAAAGGCCAGGGGCAAAACCAACGGTTTGAGCTTTTGGTTAGATATGTGGTGGCATTTGCTAGGCACTGATATTATGGTGGTACTACCTGGCCATAGGTTTGCAACAGTGCCGGGAAAATGATGTGATTACCTAGACATTTGATAGGAGTGCTTGGCAAATTCCAATGTAATACCTATACATAAGCCAACTGGCTTTGTCAATGCTTGTTTTTAACAGGACTTCAGTGCAAGGAACAGATAATAATCAAATAGCTAATAGCACACCTGGTTAAGACATGTTTTTACACCATTAGCCATTTACTTCTGCAATAAACGCTCAGCAGACTGCTTAGAAATAACTCTGGCAGACAACAGTGTGATATTTCAGATTGCTAGAGTGATCTCAAAGAGATCTCAAGGGGATGTGTTTTGGGTGGCTAGGGGCAGGTAGTGGGTATGGCCCTGGGCAGTCCATGGGTGTGTAAATAACCAAACAGCTGCAAGTTATGTGTCCTTTCTCACTTGCCAACTCCCACTTTGCTATACTCGAATACAATAGTTTTGGATTAAAGGTGTCACTGAAGCGCCACCTAATAGCCCAAACTAAAAATACAATGGCTAAGATGTGCAGGTATGGACTTTGTAGAGCTCTTAATTTTACACAAGCTGCATGCAGAGTGCCAACCTAATAACAATGCTTGATGACTGCCCTAATTGAAGATGCCAAGAATGTGACTTTCACAATGTATCTCCTATACTTATGGGTGTCGGGCATCCTGCCTTTCCTGAAAATGTGTCACGACAAGAATGATAACTTTGTTCCTCTTCACTCTAAGGGTACCTCTCATAATGATTCCTACCTAATCAGAATGTATTCTTTGTACTTGGGAGGGTTTAGCCGCTTGCCCTGCCTGACAGGGACTAGGGCAAGATGGTGAGTATGGGCCGTGTTTCAGTACTTTCTGTCATACGTACTTACGGGGGGGTTTCTGACCAAGTGTGGAATACTGCCCGGCCAGAGGATGTCATAGCTGGGACTGTTTATAAAGTCCTGATCTTTATTAGCTCATGCAGTTTGGGTAACTGTCCATAGTGTCTGTATGGAAACAGAATCTAACCCATGTATTGTTTGTGCCAGAGGTTTGGAAGGCTATATAAAGTAGCTCCGGGGTGGGTTAGGCTACTCTCAGACCAACTGGAAATTGCCCCCCCCCCAATAACACCTCTAGCCCACCTAAATCATACATTCTGGAGCCGGGCCTGCAGCCTTGCATCTTCTCCCGACTCCTTTTCCTCTACAAACTAAGGTCTGGATATCCTGAGTGGAAGCAAAATATGACAACCTCCAGTCAAGGAAAGCACTCTCAGACCACTACGGTGATGATTTGACACATAATAAAAAGCCTTGTAATATAACACAACCTAATTTAGGGTATGCAGTAGGGGGAAAAAACAGAAAAGGCAGAAGTCTTGGTTTTTCGTACCAAACCTTACAATAATTGTCCCTTTTTTGAATAGTCTAATAAAGCTAAAAACGTATTTTTTCGAAGAGCTGTATTATCAGTGCTTTCACTGACATCAAACGGAAACTGTTGTACAATATAAAAATGGTTATTGGAAATGTCATATTCAAAATTCACTTTTGCATGTGTCATCACTGTTAAATATAGTTGGCAATGACAGGAGACGTTTTGCATGACATATCTCATGATGCATATATCTATATTTGACAAGGTATGTATATTAAAAGTTAATGGTGTTGTTAAAAGAAATAAGAATTCGACAACGAAGACCAGGGGCCAGATATTCAAACATTTGCACCAGTTCTTAAAAGTGAACAAATGCTTTGATAATATAGAATGGAGCAAACAGGTTTTGTCTTGATCTGTATTATCGATAAACATTTACATTGTATTCATACTGTTTTGGTGGACTATGTTTGCTGCAGAACATAAAAAGAAATCTATTTGCTACGTTTCTTTTTATGTTACTCATCAAGCATAGTAAATACAATATTCTGTTCCTTTTTGCCCTTATGAAAACATGCTTAGATAATGCAACTGGGGCTAAATCTGTTTGTTCCTTTCCCAATTATCTAAGCAGTAAAATCGGTGCTAAATTCCTTTGTTCCATTTTTTTTGCACCAGTGCAAAGCTTTGATAATCTGCCCCCAGATTACGCCTAGAAACACTTGTGTACAGACATGCTATAAATGGCATATTATATTATGTCATGGCAGGCCACTATGCAATGACTCGTGGCAGTCTAGCATCTGAGTGGCCAAGAAAAAGCTTTACAGCCCAATGAATGTACTTTTCTCCTGATCTATGAACGATTACCGAGTTTTATGAGAATTTCGAGGAAAAAATCTTGGCCGATTTTACTGCTTTTTTTAACCACAGGGAGACCCCCTGCAGTACTCCTTTGACCTCTAATCCTGCTATTTCTATATAATGTACCCCAACTTACTATCTACATGTTTTTGGTAAAAATGCAGCATACATCTGTGAAATTCCCATTCGGCAAAGGTGGGGAATACTCTTTTCTCCTGAGTGTCAGGACTGATGGTTCCTCAGGTGATGCGGGTCCCATTATCATTTCCCGTCCCTAAGCAGTGCTCCTGGATCCTCACTGCTCATGCACATGATATGGAATGCTTCTGCCTTGAAGTCTGCACGAGAGGGCTAGAGGGCTCTATACTGAGGTATGTGACTACTGCCAAAATGAGTGATTCTAAGCCTCCAAAAAAGACAACGATAACTTTGCACATAATAGAGTCCAATTGTAAGGGTTCTAATTCTATAGTGATTGTGCAGGGGGGAAAAGAGAAGCCACATCGTTCCTATCACAGAGCTTTTCCATGTATCCTTGCCCTGCGCCCAGTGTGTACATTTCACAAAGGGAAGCATAAAAGGCAGCCTTTTTCAAGCAGTTCACGCCTTCATTGCAAGCTTGCTGATTGGGTAGAGCTCGAAACAGTGGCATGAGCAAAGGAGACGCATGCAATGCAGGCTTCCCTTGGTGGTAACAGCCTCCATTTCATATTCAATCATCAGAAATGCAAATGTTAAATGAAACTGGCAACGTGCTCAATGCAAGTGCAGCATCAGAGGGCTGTAGATAGCCGAATTGAGAAGGCCTCTGCAACGGTTTTCAGGTTCTCGTTTTCACGACTGCACAGTGCGTTTTTAATATTTATTTTAAAATAACACGTACTTTAAATAGTGAAAAGAAATGCATGCGTAACAATTAATTGATAACTTTACACATTGTTCTCTATGACCGACCATGAGTTTATTTCTCTCCATACACAGGCTGCTCCCGCAGAAGACATTATAGTCCAGTCCAGGGAAGGAAGCTGCTGTACTCCCATCTGTGATTCGAGAAGACATTCTGCTAAATGTCCCAAAAAATCGAAATGCCATAAAGAACGCACGAAAAGTCATAATAAATCAGAAGAAAAGGCCCATGGTGATAAAGATGGCAATGAAGTAGAAACAGAAACCTTAGTGGGTAAACCTAAGCATTGGAAAAAACCAGTAGCGAAGAAACAGATGGTGAAACCCGGTGTATTTTGTCCACGAAACAATGACAGCAAAAGCAGACCGGTTGGTATTTAAGCTTCATTTGTTCTGTTTATGAATTCATAGGTGTTATGAGCAGGTCACTTCCAAATACAAAGAACCACATGTGGTGCTCTTGTTTGAATGTAAACGTGATGGAACATTGAATATCTCACTTGATACATTATCAGTTCAGTCAGAAGCATTAACCATTGTGAATTCCTGGGGTGCCTACTCACCAAGTAGTGCTTCCCAGCTGTGTCTGCCCTTAATACCCCAATATAAAATTGGTCATCTACGTATGCTTAACATCAGTTGAATGAACTTGCAGTATTTAAATTTGAGGCCTGATTCAGCACCTTACCAATGTGCGCGTGTTTCTGGGGTACTTTCTGTTGATGTGGCATGGAGTATATGAGTCCCTGGAAGAAAGAGATGAGGAATTTCAGAGGAATTTCATGATAAGCTGTAATATATTTTTAGTAAGATAAGGCAAACAGTGACTACATATATTTAGCTGATGTATGATTTTGTGAACATTGGGGGAATACCTCGAGTAATTCTTTTTTTTTTAAGAATGTCCATAATTTGCTATAGTCAAAGAGGGGGCAAGTTATTGCGTCATGGTTGGTGGTAGAAAGAAGAGCAAAGCTGGTCCCTTTCTGGCTACACTGAGCTTTGTGTTCATTCTCTGCTTGGCACTCGGTGACAGTGTGGTTTTATTAGCGGTTAGGGATCCCCATAATCTCCAGGATGGCCCTTGAGTATGTGTATGGGAGATTCCCAGGTGCACCGCACTGCAGCTCCAATGCATAGCACGGTGCCATTCCATGGGCACTACATCTTCCAGAATAGTTTTATGTCAGGGTCAGAGTAGCAGGACACCAGAAGCCCAGGCAATGTTTTACTCGGAGGAAGTCCCCTTTAAAGAGCCAAAAGAGAAACTTGGGTTCAGTTAGAGCACATCCCTCATGCCTAAGAACACATACAGGTCCCTTTAATACAGTTTTTAATGGACTAGAATTCTAGGATCACTCCACTAATGCCCACAAAGTATTTTATTTGTATTCTAAGCATCCGATGGCGCTAGTAGCTATCTTGCAACGGCCTTTTGGAGTCTGCTGCGTCGGCAGCCCTAAAATGGCTACCGCTATAAATATAGCAGTAGTCGTGACTACTGGATAGCGTTGCTGGAGGCCCTGCTAGTTTCTGGATTTGGGTTCCTTTCGGATGTAAGGTAAGACATTTCTGTCCTTTCTCTATGCAAACCCGTCACATTTATTCACACATGGCCACGCTCCCGGTGGACCGCCTTTTGGCAAGAGGACCCATTATGGCATTTTTACACATGCTGAGACTCGCTCACCATCTTAACAGAGTTCTCTTCGCTTGTGCTTATTTCTTTGTTACGACAGGCGTGATCTCTTGGACGTACAAGTAGCTATACGCAAATCCCTACTGACTGAGCTGCTTTGATAGCAAGAACAAGGTAAGACGCTGCAATAGCTCTTATTGCCACACTAAGTTAGTAACAAACAGTGTCCCCCATACAATATATAAAAACCCTCAGTCCTTTCCTACAGATTGGACCTGAGACAAGGACCATTTACTGTCCCACCCTGGACCACTGACTAAGACTAGATGGGCCGCAACTCCCTTCCGTGGTTCCAACCGGACACAGTAAGACTTGCATTTTTGTCTCCATTCAATCACGCATTAATTGTGACTGATCAAATAATCATATAACCTTTGCCTGGAACCCCACACACCCTCCTGACACGCTTCTCTGTCCCATTTTCTCGACAGAGCCCATAGGAAACTCCCACCATTCAATACTTCGTCCTGATGAAGGCCCGCACAAGAATGGCTACAAATCCAGCTCTTTAAGGCCGAAACACTGTCGTGTTGACTATATTATTTTATGTATCAGTGTCTAATCCCTTCACTGTTTTACTATTGTGCATCAAAGCACTGTGTACAGTTTTGTTTTGTCTATTATGTATTACTCATGCGTACCTTCTATGGTGTCAGGGTATGTACTTCTGTTTTGAATCACGATCCAAGGTATCAATCTTGGGTGAACACTATTTGTATCATTTGTTGAATTTCTTTTGTAAAAATTGAGTTTTCCTGTGATATTCCTTTGAAGATGCATATCATGTTGCGATATATATTAAAAATGTTGCATTAACAATGATCATTGTAGAAACTTGTTAATTGATCACAGGAGTGGTGTTTTTGGGTTCTGTGACCCTGTTCATTTGTTTTTTTGAATATTCAACTACCTTGGTAGAACAGGGTCATAACCGGGAGACCTATATATTGTTATGGCTTCCAGACATATCCAAATGACAACAACATTCAGTTCATCAACATCCACTTTGAGAAACTTGCAGAAATGAAAAGAATAGGGTGATCAACAGCACGATTCCTTATTTTCAAAGACATGTAGGTATGCAGAGAACAATTCTCTCTCTCTCTTGCATATGCTGTCACTATTCACAAATCGCAAGGTCTAACCCTAGAGCATTGATTGACATTGGCAGCACAGTCTTTAAAGAATGTATGAGTTATGTAGCACTTTCACATATACGTACACTCGAGGGACTATTCCTAGTCTATTTTGATGCAAAGTCAAGGCTGACATTCCTAGCATCCTAGAGTACAACAGACTACGTGCACTCTACACACCCCATCTAGATATGTACCCTGTTCCTCAAAAAGCTAACGTTTTAAAAAGAAAATTAATGCAAACAGAACTTGTAAAAGATCTCCCAACAATACCACCAATGAAACAAAAAAGAACTACTACTCCATCAAGCAGTTCAACCACAAAACTGTCTAGTGCAAATACAACTGCACATCCATCAGAAGATAAAAGGAGAAATATTTCTTCTGAAAAAACAAGTGGAGGTCCAGCAAACGACACAGAGACAGGACTCTCTGGTCCATTTAAATTTTCCAGCACAACTGGTATGAATTGCTATGCAAATGTAGCAATCAATCTTCTCTTCCAATTGCCACCAAATGTTCAAAACATTTACTTGAATGGCTCAGACCAGTTGTGTTTGCAAATGCTCGTCATTCATAGAAATGCCACAAATAATCCTGACAACACTTACAGGCCGATTCATGGAATTAAAGTGCACTGAAAATTCCGCGCAAGTGTGCGGAACCGTGCGAATCGCAGTGCAAGTGCACATCGATTCATGGAAGTTCGTGCGCAAGTAAAATCTGGGATGTGCGCTGAAAATCTGCGTGGCGCACGCCGGCGCACAGGTCATCTAACGGCGTGCGCTGTGGCCACAGCGAAAGCGCACATAGCGCGGCGCACATAACAAAAGTAGGCGTAACATGGGGCGTGACACGCGGAATGGGGAACAACGCGTGAAAATGTGGGCGTCTCGGGGAAAGTACAGGAGGCAAGTGCGCGGAATGCCCACACGCTCGCCTACAACACGTATTCATGGAATCGAATAGGGCAAACCAGCGCACGGCGAAGACGCGCACAGGCCTAAACACGTCTGCCACACGAAGGCAGGCGGTAGCGTCCCTGCGCATGAAAAAAATGTGCGCCAAAATGTGCGCTAACAAAAAGCACGTATATACAGCTCTGATGATTGTCCCATACTGTGGCCCTCAAGGACAAATGACGTGCAAAGGGGTACGCGACAAACACGAACACCTGCTGTGTCAAAAATAGCGTGTGCGTGTATTTCGGTGGTGCGCGGGAAGTTTCACACGCGATTGGCCTTGGGCGATCGGGGTGCGTGTATTCCTGGGGTTCGCGTGAAGTTTCACACGCGATTGGCCTGGGTACGTGTAAATCTGGGTTGTGCGGGAAGTTTCACACGCGATTGGCCTTGGGCGAGCGGGGTATGTGTATTTCGGGGGTGCGCGGAAAGTTTCACAGCGACAGGCCCTGTGCGAGTGGGGTACGTGTATATCTGGGGTGCATGGGAGTCCTACACGTGAATTGGCAGTGTAGGTCCTCCCAGGTGTTCCCTCTACACCCTCCACGGCCCCTGCAGGCAGCCCTCACCACAGGGGACTACTCTGCACCCCTGGTCATGTCCCGCAGGCAGCCCATCCACCATGGGAATGCCCCCCAGCCAAGCCACATGTCACCTTGCACTACTGATCACCAACGCATGACCCCCTCCACCCCCACCCCCCAGCAGTGCAGGGCACCTGCCAGCAGGCCCCCACTCATGTCCCACTCATGTCCCCTTGCACCCCCACCCCCCAGCAGTGCAGGGCACCTGCCAGCAGGCCCCCACTCATGTCCCCTTGCACACCCACCCCCCAGCACTGAGGGGCACCTGCCAACAGGCCCCCACTCATGTCCCTTTGCACCCCCACCCCCCAGCAGTGCAGGGCACCTGCCAGCAGGCCCCCACTCATGTCCTCTTGCAAACCCACCCCCCAGCACTGAGGGGCACCTGCCATCAGGCCCCCACTCATGTCCCCTTGCACACCCACCCCCCAGCATTGAGGGGCACCTGCCAGCAGGCCCCCACTCATGTCCTCTTGCACACCCACCCCCCAGCACTGAGGGGCACCTGCCAGCAGGCCCCCACTCATGTCCCCTTGCACACCCACCCCCCAGCACTGAGGGGTACTGCTAAGCGGACACCGGTGCAGTTCCCTCTGGGACCACTGCAAAAGATTTAGGCCTACAGGTGTTTGGCAGTAAACCCATTTGGTAGCTGTCTGTACCACACAGATTCACTTGGTAGCTGTGGCTGAGCAGTCGGACTTCCGTCGAGAAGAGTTAGGCAGTATGTGGAGTATACAAAATAGGGCAATTTACACAGTAGAACAAGCAGACACGGAACAGAGCTTGGGTGTAAAGATATATAATTATTTATTTTAAAAACACACATCTATGAAGAACACACTGGCACTAATACGGCAAACAACTTCAATTACAATTACTATAAGTATATCAATCCCCTAACAATATTTCGACAAGTCTAGGTTCAACGGCACCACTTATTTGCAGACAGAGGTGAATGTTTTAACCTAGATGGCAATCTAATATTCAAGAGAAAAGGCAGGGTATGAAACCAACTCGGTACCAACACTTTTACGAAGCAAATGCAAGGCAAGTAAGGCAGGGTATACTGTGGATCACAAAGTTCAGAGGCCAGGCCCACTCGGAGAGAGGCAAGGCTATATGTCCCAAAAAGTATCACAGTGGAAATGCACTTCGAGTCTTTGTAGCAAATTGTCACAGGAAGGTTGGACCAGTTTAGAACAAAAAGTTAAGAAGGTCTGTAGCCGACCCAAGGGAAAGGTAGAGATTTAAGACACCCCAAGCTAACCGTCACAAGGGAAGCCAGGCGGACACAGTACCTTGTAAGTGCAGAGACAGCTCCGGCGGGGGCAGTTGTTCCTGGTGGTGGATGCAAGTCGGGGCTTTGCCAAGAGATGAGATGGTCTCGTCGTCGAAGGAAAGTTGAAGATCGTTGCACCACCAGGGAAGAGACCAGCCGCGGAGTGCTCCGTCACAAGGTACCACCTTTTGGTCGCGGTACGGGCTAGTGGCTATCCGGTTGCTGGGGTGCTCAGCACGGGCAATTCGACCACTACGCCCTGGAAGCGAAGAAAAAGCAAAGGGACTGGTTGTTCCCACCAGTCAGGGGAAGAAGACTCTCCAGCCGGGAGATCTCCTCTGTCAGAGGTGTCGTCGTTGCAGGTTGGCTCAGCTTTACCCTCGTCGGATTCTTAGGTCCTGTGGCGACTTCTCAAGATCCAGTCCCAAAAGCCCTGCTTTTATGCAGAAAACCCCCATTCATTCAGCCTAGCTGTCAATCAGAACACGCTAAGTGGTGAGCGGGGTGGCTCACCACTTGGGCCAATCACACCAGAGTGCGACTGGAGTTGGCAAGGCAACTCCGTCCAGGGTGCCTAAACCCCCTCCCACACCCCCTGTAGTAGCCAGACAGAATGGCACCACTTTGGAGGGCTTCTGTGCAGAAGCCTGCCAAAAGTGGAACAAAGGGCTCAACCTTTGGTTCAGAGTTACAGACGCCATTTCAAAAACCGAGTTCTGGCAGAAAATACCAACCGGTAGATTTATTTAAGACAAATAAACCGGCGGTATGCTAGAGACTAACAGGAAAAAGTATTAGCCTCCAACAATGGGAAGAATCCCATAGAATTATATTCGGGGTCGAATATAACAAGTAGTTTCCACTGCCACCAGCCAAAACTCGACGAGGGGGGACGGGACAGTGCCCCCTCGAACAACAGACCCAGGGGTAATCGAATTACCCCTACCAGTATGTCCACAATAGGATGGTTTGTACTAGTTCTGTTAGTAAATTTAGGTCTAGTAAAGCCAATGGTGACTTTACATGCCCTGGGAGACAGTAGTCAGTCCCAGGGTATGGAGTCTATGGTGGGGATCCTCTAGGACACCCCAGTGTTACGGCACGGAGGGTGCGTAGTAACACACATAGCAAAACACATGAGACCCTATGGAGTAAAAGACCCCATAGCCCATAGAACACATTGACATTCAAAAGAATTAACCACATTCATGTCCAAGAGTGGGAGAAAAGAGTGTCACCCTTGGCAGGATGGAAAAAACAAACTCCAGAAATCCAGCCTAACAGAGAATTCTCCCTAACAGGCACCTGCCAGCAGGCCCCCACTCATGTCCCCTTGCACACCCACCCCCCTGCACTGAGGGGCACCTGCCAGCAGGCCCCCGCTCATGTCCCACTCATGTCCCCTTGCACCCCCACCCCCAGCAGTGCAGGGCACCTGCCAACAGGCCCCCACTCATGTCCCCTTGTACCCCCACCCCCCAGAACTGAGGGGTACCTGCCAGCAGGCCCCCACTCATGTCCCACTCATGTCCCTTGCACCCCCACCCCCCAGCAGTGCAGGGCACCTGCCAGCAGGCCCCCACTCATGTCCCCTTGCACCCCCACCCCCCAGCAGTGCAGGGCACCTGCCAGCAGGCCCCCACTCATGTCCCCTTGCGCACCCACCCCCAGCACTGAGGGACACCTGCCAACAGGCCCCCACTCATGTCCCACTCATGTCCCCTTGAACCCCTACCCCCCAGCAGTGCAGGGCACCTGCCAGCAGGCCCCCACTCATGTCCCCTTGCACCCCCACCCCCCAGCACTGAGGGGCACCTGCCAGCAGGCCCCCACTCATGTCCCCTTGCACACCCACCCCCCAGCACTCAGGGATACCTGCCAACAGGTCCCCACTCATGTCCCCTTGCACCCCCACCCCCCAGCAGTGCAGGCCACCTGCCAGCAGGCCCCCACTCATGTCCCCTTGCACCCCCACCCCCCAGCAGTGCAAGGCACCTGCCAGCAGTCCCCCACTCATGTCCCCTTGCACACCCACCCCCCAGCACTGAGGGGCACCTGCCAGCAGGCCCCCACTCATGTCCCCTTGCACACCCACCCCCCAGCACTGACGGGCACCTGCCAACAGGCCCCCACTCATGTCCCACTCATGTCCCCTTGCACCCCCATGCCCCAGCACTGAGGGGCACCTGCCAGCAGGCCCCACTCATGTCCCCTTGCACACCCACCCCCCAGCACTGAGGGGCACCTGCCAGCAGGCCCCCACTCATGTCCCCTTGCACACCCACCCCCCAGCACTGAGGGGCACCTGCCAGCAGGCCCCCACTCATGTCCCCTTGCACCTCCACCCCACAGCAGTGCAGGGCACCTGCCAGCAGGCCCTCACACATGTCCCCGTGCACACCTACCCCCCAGCACTGAGGGACACCTGCCAACAGGCCCCCACTCAAGTCCCACTCATGTCCCCTTGCACCCCCACCCTCCAGCAGGGCAGGGCACCTGCCAGCAGGCCCCCACTCATGTCCCCTTGCACCCCCACCCCCCAGCACTGAGGGGCACCTGCCAGCAGGCCCCCACTCATGTCCCACTCATGTCCCCTTGCACCCCACCCCCCAGCAGTGCAGGGCACCTGCCAGCAGGCCCCCACTCATGTCCCCTTGCACACCCACCCCCCAGCACTGAGGGGGACCTGCCAGCAGGCACCCACCCATGTCCCCTTGCACACCCACCCCCCAGCAGAGCAGGGCACCTGCCAGCAGGCCCCCACTCATTTCCCCTTGCACCCCCACCCTCCAGCAGTGCAGGGCACCTGCCAGCAGGCCCCCACTCATGTCCCCTTGCACACCCACCCCCCAGCACTGAGGGGAACCTGCCAGCAGGCCCCCACTCATGTCCCCTTGCACACCCATCCCCCAGCACTGAGGGGCACCTGCCAGCAGGCCCCCACTCATGTCCTACTCATGTCCCCTGGCACCCCCACCCCCCAGCACTGAGGGGCACCTGCCAGAAGGCCCCCACTCATGTCCCCTTGCACACCCACCCCCCAGCACTGAGGGGCACCTGCCAACAGGCCCCCACTCATGTCCCATGGCACCCCCACCCCCCAGCACTGAGGGGCACCTGCCAGAAGGCCCCCACTCATGTCCCCTTGCACACCCACCCCCCAGCACTGAGGGGCACCTGCCAGCAGGCCCCCACTCATGTCCCACTCATGTCCCCTTGCCCCACCACCCCCCAGCAGTGCAGGGCACCTGCCAGCAGGCCCCACTCATGTCCCCTTGCACCCCCACCCCCAGCAGTGCAGGGCACCTGCCAACAGGCCCCCACTCATGTCCCACTCATGTCCCCTTGCACCCCCACCCCCCAGCAGTGCAGGGCACCTGCCAGCAGGCCCCCACTCATGTCCCCTTGCACACCCACCCCCCAGCACTGAGGGGCACCTGCCAGCAGGCCCCGACTCATATCCCCTTGCACACCCACCCCCCAGCACTGAGGGGCACCTGCCAGCAGGCCCCCACTCATGTCCCCTTGCACAACTACCCCCCAGCACTGAGGGGAACCTGACAGCAGGCCCCCACTCATGTCCCCTTGCACCCCCACCCCCCAGCACTGAGGGGCACCTGCCAGCAGGCCCCCACTCATGTCCCACTCATGTCCCCTTGCACCCCACCCCCCAGCAGTGCAGGGCACCTGCCAGCAGGCCCCCACTCATGTCCCCTTGCACACCCACCCCCCAGCACTGAGGGGGACCTGCCGGCAGGCACCCACTCATGTCCCCTTGCACACCCACCCCCCAGCAGTGCAGGGCACCTGCCAGCAGGCCCCCACTCATGTCCCCTTGCACACCCACCCCCCAGCACTGAGGGGAACCTGCCAGCAGGCCCCCACTCATGTCCCCTTGCACACCCATCCCCCAGCACTGAGGGGCACCTGCCAACAGGCCCCCACTCATGTCCCATTCATGTCCCCTGGCACCCCCACCCCCCAGCACTGAGGGGCACCTGCCAGAAGGCCCCCACTCATGTCCCCGTGCACACCCACCCCCCAGCACTGAGGGGCACCTGCCAACAGGCCCCCACTCATGTCCCCTTGCACCCCCACCCCCCAGCAGTGCAGGGCACCTGCCAGCAGGCCCCCACTCATGTCCCCTTGCACCCCCACCCCCCAGCAGTGCAGGGCACCTGCCAGCAGGCCCCCACTCATGTCCCACTCATGTCCCCTTGCACCACCACCCCCCAGCAGTGCAGGGCACCTGCCAGCAGGCCCCCACTCATGTCCCCTTGCACCCCCACCCCCCAGCAGTGCAGGGCACCTGCCAACAGGCCCCCACTCATGTCCCACTCATGTTCCCTTGCACCCCCACCCCCCAGCAGTGCAGGGCACCTGCCAGCAGGCCCCCACTCATGTCCCCTTGCACACCCACCCCCCAGCACTGAGGGGCACCTGCCAGCAGGCCCCCACTCATGTCCCCTTGCACACCCACCCCCAGCACTGAGGGGCACCTGCCAGCAGGCCCCGACTCATGTCCCCTTGCACACCCACCCCCCAGCACTGAGGGGCACCTGCCAGCAGGCCCCCACTCATGTCCCCTTGCACACCCACCCCCCAGCACTGAGGGGCACCTGACAGCAGGCCCCCACTCATGTCCCTTTGCACACCCACCCCCCAGCACTGAGGGGCACCTGCCAACAGGCCCCCACTCATGTCCCACTCATGTCCCCTTGCACCCCCAGCACTGAGGGGCACCTGCCAGCAGGCCCCCACTCATGTCCCCTTGCACACCCACCCCCCAGCACTGAGGGGCACCTGCCAACAGGCCCCCACTCATGTCCCACTCATGTCCCCTTGCACCCCCACCCCCCAGCAGTGCAGGGCACCTGCCAGCAGGCCCCCACTCATGTCCCCTTGCACACCCACCCCCCAGCACTGAGGGGCACCTGCCAGCAGCCCCCCACTCATGTCCCCTTGCACACCCACCCCCAGCAGTGAAATGGCGATCTCATGACACAAACCAAAAGTCAACTATGTACATCAACACATGTCTGCCACACGAAGGCAGGCGGTAGCGTCCCTGCGCATTAAAAAATGTGCGCTAACAAAAAGCCTGTATATACAGCTCTGATGAATGTCCCATACTGTGGCCCTCTGGGACAAATGAGGTGCAAAGGGGTACGTGACAAACACGACACCCGCTGTGTCGAAAATAGCGTGTATTTCGGGGGTGCGCGGGAAGTTTCACACGCGATTGTGCCTGGGCGAACAGGGTTCGTGTACTTCAGGGGCTCGTGGGAAGTTTTACACGCGATTGTGCCTGGGTGAGCGGGGTACGTGTACTTCAGGGGCTCGCAGGAAGTTTTACACGCGATTGTGCCTGGGTGAGCGGGGTACGTGTACTTCAGGGGCTCGCGGGAAGTTTTACACGCGATTGTGCCTGGGTGAGCGGGGTACGTGTCCTTCAGGGGCTCGCGGGAAGTTTTACATGCGATTGTCCCTGGGCGAGTGGGGTACGTGTATTACTGGGGTGGGCGGGGAAGTACAGGAGGCAAATGCGTGGAACGCGCACACGCACGTGCCAAAAAAGACGCGCTAATCCGGAAACACATACGCCAGCAGGAAGCAGGCATACGTGGACCCGCGCAGCATAAAAGTGCGCGCAAACAACAAGCAAGCTCAGACGCCAGGATGAACATACCGTTCCTGGCAGCAGTGGTCGTGGGATACCACTGGAGGAGGAGGAGGATAGTCAGGCCCAGAATTTTCACACCCAGAACCAGCCTTTTTGGCATGCCTGATTACCACGTGTATGGGAGGTACAGGTTTCCATCTCACATATTACTCGACCTGGTCAGTGAGTGGAAGGATGACCTCACATCACCCACCCTCTGCTCCCAAGAACTCAGCCCCCTGGAGAAGGTCCTCAATGTACTGCACTTTTTGGCCACCGGATCATTTCAGCGGACAAGTGCCATAGTGGGGGGGGTCACAGGCCACGCAGTCACACTGCCTACACCAGGTCTTGGCCATCATGACTGCACGCCAATCAGTCCGCAGGCACATATACCTGCCCAGACCACCTGCAGAAAGGCAGGCTGCTGTCCAGGATTTCTACGGGGTGGCACAATTCCCCAAAGTCCTAGGTGCCATTGATTGCACCCATGTGGCTCTACGTCCCCCCAGGGCATCAGAGCACATCTATAGAAACCGCAAGCACTGGCATTCCATCAACGTCCAGGTAGTATGTGATGCCAAGGGAATCATCACCTCAGTATATGCCAACTATCCAGGGTCCGCCCACGACAGTTTCATTTACAGAATGTCAACCCTAAACCGGGACCTAGAAGCTGGGCGGCATGGTGATACATGGCTGCTCGGTGAGTATAAATGCCACAGCACATGCATGCATGCCAGATACTGAGTAATGTCACAACCCTACTAATGATACCCATCACCACCTCCCCAGGGGACAGTGCCTACCCTCTCATCACCCACATGATGACGCCAATTCAGAACCCCACCACGCCACCTGAGGTAAGATACAACACAGCCCATATTGCAACCCGGGGCATAGTGGAGCGCACATTCTGAGTGCTCAAGTCACGCTTTCGCTCCCTTGACCGTTCTGGCGGGCAGCTGTTATACGCTCCCCCAGTAGTGTGCAGGATCATAGTGGCAGCATGTGTCCTGCACAACGTTGCAACACGCCGGGGCCTGCCGGTGGACATGGTGGTGCCCCCACATCCCTAACCACATGCACGCCCGCTGCGCATGGGAGGGGAAAGGGCACCGGGTGAGGCAGCCCGAACGCAGCTGGTGGCTAATTACTTCACTTAGAATCACACCCCTGTGGAGTGCACACAGCCCTGCCACATACCAGCTGACAATCGATGATGACACAAGGGACAGTGAACTGTCACAACCATACTAGCCTGAGATTGGTCACCTGGAAGTGTCACAATGTGTGCATCCCTACCTACAGAAACACCACCAATGCTGTGTCATCAAAAGACACATACGCTGCTAAATGCATTACCCCCTTGAAAAATACAACATGAGAACAGTGCCATGTCACCCAACCCCTCCCCAGCACCACCACCCAACACACCATGGCATGTCATGCTATGTGAGAGCAAACAAAGCAATCCCGAAAACCTGACACAAGTGTCACAAAGTACAGTGTCCCTAATGGAAACTGGCCACACACAATATGCTCCCAGTAATGTTAAACTAACAACACACATGACCAAATACTTACCAACAATACAATGCAGCTACACAAGCTCAAACATAACTAAAACATGACAGTACTAAGTTAAAGTAGCCGTAGTCTTACAACCTGAATATGCCACCACATCGCCCCCTTCCAACTGTAGTCTTGCAGGCTTCAAAACTTGTCTGTGTACTGCATACAACATGTACTCCATCTCCAAAGTAGACGGCCTTGTGACGACATGAGGAATGAACCTGCAAATTCAGAGGGAGACATGGGCGCAGAAGCATACGTAATTCCAACATGCAGTGTACAATACAATAACAATATACACAAGGAATGTCTACACAGTATTGACTACAGACTGCCCACACAGCTCATGGGAGCCCAACATCACTGTGTACATCACTGTCACTTGGTCACACCCTTTGCAAGCCCATGGAAACGGGAAGCAGGAGGGGGGTGTGTCTCACGAACCCAAGCATCGAACACAAACTCAGGACAAGTCTGCATGTGCCCAGCCGGAATACAGTGGATGCCCACGTTAGCCACACAAGGCAATAAACTGTTAAAAAATAATAAAAAATAAAAAAGCAAAAATCTAAAAAGCAAAAATAAAAAATGGCCATGTGGGGCCCGGGGGCGGGGGGGGAGGCCACCCAGGAGGTCCTAGGACAGGGTGCGCACCAACAGCTGCCTGTGTGGATGTTGGGAAAAAAAAACACCTCCATGGACTCATGGCCTGCACGGCTATGCCAATGTGGGAGAACTGCTGCTGTCGCTCTCATTACCCTCTGCTGCTGCCGCAGGAGGTGGTGGTGCTATGGGAGGCAGCCCACGCAAAGCCCTGGTATGGTCCTCCATGGCAGCAAGCATGCGGGTGTGGAAGGTCTCGTTCTGGAGGATTATAGTGCGGCGATCCCCATGCAGCACCTGACGTGATGCCCGGATCTCCTCCCGAGTTGCCTGCATCTCAGCTGAGAGCGAACGTGTGAGCCGCTCCAGCAGCTGTTCTGTCCTCAAGTTAGTGGAAGTCTCAAGTCTCAAGGTCAACAAGAGTCTCCCTGAGGTGATGGAGTTCTACCCTCAGGGGTTCCCTGTGGCCCTGGGACTCTATTGATATCGATTGGCGTAGAGTCTCCAGTGCCGCCTGTCTGTCCCTGTTGGACGCCAACATGTCTTCCCTGTGTGATTGGCAAATGGAGTCTGTTGCCTGCTGTAGTAGCTCCATCTGCCTTTCAGGGGGACAACGGAAGTGGCCACCCTCACCATTGCTTGAGCCATCATCTCAACTGATGCTGCCTGTTGGGTTGCCATACCGTAAATGGATTGTTCCCATGCGGTATTGCCTGGTGGCATACGGCCACCACGTCGGTGGGCACCACACCTGTTTGGGGCAAGGCGATCTGCGCCTTGCTGTGCCGGTACTGCCTGAGGCTGCAGGACTGCATTCTCCCTCTGATCTGCTGGCCCAGGAATAGGATCAGATGTTGAGGAGTGTGACCCTGCATCCGTAACCGCCAAAGGCTGACTAACCAACACTGACATCCCCATAGAGGGTTCTACCCCTGGTGCAGGTGGGTTGGACAGAACAGAACCCCTTCCAGAAACACTTACCTGCAACGCCACATAGGTCTCATCATCCGAATCAACACCTGAATAGAGGTCTGGGGAGGTGCACCCAGAGACACCCCTGGACAGAATCGTCTGCAGCAAGAGTGGGTTCTCACCCACCACCACACCACGTCCCCCACTGGTGGCCGGTTGTGCCTCAGGTTCCTCCTGGGTCTGCACCATCTCCTCAACCTCAACAGCATCAAGTGCGTCATCCCCTGCAAAAACATGAAAGACAAAAAATGGAAACAGGCATTAGCACCATAGCACACAAATAGGCCTGACAAGCTACAGAACCAGTACATGATTTACACATGTCCCACATGACTATAACCCTCCCATGCATGCACTGTCACAGAGTTGGAAGGGGAGGCAAAAGTCTGACACTGATGAAACCAAGATGGAAGAGCAACACATTTGCTGCATGCTGGGTAGCACTGCCATCACACATTGGCCTGTGAGTGGCATGTCCTATACACGTAAATGACACATGCCATCACACAGATGGCATGTACCATAGCCATGGTACATTCCACAAGTACATCCATATGTCAGTGAATGAGTACTGTCACCCATCCATGTGAGATGGACATGAAGAGATGAAAAATGCCACATAGTGTGAAAAGATACGCCATGTGCCACACACTGCAACACATCCAGTGTACAAAAATACAGTGCAGGGCCATGTACACATCAATGGTTGTGCACTTCAACATGACAGGAAACAACTAGCATGTTCCACATTCAAACAGGCCCAAAAACATCATGTGATCAGGACAATACTCATTCAGCCTGAATGGCCAAATCATTCAACTACCAAGGTGACACATGTGGGCCAATGTGGGGTTCTTCAATGACAGAAGCATGTCACATATGTCACAATAGGGCTGAGGAATGTGTTGTAAAAGTGGGAGAATTGAAACAATCAGCCTGAAAGAACACTGAAAAATACAAACAATGTTGCTGCATGATGCCACCTCAAGGGCAACTGCCGTAATGTTGCGCAAAATTACTACTGTGGGCAGAAGGGATAGTGTCACACCCAAATTCAAGGCAGCAGAATGTTTTGGATGAAGCACATGGGTGACCCATACTACTCAGTAACACACACCCTCATCTGACAATTAGAACCCATCACCCAAACAACATACACATGCATTACACACACACGCATGGGCACTCACCGGACAATGTGTCATAATCGGGTAGTTCTCCCACACCTCGGATCTGTTCCTCTGTGACGAAGGTCCCAGCAACAGACTCATGTTCAGTGAGTTTGTTGTCCTCTTGTGGAGACCCACCGCCAGTCACCAGAGTAGCGGCATGACTTGAGGCCAGCTTGTCCTTTGCTCTGCGTTTCAGGTTGTTCCACCGCTTGTAGCAATCATCAGCTGAGCGCCTCACAAATCCAAGGGCACTTATGTGGTGGGCTATGGTCTGCCAGTGTGCCTTACATTGACCAGGTTTGGTCTTGGACCCTGCAGTCACCACCATTTCATGGCTATGTTGCAACACATAGCTCACAAGTGCATTAAGATCTGTGTCATTAAAGCAAGGCTTCCTTGACGTGCCGGAGTGTGTAGCCGTGCCTGGGGTCTCAGCCTGTCGTGCCAGAGCACCCTTCTTCCTCTTTTTAGAAGGTGGAGCGGAGCCTGAGTGGCTAACGCCGCTCTGGTCATTAGGGGCAGAATCACCGGTGGACTGGGTTGTTGGAGTGTGCAAATGCACATTGACCATAGGACTTGGTGCAGGCATTGTCTGAAGTGTGATGTTGGCAGTGGGAACATCAGTATGATGGGCCTGGACCGACACTGTCCTGGCTGGGAGAGTCAGAGCTGGGGCAGATGGAGCTGCAGCTGCCCCTGCAGCCTCACCACCCTGCATACTTGCCCCAGATCCACGTGGCTTGGTGACAACTTGCACCGCCACAGGTGGCTTAGACTTGCTGACCTGGAAGACAGCCAGGGAGTCATCCTGTGCCAGGTAAGGTGCCACAATGGGCTGGTCCAACAAGGGCTGAGCTGGGATGGTCTCAGCCACGTTTCCTTCAACCATGGGGGGGTTCATGGGTGTCCCTGATTGGTCCTCCACACATGGGGGTATAGGGGCACCCTGCAAATCCTGGCCACGTCCCCTACCGTGCCCACCACGTCCACCTTTTGAAGGTCAGTCACCTTTGCCTCCCTTACCGCTTGGTCGCCTCCCAACCATGGCACTGATGTTGTTGTGAGTATGGGAGGAGCAGTAAACTATTGTCCTGGGCAATTGGGGGTCAAAGTGGTAGGGTACTAGATGGAATTCGTACCCTAGTGCTCTAACAAGGCTGTCTGTGACCCCTGGGGAAGATGACGGGTCACGCAACGCACAGGCAGCCCAAAACAAAAATAAACGTGCACGCAACCCCTCGTAGACCACGTGCATGGAAAAATGAACCCGCACTACGCTGTGGCACCCAGAAACACAAAAATAAGCGTACGCCTGATACACGCAGCCTACAATGACCTCTGAAGGGGTACGCGACACACGGGGCAAGCACAGTTGCTAAGTACGTGCGGAACTCACTGTCTGCCTGGAAAAAGAACGTGAAAAATACGTGCTTATGCGCGGTGGCAACACCCCCGCCAAAAGAAGAATTGTACGCTGTCTGAGGAGACAGGACAAAAGGAGAAGTGAACACTGTTTGAGGAAACAGGCCCAAAAAAAGTAGAAAAATGAAAGCTGTCAGAGGTAACAGGGAGTACGAACTTGAAACGCTGTGAAGTAATCGCGTGTGAAACGACAAGAAGTACAGAATCCACAAACTCGCTCTCCACAATAAGCACGTACAAGGAAATGGCGTCCTACACGTACCTTTTAAACCGGCCCACACGTACACGTCACTTACGCATGTACGTGCCCTTTCCTCCAATTACACGCGCTGACACTCGGACGTGCAGCATTTCCACATGTGCTCTGTCATCACGTGCTATGAGGGAAACACCTGCGCGCGTCACGTCACAGACGCGCTTATGCGCTAAGGGCCTTTGGTCCAATGAAATTGCGTACGTGCGCTGACGCGCTTACACGCTAAAGGCCTTTCCTCGAATTACACGCTGACGTGCAAGATTTTCATGTGCCAAATCACTCTGTATCAAGCTGGCCACGTGTTCACACACGGAAGACCACGCTCCTGCCCAGAAGGCCGAATTACTGCCCCCCAGAGCCCGGAGCACGCTCCCACCTGCCATCTGCTGCCTGCACGTCAGCCAGGGGTGCTGTTGCTGTGACCACCCCTGCTGGAATCGAAGACTACCGACTGGGATTCCATCGCTCCACAGCCCAGCCCCAGGACCCACTTGCCCACCCACTCCTGCCTCTGGGGTTGCCATGTCCAGCACCACACCATCTGGCGGCACTTGCAACCCCCAGCCAGAGAGGCAGAGGGCCACCAGCTTCACTGCCACTGAAGTTGGTGTCCTGGTGGAGCAAGTCCTGGGGCAGTATGATGCCCTCTTCGGAAGGTCGCGCGCCGACAAGGAAGGACGGACCAGGATCTGGACGGACATCGTGACTGCCATCAACGAATTCCATCATGTCAAGAAGCGCTGGGAGGACTTCAGGTCCAGGACCCTCAACAAGGCCGGCGCATCTTGAAGGCAGCGGATGCTAAGGGACGCCGGGGCCACCTGTCGGAAGACCAAATGAGGGTCCTGGAACGCGTATGCCCAGCACTCCATGTCCAGGTCCTTGAGAGGCACACCCATCTGGAGTCGAGCGGTAAGTGTACATGCATACTGATTGGAAGCTGTGCGTGTGGTGGTGTGCCAGTAGTCTGCAGGTTGCACATGTGGTTTTGTAGGGCCATGTATGGATGTGTATGTAGAGGGCTGTGAGGCTGACACATGCGAGTCCTTTCATGTGTGAGACACATGGATGGTGTATTTGTGGGTAAGCATGCAGGCCAAATGCAGATGTGTGAGCACACATGTTTGAATGACTGTGTATGTCAGTTGTCAAGGTTGTGGTGTCACACATGGATGTTGGTTCCAGCTGCATGTATCTGCACTGTGTACATGTGCATGTATGTGTATCTGACAAGTGTGCAACTGTCATGCAACATGGATGCATGTGAGACTGATATGTAGAAGACTGATTGCCAGATGTGACATGGATGCCGGTCTCATCACTGCGACACTTGGTGGAGGTGTACACATGCATGTAAGTGTGGTGGCGTGTGTGCATGTCTAGTGCACTCCCTGTGTCTCATGTGATTTCTGGCTCACCTTTGCGATATGGCTGTGGAATAGCTCATGTGTGTGATTTGAAATGACATGTGTGTTGGGGATTGTGATGCCATGTCTGAAGTTTAACAATGACACTCGTGTGCAACTGTCATGTGTGTATGAGTCCATTGTACAGTGCCCTGATGCCTGTGTCCTATCTCTCCCTGTCTGCAGTGTCGACTGATGAAGAGGGCGGAGAGGGTGCTGTGGAGCACAGCGGAAGGGATCGCACCGCCAGCCGGAGACGCAAGGCCCGGCTCCCCTCCCAGGTTGTAATCTCGTCGGGGAGTGAGGAGTCCGGTGCCGCGTCCCAGGTCGCAGCTGCCGAGGGGAGGTCCAAGAGGCGGAGGTCGGAGTTGGACTCCTCGGCAGCAGAAGGGGCAGCTGAGACCCCACAGGGCCCGACAGAGGAAGATGGCACGGAGTCATCCAGGTTGGTGAGGGGTTTGGTGGAGGAGGAGGCCGTGCAAGCGACAGAGACGGGGTCTGGAGGTGCGGATTCCTCTGGTGCTAGTGGTGCAGTGCAGGGGCAGGGACAGGAGGCAGCACAGGCTGCCGCGGATGTGCCTGTGTGTAATCCTGCCCCCGATCCTGTGACTGCATCATCTTGCATCAGCAGGGATACCTACGTCCAGACCCGTTTTCAGGCAGTGGATGAGCTTACGACAACTGGCCTTCCTCTGCCTGCAGACGTGGCTATCCGGGACCGGGTTGAGCCTGTCCTGGGTGGTGTGGCGTTGCGTCAACGGGCCATGCGAGGCGAAATGCAGTCTTTTCATGGGGAGACTGCAAGACGTTTCGAATGGCTCGTTGACCACGTCGACCTACTGGGACAGGTCACCAGGGCCGGATTCCTCCGTTTGCTGGGCCTTGTTCCGACCCCCTCCCCAACTGAACCCCCTATGCGCCAGTCGTACTCCGTGCCATCTTCCCACCCATGTGTCACCTGGGTGCCCTGTGGAGCTGCCTCTGACCCTGCACCCAGGCTGGTGGAGGACACATCCCTGCCACAGTCGGGAGTCGGACGTCCAGCAGGGGTGGCCACCTCAACAACTGCACCCCAGCCGGAGGAGGAGGTGCAGGCAGCAAGAGCCAGGGCACGGGCAGAGGCACAGCAGCAGCAGCAACAAGGTGGGAGCCATGATGGCTCATGGCCTTCGTCATCGGAGGGGCAGGCATCGGCCAGAGGGCAGGAGGACCCAGGACGGGAAGTGTCTTCCATGTGGCAGCGGTTAGGCCATGCCATAGATGCGGAGCGGCAGCGGGCAGAAGAGGCACGGCTCACGATGGTCAGGGCGGAGAACTCCATGCGGAGGGCCCTGAGGCGGGCCGAGTGCCTCGAGGCAATTCGCAGGGAGTTGGAGGAGAACATGTCGTCGTTCCTGCGAACCCTCGGGGCCATGGAAGAGGACCGCCTCCGGGACATTGAGCTGGAGTTCGATGATGCCCTGGCCCGGGACATCCAAAAGTGAGCCGTTGGACTAGCCCGCTGCTCTTGTAAATAGTTAGTGTTAGGTTTCCTTTGGTTTTCTCTTTATTTTGGTTGCGCTTGGACAATGCACCACGTTTCTGTATATAGTTTTTCATTAGGTAGTATTTTTGATAGGTTTCATTGCACACCCACCCCCCCAGCACTGAGGGGCACCTGCCAACAGGCCCCCACTCATGTCCCCTTGCACCCCCACCCACCAGCAGTGCAGGGCACCTGCCAGCAGGCCCCCACTCACGTCCCCTTGCACCCCCACCCCCTAGCAGTGCAAGGCACCTGCCTGCAGGCCCCCACTCATGTCCCCTTGCACACCCACCCCCCAGCACTGAGGGGCACCTGCCAGCAGGCCCCCACTCATGTCCCCTTGCACACCCACCCCCCAGCACTGAGGGGCACCTACCAACAGGCCCCCACTCATGTCTCACTCATGTCCCCTTGCACCCCCACCCCCCAGCACTGATGGGTACCTGCCAGCAGGCCCCCACTCATGTCCCCTTGCACACCAACCCCCCAGCACTGAGGGGCACCTGCCAGCAGGCCCCCACTCATGTCCCCTTGCACACCTACCCCCAGCACTGAGAGGTACCTGCCAGCAGGCCCCCACTCATGTACCCTTGCACCCCCATCCCCCCAGCAGTGCAGGGCACCTGCTAGCAGGCCCCCACTCATGTCCCCTTGCACCCCCACCCCCCAGCAGTGCAGGGCACCTGCCAGCAGGCCCCCACTCATGTCCCCTTGCACACCTACCTCCCAGCACTGAGGGGCACCTGCCAACAGGTCCCCACTCATGTCCCCTTGCACCCCCACCCCCCAGCAGTACAGGGCACCTGCCAGCAGGCCCCTACTCATGTCCCCTTGCACCCCCACCCCCCAGCACTGAGGGGCACCTGCCAGCAGGCCCCCACTCATGTCCCACTCATGTCCCCTTGCACCCCCACCCCCCAGCAGTGCAGGGCACCTGCCAGCAGGCCCCCACTCATGTCCCCTTGCACACCCACCCCCCAGCACTGAGGGGCACCTGCCAGCAGGCCCCCACTCATGTCCCCTTGCACACCCACCCCCCAGCACTGAGGGGCACCTGCCAGCAGGCCCCCACTCATGTCCCCTTGCACACCCACCCCCCAGCAGTGCAGGGCACCTGCCAGCAGGCCCCCACTCATGTACCATTGCACACCCACCCCCCAGCACTGAGGGGCACCTGCCAGCAGGCCCCCTCTCATGTCCCCTTGCACACCCACCGCCCAGCACTGAGGGCCACCTGCCAACAGGCCCCCACTCATGTCCCACTCATGTCCCCTTGCGCCCCCACCCCCCAGCAGTGCAGGGCACCTGCCAGCAGGCCCCCACTCATGTCCCCTTGCACCCCCACCCCCCAGCAGTGCAGGGCACCTGCCAGCAGGCCCCACTCATGTCCCACTCATGTCCCCTTGCACCGCCACCCGCCAGCAGTGCAGGGCACCTGCCAGTAGGCCCCCACTCATGTCCCCTTGCACCCCCACCCCCCAGCAGTGTAGGGCACCTGCCAGCAGGCCCCCACTCATGTTCCCTTGCACACCCACCCCCCAGCACTGAGGGGCACCTGCCAACAGGCCCCCACTCATGTCCCACTCATGTCCCCTTGCACCCCCACCCCCCAGCACTGAGGGGCACCTGCCAACAGGTCCCCACTCATGTCCCACTCATGTCCCCTTGCACCCCCAGCCCCCAGCAGTACAGGGCACCTGCCAGAAGGCCCCTACTCATGTCCCCTTGCACCCCCAGCCCCCAGCACTGAGGGGCACCTGCCAGCAGGCCCCCACTCATGTCCCACTCATGTCCCCTTGCACCCCCACCCCCCAGCAGTGCAGGGCACCTGCCAGCAGGCCCCACTCATGTCCCCTTGCACACCCACCCCCCCAGCACTGAGGGGCACCTGCCAGCAGGCCCCCACTCATGTCCCCTTGCACACCCACCCCCCAGCACTGAGGGGCACCTGCCAACAGGCCCCCACTCATGTCCCCTTGCACCCCACCCCCCAGCAGTGCAGGGCACCTGCCAGCAGGCCCCCACTCATGTCCCCTTGCACACCCACCCCCCAGCACTGAGGGGCACCTGCCAGGAGGCCCCCACTCATGTCCCCTCGCACGCCCCACCCCAGCAGTGCAGGGCACCTGCCAGCAGTCCCCCACTCATGTCCCCTTGCACACCCACCCCCCAGCACTGAGGGGCACCTGCCAACAGGCCCCCACTCATGTCCCACTCATGTCCCCTTGCACCCCCACCCCCCAGCAGTGCAGGGCACCTGCCAGCAGGCCCCTACTCATGTCCCCTTGCACCCCCACCCCCCAGCACTGAGGGGCACCTGCCAGCAGGCCCCCACTCATGTCCCACTCATGTCCCCTTGCACCCCCACCCCCCAGCAGTGCAGGGCACCTGCCAGCAGGCCCCCACTCATGTCCCATTGCACACCCACCCCCCAGCACTGAGGGGCACCTGCCAGCAGGCCCCCACTCATGTCCCCTTGCACACCCACCCCCCAGCACTGAGGGGCACCTGCCAACAGGCCCCCACTCATTTCCCACTCATGTCCCCTTGCACCCCCAGCACTGAGGGGCACCTGCCAGCAGGCCCCCACTCATGTCCCCTTGCACACCCACCCCCCAGCACTGAGGGGCACCTGCCAACAGGCCCCCACTCATGTCCCACTCAAGTCCCCTTGCATCCCCACCCCCCAGCAGTGCAGGGCACCTGCCAGCAGGCCCCCACTCATGTCCCCTTGCACCCCCACCCCCAGCAGTGCAGGGCACCTGCCAGCAGGCCCCACTCATGTCCCCTTGCACCGCCACCCGCCAGCAGTGCAGGGCACCTGCCAGCAGGCCCCCACTCATGTCCCCTTGGACCCCCACCCCCCAGCAGTGCAGGGCACCTGCCAGCAGGCCCCCACTCATGTCCCCTTGCACACCCACCCCCCAGCACTGAGGGGCACCTGGCAACAGGCCCCCACTCATGTCCCACTCATGTCCCCTTGCACCCCCACCCCCCAGCAGTGCAGGGCACCTGCCAGCAGGCCCCCACTCATGTCCCCTTGCACACCCACCCCCCAGCACTGAGGGGCACCTGCCAGCAGGCCCCCACTCATGTCCCCTTGCACACCCACCCCCCAGCACTGAGGGGCACCTGCCAGCAGGCCCCCACTCATGTCCCCTTGCACACCCACCCCCCCAGCACTGAGGGGCACCTGCCAGCAGGCCCCCACTCATGTCCCCTTGCACACCCACCCCCCAGCACTGAGGGGCACCTGCCAGCAGCCCCCCACTCATGTCCCCTTGCACACCCACCCCCAGCAGTGAAATGGCGATCTCATGACACAAACCAAAAGTCAACTATGTACATCAACACATGTCCGCCACACGAAGGCAGGCGGTAGCGTCCCTGCGCATTAAAAAATGTGCGCTAACAAAAAGCCTGTATATACAGCTCTGATGAATGTCCCATACTGTGGCCCTCTGGGACAAATGAGGTGCAAAGGGGTACGCGAAAAACACGGACACCCGCTGTGTCAAAAATAGCGTGTATTTCGGGGGTGCACGGGAAGTTTCACACGCAATTGTGCCTGAGCGAGTGGGGTACGTGTACTTCAGCGGCTCGCGGGAAGTTTTACACGCGATTGTGCCTGGGTGAGCGGGGTACGTGTACTTCAGGGGCTCGCAGGAAGTTTTACACGCGGTTGTGCCTGGGTGAGCGGGGTACGTGTACTTAAGGGGCTCGCGGGAAGTTTTACATGCGATTGTGCCTGGGCGAGTAGGGTACGTGTATTACTGGGGTGGGCGGGGAATTACAGGAGGCAAATGCGCGGAACGCCCACACGCACGCGCCAAAAAAGACGCGCTAATCCGGAAACACCTACGCCAGCAGGAAGCAGGCATACGTCGACCCGCGGAGCCTAAAAGTGCGCGCAAACATCAAGCAAGCTCAGACGCCAGGATGAACATACTGTTCCTAGCAGCAGTGGTCGTGGGATACCGCAGGAGGAGGAGGAGGATAGTCAGGTCCAGAATTTTCACACCCAAAACCAGCCTTTTTTGCATGCCTGATGACCAGGTGTATGGGAGGTACAGGTTTCCACCTCACATAACACTCGGCCTGGTCAGTGAGTGGGAGCATGACCTCACATCACCCACCCTCTGCTCCCAAGAACTCAGCCCCTGGAGAAGGTCCTCAATGTACTGCACTTTTTGGCCACCGGATCATTTCAGCAGACAAGTGCCATAGTGGGGGTCGGGTGTCACAGGCCACGCAGTCACGCTGCCTACACCAGGTCTTGGCCATCATGACTGCACGCCAATTAGTCCGCAGGCACATATTCCTGCCCAGAACACCTGCAGAAAAGCAGGCTGCCGTTCAGGATTTCTACGGGGTGGCACAATTCCCCAAAGTCCTAGGTGCCATTGATTGCACCCATGTGGCTCTACGTCCCCCCAGGGCATCAGAGCATCAGCATCAGGGCTATCCAGGGTCCACCCACGACAGTTTCATTTACAGAATGTCAACCCTAAACCGGGACCTAGAAGCTGGGCGGCATGGCGATACATGGCTGCTCGGTGAGTATAAATGCCACAGCACATGCATGCATGCCAGATACTGAGTAATGTCACAACCCTACTAATGATACCCATCACCACCTCCCCAGGGGACAGTGCCTACCCTCTGAGCACCTACATGATAATGCCAATTCGGAACCCCACCACGCCACCCGAGTTAAGATACAACACAGCCCATATTGCAACCCGGGGCATAGTGGAGCGCACATTCGGAGAGCTCAAGTCACGCTTTCGCTCCCTTGACCGTTCTGGCGGGCAGCTGTTATACGCTCCCCCAGTAGTGTGCAGGATCATAGTGGCAGCATGTGTCCTGCACAACGTTGCAACACGCCGGGGCCTGCCGGTGGACATGGTGGTGCCCCCACATCCCCAACCACATGCACGCCCGCTGCGCATGGGAGGGGAAAGGGCACGGGGTGAGGCAGCCCGAACGCAGCTGGTGGCTAATTACTTCACTTAGAATCACACCCCTGTGGAGTGCACACAGCCCTGCCACATACCAGCTGACAATCGATGATGACACAAGGGACAGTGAACTGTCACAACCATACCAGCCTGAGATTGGTCACCTGGAAGTGTCACAATGTGTGCATCCCTACCTACAGAAACACCACCAATGCTGTGTCATCAGAAGACACATATGCTGCTAAATGCATTACCCCCTTGCAAAATACAACATGAGAACAGTGCCATGTCACCCAACCCCTCCCCAGCACCACCACCCAACACACCATGGCATGTCATGCTATGTGAGAGCAAACAAAGCAATCCCGAAAACCTGACACAAGTGTCACAAAGTACAGTGTCCCTAATGGAAACTGGCCACACACAATATGCTCCCAGTAATGTTGAACTAACAACACACATGACGAAATACTTACCAACAATACAATGCAGCTATACAAGCTCAAACATAACTAAAACTTGACAGTACTAAGTTAAAGTAGTCGTAGTCTTACAACCTGAATATGCCACCACATCGCCCCCTTCCAACTGTAGTCTTGCAGGCTTCAAAACTTGTCTGTGTACTGCATACAACATGAACTCCATCCCCAAAGTAGACGGCCTTGTGACGACATGAGGAATGAACCTGCAAATTCAGAGGGAGACATGGAAGCAGAAACATACGTAATTCCAACATGCAGTGGACAATACAACAACAATATACACAAGGAATGTCTACACAGTATTGACTACAGACTGCCCACACAGCTCATGGGAGCCCAACATCACTGTGTACATCACTGTCACTTGGTCAATCCCTTTGCAGGCCCATGGAAACGGGAAGCAGGAGGGGTGTGTGTCTCACGAACCCAAGCATCAAACCCAAACTCAGGACAAGCCTGCATGTGCCCAGCCGGAATACAGTGGATGCCCAAGGGAGCCACACAAGGCAACACACTGTTAAAAAATAATCAAAAATCAAAAAAGAAAAAATCAAAAATGGCCATGTGGGGCCTGGGGGGGGGGGGGCACCCAGGAGGTCCGAGGACAGGGAATGTGGGAGAACTGCTGCTGTCACTCTCATTACCCTCTGTTGCTGCCACAGGAGGTGGTGCTGCTATGGGAGGCAGCCCACGCAAAGCCCTGGTATGGTCCTCCATGGCAGCAAGCATGCGGGTGTGGAAGGTCTCGTTCTGGAGGATTATAGTGCGGCGATCCCCATGCAGCACCTGACGTGATGCCCGGATCTCCTCCCGAGTTGCCTGCATCTCAGCTGAGAGCGAACGTGTGAGCCGCTCCAGCTGCTGTTCTGTCCTCAAGCAAGTGGAAGTTTCAAGGTCAACAAGAGTCTCCCTGAGGTGATGGAGTTCTACCCTCAGGGCTTCCCTGTGGCCCTGGGACTCTATTGATATCGATTGGCGTAGAGTCTCCAGTGCCGCCCGTCTGTCCCTGTTGGATGCCAACATGTCCTCCCTGTGTGATTGGCAAATGGAGTCTGTTGCCTGCTGTAGTAGCTCCATCTGCCTTTCAGGGGGGACAATGGAAGTGGCCACCCTCTCCATTGCTTGAGCCATCATCTCAACTGATGCTGCCTGTTGGGTTGCCATACCGTAAATGGATTGTTCCCATGCAGTATTGCCTGGTGGCGTACGGCCACCGCGTCGGCGGGCACCACACCTGTTTGGGGCAAAGCGATCTGCGCCTTGCTGTGCCGGCACTGCCTGACGCTGCAGGACTGCATTCCCCCTCTGATCTGCTGGCCCAGGAACAGGATCAGATGTTGTGGAGTGTGACCCTGCACCCGTAACCGCCAAAGGCTGACTAACCAACACTGACATCCCCATAGAGGGTTCTATCCCTGGTGCAGGTGGGTTGGACAGAACAGAACCCCTTCCAGAAACACTTACCTGCGACGCCACATAGGTCTCATCATCCGAATCAACACCTGAATAGAGGCCTGGGGAGGTGCACCCAGAGACACCCCTGAACAGAATCGTCTGCAGCAAGAGTGGGTTCTCACCCACCACCACACCACGTCCCCCACTGGTGGCTGGTTGTGCCTCAGGTTCCTCCTGGGTCTGCACCATCTCCTCAACAGCATCAAGTGTATCATCCCCTGCAAAAACATGAAAGACAAAAAATTGAAACAGGCATTAGCACCATAGCACACAAATAGGCCTGACAAGCTACAGAACCAGTACATGATTTACACATGTCCCACATGACTATAACCCTCCCATGCATGCACTGTCACAGAGTTGGAAGGGGAGGCAAAAGTCTGACACTGATGACACCAAGATGGAAGAGCAACACATTTGCTGCATGCTGGGTAGCACTGCCATCACACATTGGCCTGTGAGTGGCATATCCTATACACGTAAATGACACATGCCATCACACAGATGGCATGTACCATAGCCATGGTACATTCCACAAGTACATCCATATGTCAGTGAATGAGTACTGTCACCCATCCATGTGAGATGGACATGAAGAGATGAAAAATGCCACATAGTGTGAAAAGATACGCCATGTGCCATACACTGCAACACATCCAGTGTACAAAAATACAGTGATTGCAGGGCCATGTACACATCAATGGTTGTGCACTTCAACATGACAGGAAACAACTAGCATGTTCCCCATTCAAACAGGCCCAAAAACATCATGTGATCAGGACAATACTCATTCAGCCTGAATGGCCAAATCATTCAACTACCAAGGTGACACATGTGGGCCAATGTGGGGTTCTTCAATGACAGAAGCATGTCACATATGTCACAATAGGGCTGAGGAATGTGTTGCAAAAGTGGGAGAATTGAAACAATCAGCCTGAAAGAACACTGAAAAATACAAACAATGTTGTTGCATGATGCCACCTCAAGGGCAACTGCCGTAATGCTGCTCTAAATTTCTACTGTGGGCAGAAGGGATAGTGTCACACCCAAATTCAAGGCCGCAGAATGTTTTGGATGAAGCACATGGGTGACCCATACTACTCAGTCACACACACCCTCACCCTCACCTGGCACTCAATCAGAACCCGTCACCCAAACAACATACACATGCATTACACACAAACGCATGGGCACTCACCGGACAATGTGTCATAATCGGGTAGTTCTCCCACACCTCGGATTTGTTCCTCTGTGACGAAGGTCCGAGCAACAGACTCATGTTCAGTGAGTTTGTTGTCCTCTTGTGGAGACCCACCGCCAGTCACCAGAGTAGCGGCATGACTTGAGGCCAGCTTGTCCTTTGCTCTGCGTTTCAGGTCGTTCCACTGCTTGTAGCAATCATCAGCTGAGCGTCTCACAAATCCAAGGGCACTTATGTGGTTGGCGATGGTCTGCCAGTGTGCCTTACGTTGACCAGGTGTGGTCTTGGACCCTGCAGTCACCACCATTTCGTGGCTATGTTGCAACACATAGCTCACAAGTGCATTAAGCTCTGCGTCATTAAAGCAAGGCTTCCTTGACGTGCCGGAGTGTGTAGCCGTGCCTGGGGTCTCAGCCTGTCGTGCCAGAGCACCCTTCTTCCTCTTTTTAGAAGGTGGAGCGGAGCCAGAGTGGCTAACGCCGCTCAGGTCAATAGGGGCAGAATCACCGGTGGACAGGGTTGTTGGAGTGTGCGAATGCACATTGACCATAGGACTTGGTGCAGGCATTGTCTGAAGTGTGATGTTGGCAGGGGGAACATCAGTATGATGGACCAGGACCGACACTGTCCTGGCTGGGAGAGTCAGAGCTGGGGCGGATGGAGCTGCAGCTGCCCCTGCAGCCTCACCATCCTGCACACTTGGGGCAGCAGATGACATAGCTGCCCCAGATCCACGTGGCTTGGTGACAACTTGCACCACCACACGTGGCTTAGACTTGCTGACCAGGTGCCACAATGGGCTGGTCCAACAAGGGCTGAGCTGGGATGGTCTCAGCCACGTTTCCCTTAACCATGGGCGGGGGTCATGGGTGTCCCTGATTGGACCTCCACACATGGGGGTATAGGGGCACCCTGCAAATCCTGGCTACGTCCCCTACCGCGCCCACCACGTCCACCTTTTGAAGGTCGGCCACCTTTGCCTCCCTTAGCGCTTGGTCGCCTCCCAACCATGGCACTGATGTTGTTGTGCGTATGGAAGGAGCAGTAAACTATTGTCCTGGGCAATTGGGGGTCAAAGTGGTAGGGTACTAGATGGAATTCGTACCCTAGTGCTCTAACAAGGCTGTCTGTGACCCCTGGGGGAAGATGACGGGTCACGCAACGCACAGGCAGCCAAAAAACAAAAATAAACGTGCACGCAACCTCTCGTACACCACATGCGTCGAAAAATGAACCCGCACTACGCTGTGGCACCCAGAAACACAAAAATAAGCGTACGCGTGATACACACAGCCTACAATGACCTCTGAAGGGGTACGCGACACACGGGGCAAGCACAGTTGCTAAGTACGTGCGGAACTCACTGTCTGCCTGGAAAAAGAAAGTGAAAAATACGCACGTGTGGGCGTTGGCAACACCCCCCGCCAAAAGAAAAATTGTACGCTGTCTGAGGAGACAGGACAAAAGGAGAAGTGAACACTGTTTGAGGAAACAGGCCCAAAAAAAGTAGAAAAATGAAAGCTGTCAGAGGTAACAGGGAGTACGAACTTGAAACGCTGTGAAGTAATCGCGTGTGAACCGACAAGAAGTACAGAATCCACAAACTCGCTCTCCACAAAAAGCATGTACAAGGAAATGGCGTCCTACATGTACCTTTTAAACCGGCCCACACGTACACGTCACTTACGCGTGTACGCGCCCTTTCCTCCAATTACACGCGCTGACACTCGGACGTGCAGCTTTTCCACGTGTGCTCTGTCATCATGTGCTATGAGGGAAACACCTGCGTGCGTCACGTCACAGACACGCTTACGCGCTAAGGGCCTTTCCTCGAATTACACGCTGACGTGCAAGATTTTCACATGCCAAATCACTCCGTATCAAGCTGGCCACGCGTTCACACATGGAAGACCACGCTCCTGCCCAGAAGGCCGAATTACTGCCCCCCAGAGCCCCGAGCACGCTCCCACCTGCCATCTGCTGCTGCCTGATTGCCTGCTGCCCACGTGCCCTGCCATTTGCTGCCTGCACGTCAGCCAGGGGTACTGTTGCTGTGACCACCCCTGCTGGAATTGAAGACTCCCGACTGGGATTCCATCGCTCCACAGCCCAGCCCCAGGACCCAGTTGCCCACCCACTCCTGCCTCTGGGGTTGCCTTGTCCAGCACTACACCATCTGGCGGCACTGGCAACCCCCAGCCAGAGAGGCAGAGGGCCACCAGCTTCACTGCCACCGAAGTTGGTGTCCTGGTGGAGCAAGTCCTGGAGCAGTATGATGCCCTCTTCGGAAGGTCGGGCACCGACAAGGAAGGACGGACCAGGATCTGGACGGACATCGTGACTGCCATCAACGCGGAGGGTGTGGCAGTCCGCGAATTCCATCATGTCAAGAAGCGCTGGGAGGACTTCAGGTCCAAGACCCTCAACAAGGCCCGGCGCCTCTTGAAGGCAGCGGATGCTAAGGGGCGCCGGGGCCACCTGTCGGAAGAACAAATGAGGGTCCTGGAACGCGTATGCCCAGCGCTCCACGTCCAGGTCCTTGAGAGGCACACCCATCTGGAGTCGAGCGGTAAGTGTACATGCATACTGATTGGAAGCTGTGCATGTGGTGGTGTGCCAGTAGTGTGCAGGTTGCACATGTGGTTTTGTAGGGCCATGTATGGATGTGTATGTACAGGGCCGTGAGGCTGACACATGCAAGTCCTTTCATGTGTGAGACACATGGATTGTGTATTTGTGGGTAAGCATGCAGGCCAAATGCCGATGTGTGAGCACACATGTTTGAATGACTGTGTATGTCAGTTGTCAAGGTTGTGGTGTCACACATGGATGTTGGTTTCAGCTGCATGTATCTGCACTGTGTACATGTGCATGTATGTGTATCTGACAAGTGTGCAACTGTCATGCAACATGGATGCATGTGAGACTGATATGTAGAAGACTGATTGCCAGATGTGACATGGATGCCAATCTCATCACTGCGACACTTGGTGGAGGTGTACACATGCATGTAAGTGTGGTGGCGTGTGTGCATGTCTAGTGCACTCCCTGTGTCGCATGTGATGTCTGGCTCACCTTTGCCTGCTCATGCTGTTGTATGTGTATGGATGGTGCTGGCTGTTGCGATATGGCTGTGGAATAGCTCATGTGTGTGATTTGAAATGACATGTGTGTTGGGGATTGTGATGCCATGTCTGAAGTTTGACAATGACACTCGTGTGCAATTGTCATGTGTGTATGAGTCCATTGTACAGTGTGTTAAGCAGAAACCTGTGCAGTTCCCTCTGGGACCACTGCAAAAGATTTAGGTCTACAGGTGTTTGGCAGTAAACCCACTTGGTAGCAGTCTGTACCACACAGATTCACTTGGTAGCTGTGGCTGAGCAGTCAGACTTCCCTCAAGAAGAGTTAGGCAGTATGTGGAGTATACAAGGTAGGGCAATTTACACAGTAGAACAAGCAGACACGGAACAGAGCTTTGGTGTAAAGATATATAATTATTTATTTTAAGAACACATCTACGAAAAACACACTGGCACTAATACGGCAAACAACTTCAATCACAATTACTATAAGTATATCAATCCCCTAACAATATTTCGACAAGTCTAGGTTCAACGGCACCACTTATTTGCAGACAGAGGTGAATGCTTTAACCTAGATGGCACTCTAATATTCGTTAGAACGGGAGAGAAAAGGCAGGGTATGAAACCAACTCGGTACCAACACTTTTACGAAGCAAATGCAAGGCAAGTAAGGCAGGGTCTACTGTGGATCACAAAGTTCAGAGGCCAGGCCCACTCGGAGAGAGGCAAGGCGATATGTCCCAAAAAGTATCACAGTGGAAATGCACTTCGAGTCTTTGTAGCAAAATTGTCACAGAAAGGTTGGACCAGTTTAGAACAGAAAGTTACGACTGTCTGGAGGCGACCCAGGGGGAATGTAGGGATTTAAGACCCTGCACGCTACCCGTCACAAGGGAAGCCAGGCGGACACAGTACCTTGTAAGTGAAGAGCCAGCTCCAGCGGGGGCAGTTGTTCCTGGTGGTGGATGCAAGTCAGGGCTTTGCCAAGAGATGAGATGGTCTCGTCGTCGAAGGAAAGTTGAAGATCGTTGCACCACCAGGGAAGAGACCAGCCGCAGAGTGCTACGTCACAAGGCACCACCTTTTGGTTGCGGTACGGGCTAGTGGCTATCCGGTTGCCGGGGTGCTCAGCACGGGCAATTTGACCACTACGCCTTGGAAGCGAAACAAAAGCAAAGGGACTGGTTGTTCCCACCAGTCAGGGGAAGAAGATTCTCCAGCGGGGAGATCTCCTCTGTCGTTGGGAAGTGGTGAGTCGGTTCAGCAGGGCTCCACCGGAGGTGTCGTCGTTGCAGGTCGGCTCAGCTTTACCCTCGTCGGATTCTTAGGTCCTGTGGCAACTTCTGAAGATCCAGTCCCAAAAGCCCTGCTTTTATGCAGAAAACCCCCATTCATTCAGCCTAGCTGTCAATCAAAACACGCTAAGTGGTGAGCGGGACGGCTCACCACTTGGGCCAATCACACCAGAGTGCGACTTGAGTTGGCAAGGCAACTCAGTCCAGGGTGCTAAACCCCCTCCCGCACCCCCTGTGGTACCCAGACAGAATGGCACCACTTTGGAGGGCCTCTGTGCAGAAGCCCGCCAAAAGTGGAACAAAGGGCTCAACCTTTGGTTCGGAGTTTCAGAGGCAAACACATACGCCATTTTAAAAACCGAGTTCTGGCAGAAAATACCAACCGGTAGATTTATTTAAGACAAATAAACCGGTGGTATGTTAGAGACTAACGTGAAAAAGTATTAGCCTCCAACAATGGGAAGAATCCCATAGAATTATATTCGGGGTCGAATATAACAAGTAGTTTCCACTGCCACCAGCCAAAACTCGACGAGGGGGGACGGGACAGTGCCCCCTCGAACAACAGACCCAGGGGTAATCGAATTACCCCTACCAGTACGTCCACAATAGGATGGTTTGTACTAGTTCTGTTAGTACATTTAGGTCTAGCAAAGCCAATGGTGACTTTACATGCCCTGGGAGACAGTAGTCAGTCCCAGGGTATGGAGTCTATGGTAGGGATCCTCTAGGACACCCCAGTGTTACGGCACGGAGGGGGCGGTGTAACACAGATAGTAAAACACATGAGACCCTATGGAGTAAAAGACCCCATAGCCCATAGAACACATTGACATTCAAAGGAATTAACCACATTCATGTCCAAGGGTGGGAGAAAAGAGTCTCACTCTTGGCAGGATGGAAAAAAAAAAACTCCAGAAACCCAGCAAAGCTGCTGGGGGACTCACTAGGTTAGGAAATTCAGCCTAAACAGAGAATTCTCCCTAACACAGTGCCCTGATGCCTGTGTACTATCTCTCCCTGTCTGCAGCGTCGACTGATGAAGAGGGCGGAGAGGGTGCTGTGGAGCACAGCGGCAGGGATCGCACCGCCAGCCGGAGATGCAAGGCCCGGCTCCCCTCCTAGGTTGTCATCTCGTCGGGGAGTGAGGAGTCCGGTGCCACGTCCCAGGTCGCAGCTGCCGAGGGGAGGTCCAAGAGGCAGAGGTTGGAGTTGGACTCCTCGGCAGCAGAAGAGGCAGCTGAGACCCCACAGGGCCCGACGGAGGAAGATGGCACAGAGTCATCCAGGTTGGTGGGGGGTTTGGTGGAGGAGGAGGCTGTGCAAGGGACAGAGACGGGGTCTGGAGGTGGGGATTCCACTGGTGCTAGTGGTGCAGTGCAGGGGCAGTGACAGGAGGCAGCACAGGCCGCCGCGGAGGTGCCTGTGTGTAATCCTGTCCCTGATCCTGTGACTGCATCATCTTGCACCAGCAGGGATACCTACGTCCAGACCCGTTTTCAGGCAGGGGATGAGCTTATGACAACTGGCCTTCCTCTGCCTGCGGACGTGGCTATCCGGGATCGGGTTGAGCCTGTCCTGGGTGGTGTGGCATTGCGTCAACGGGCCATGCGAGGCGAAATGCAGTCTTTTCATGAGGAGACTGCATGTCGTTTCGAATGGCTCATTGACCACGCCGACCTACTGGGACAGGTCACCAGGGCCGGATTCCTCCGTTTGCTGGGCCTTGTTCCGACCCCCTCCTCAACTGAACCCCCTATGCGCCAGTCGTACTCCATCTTCCCACCCATGTGTCACCTGGGTGCCCTGTGGAGCTGCCTCTGACCCTGCGGCCAGGCTGGTGGAGGACACATCCCTGCCACAGTCGGGAGTCGGACGTCCAGCATGGGTCGCCACCTCAACAACTGCACCCCAGCAGGAGGAGGATGTGCAGGCAGCAAGAGCCAGGGCACGGGCAGAGGCACAGCAGCAGCAGCAACAAGGTGGGAGCCATGATGGCTCGGGGCCTTCGTCATAGGAGGGGCAGGCATCGGCCAGAGGGCAGGAGGACCCAGGACGGGAAGTGTCTTCCGTGTGGTAGCGGTTAGGCCATGCCATAGATGCGGAGCGGCAGCGGGCAGAAGAGGCACGGCTCACAATGGTCAGGGCGGAGAACTCCATGCGGAGGGCCCTGAGGCGGGCCGAGTGCCTCGAGGCAATTCGCAGGGAGTTGGAGGAGAACATGTCGTCGTCCCTGCGAACCCTCGGGGCCATGGAAGAGGACCGCCTCCGGGACATTGAGCAGGAGTTCGATGATGCCCTGGCCCGGGACATCCAAAAGTGAGCCGTCGGACTAGCCCGCTGCCCTTGTAAATAGTTAGATAGTGTTAGGTTTCCTTTGGTTTTTTTCTTTATTTTGGTTGCGCTTGGACAATGCACCACATTTCTGTATATAGTTTTTCATTAGGTAGTATTTTTGATAGGTTTCATTTCTTCAGTTGGGATCATGGACCCTGGATTGTTCATCTTTATATAGTTCACTATTGGATTCATCTCTTTTTTTGGATTTCCCCATGGAGCAATGGTTTTCACTTTTGTTTTTCCCATGGATTTGCTTTGTTGGACTGTGACTTTGGACACCTTTCCTTTGGATTATGATTTCTTGTTTTTCATTATTTTACGGACATGCAGCTTTTCTTTTTTTATTCCCATTGTTCTTTGTTTGATTTTAATTCCATTCATGTTGCTTTTAATACATTTTTTGCTTCATACTTCGATGTGTGGTATTATCTCATTGGTTTCATGCATGTCATGATATGGGTTTTCACATTCACTTGCAACCATTGTGTGTGTGTGTGACGGACATGTGTTCATTTACATACTTGTCATTGGGGTTGTATCATGTAATTGCCTTTTCTATGTGGGTGGATGCAATACTTGGTTGGGTCTTTGGGCTGGGGAGGCTGGCCGTAAGGGCCATGATTGAGGATCGTCATGACCTGAGGGCAGGGGGACATGAGTGGGGGCCTGCTGGCAGGTGCCCTGCACTGCTGGGGGGTGGGGGTTCAAGGGGACATAAGTGGGACATGAGTGGGGGCCTGCTGGCAGGTGCCCTGCACTGCCGGGAGGTGGGTGTGCAAGGGGACATGAGTGGGGGCCTGCTGGCAGGTGCCCTGCACTGCTGGGGGGTGTGGCTGCAAGGGGACATGAGTGGGACATGAGTGGGGGGCTGCTGGCAGGTGCCCTGCACTGCTCTGGGGTGGGTGTGCAAGGGGACATGAGTGGGGACCTGCTGGACCTCCGACTCCCGACTGTGGCAGGGATGGGATCCCCACCGAGCTGGCTGCATTGGTCAGGGCAGGTCCACAGGGGGCCCTGGTGGCATCTGGGCCGGAAGACGGCATGGAGAACGACTGGCGCATAGTCTCCACAGAGGAGGAGAGGGCCGCCAGAGTGGCCGACACATGTACAAAACCCCCGACCATGGACACTCCCAACTGGGCCACGTTGGCACGCTGCTCTTCGTGATGATGTGCGTGCTCCCCCCGGGAAGCACGCACGTCATCACGAATGTCACACGTGCGCAACACGACACCAATCAGGAGTGTCAGATGACATGGACATCCCCCTACCTGCGGATGGGCCTGGGATGGGGCATCCCTGCTAGTGCATGGTGGTGCAGTCACAGGGTCAGGGACAGCGACATGCACAGGCCCCTCCGCGGTGACCTGTGCTGCCTCCTGCCCCTGGCCCTGGACTGCACCACTTGCACCAGTGGTAACACCCCCACCAGGCCCCATGTGCGGCTCAGTAGCGGCCTCCTCCGCCTCTGTGGAAACCACCAACCTGGTTGGCTCCACACCGTCTTCCGCCGTTGCAAACCCCTGTGGGGGCTCACCCACCCCTTCCGCTGCAGCTGTAGTGGCAGACGCAGCACCAGTCCCCTCACTCCCAGACAATGGTAAATTCTGGGAGGTTGACTGGGCCTTGCGTCGCCGGCCGGTGGGGGCATCCCTGCCGCTTTGCTCCACAGCGCCGTCTCCGCCCTATTCATCACTTGCCGCTGTGTAGAGGGAGACATAGAACATAAGCATCACAGTACTGTACAATGGTCTGCTAGACAGGAAGCAATAGCAGATGAGTGGCACTGTCAAACATCACTTCCATCATGTCCCTCCACAACACATGGGTCAGTGCAGGCAAAACACATGCAGTAACAGGCATGGTGCATGCTATGAACATTAGCATACATGTCCAAGGGACTCTTCAAACATACAATGCTGGTGTGAAACTCACATGCATCATGGGTCATGCCCATCACATGCACACACTTCACCCTAGTTTCATCCATCTGGCCTCGTACACCCCAGGCACAGTGGATACAAGGATGAGTAGGCTGCATCAGTGAATCTGAACATTGTCACAGACATGTGTCATGCATCCATGGCATTTCCAAGTCACAGACACGCAAGTCAGACACACAGACATGGACACCATACATGTCCATGACAGCAGCACCCATCTCTCACACCCCATCCATGTCCAATAACAGAGACAGCCATGCATTAATGTGTGCATTCCCCATGCTGCTCCGCATGTTGCATTTTAACACATGCATCAACCATGTGGTTCACACATTACTGGTCTCAAATGCATGACCATGATGTCCCTGCACACACACATACATACATGGCCTATGTCACACATACAGGCAAGTATCAGACAACCAGCACCCTGCAACATGCCCTGTCTCACACAGCAGTGCTTGACCACTTACCGCTCAACTCCGGATGGGTCTGCCTCCGAAGGTCTGGGCGTGGAGCGCTGGGCCTACGCGTTCCAGGACCCTCATCTGGATCGTACTCATGCTGCCCCGGACCTCCTCCACAAGGCGCCGGGCCTTGTTGAGGGTCCTGGACCTGAAGTCCTCCCAGCGCTTCTTGACATGATGGAATTCGCGGACTGTCACCCCCTCCGCGTTGATGGCAGTCATGATGTCCATCCAGATCTTGGTCCATCCTTCCTTGTCGGCGCGCAACCTTCCGAAGAGGGCATCATAATGCCCCAGGACATGCTCTACCAGGAGACCAACTTTGGTGGCAGTGAAGCTGGTGGCCCTCTGCCTCTCGGCTGGGGGTTGCCAGTGGTGCCAGATGGAGATGTGCTCTGCACTGCTTGGGGGTGGGTGTGCAAGGGGACATGAGTGGGGGCCTGCTGGCAGGTGCCCTGCACTGCTGGGGGGTCGGGGTGCAAGGGGACATGAGTGGGACATGAGTGGGGGCCTGCTGGCAGGTGCCCTGCACTGCTGGGGGGTGGGGGTGCAAGGGGGTAATGCGTTGGTGATCACTAGTGCAAGGTGACATGTGGCTTGGCTGGGGGGCATGCCCATGGTGGATGGGCTGCCTGCGGGACATGACCAGGGGTGCAGGGTAGTCCCCTGTGGTGTGGGCTGCCTGCAGGGGCTGTGGAGGGTGTAGAGGGACACCTGGGAGGACCCACATTGCCAATTCACGTGTAAGACTCCCCTGCACCCCCGAAATACACGTACCCCACTCGCACAGGGCCTATCGTGTGTGAAACTTCCCGCGAACCCCTGAGATACACGTACCCAGACCAATCGCATGTGAAACTTCCCACGCACCCCTGAAATACACGTACCCAGGCCAATTGCGTGTGAAACTTCCCGCGCACCCCTGAAATACATGTACCCAGGCCAATCACGTGTGAAACTTCCCGCGCACCCCTGAAATACACGTACCCAGGCCAATCGCGTGTGAAACTTCCCGCGCACCCCTGAAATACACGTACCCAGCCCAATCACGTGTGAAACTTCCCACGCACCCCTGAAATACACGTACCCAGCCCAATCGCGTGTGAAACTTCCCACACACCCCTGAAATACATGTATCCAGGCCAATCGCGTGTGAAACTTCCCGCGCACCCCTGAAATACACGTACCCAGGCCCAATCACGTGTGTAACTTCCCGCACACCCCTGAAATACACGTACACAGGCCAATCGCGAGTGAAACTTCCCGCGCACCCCTGAAATACACGTACTCAGGCCATTCACGTGTGAAACTTCCCATGCACCCCTGAGATACACGTACCCAGCCCAATCGCGTGTGAAACTTCCCGCGCACCCCCGTAATACACGTACCCCACTCACACAGGCCCTTTCGCGTGTGAAGGTTCCCGCAAACCCCGTAATACACGTACCCTGCTGAAATCACGTGTGAAACTTCCCGCGCACCCCTGAAATACATGTACACAGGCCAATCGCGTGTGAAACTTCCCGCGCACCCCTGAAATACACGTACCCAGGCCATTCCCGTGTGAAACTTCCGGCGCACCCCTGAAATACACATACCCAGCCCAATCACGTGTGAAACTTCCCGCGCACCCCCGTGATACACGTACCCCACTCGCACAGGCCCTTTCGCGTGTGAAAGTTCCCGCGAACCCCGTAATACACGTACCCTGCTGGAATTGCGTGTGAAAATTCCCGCGAACCCCAGTAATACACGTACCCCACTCGCACAGGCCCTTTCGCGTGTGAAACTTCACGCGCACCCCAGTAATACACGTTCCCCGCTTGGCGTTTGCTGTTTGGCACCCCTGTAAACTGGTCCAGGGTTAGCGCAGCCCTTTGCGCTGAATTGTGAATTTTGATGGCTTTTCCTTGCGCGAGGGCGTTCTTGGGGGCGTAACTGGCGCTGCTGCAGGGTCGCTGCGGCACTCGGCGCCATGGCTGGTTTTGGAGGCTAAAATCCATGAATACGCTGTGCGCGGAAATCGATTTTAGCACACGCGGCTGGCGCAGACATTTGCACGCGCACACTGTGCACCAGCCGTGTGCGCCACCTTTGTGCGAAATTCTATGAATTAGTTGGTTAGTGTCTCAGGAATAAGGCAAGAATTGGACTACTGTGCAGGAATGGTATAATTCACCATCAACACACAGAAAGATCCACAAGAATGTCTAATGTACTTACTGCAAGTACTGGAAATCAAAAACATACCTATAAATGAAATCTTCCAGATTTCATACATATGGAAACATACATGCAGTCTCTGCAACGGATCTGCGTGATTTTTCCGAAAAGATTGCATGAGAAATGTGTGAACCACAAAAGGTTTGTACATTTCCCATGCGAACATGCATTTAAAACCCCTACAAACCCACACCCCCACCCACACCCACACCCACAACACACCCATGACACACCCCCACCCACACCCCCAACATAACCAAACCCTACTTACCTTTCCTTCACACTGTGTCCCTGCGACACCAGTTCCCTTTCACTTCCGTGATCGGGAACCGGGTCCTTTTCTTTTTTCTTTTTTCAGAACCTGCAGTGGTTTCCCCCACAACCCCCGCTCACCATACTATAAAGTATAGTGAGCAGGGTATTGCAGGGGACACCCCCGCAACACCCGGCTTTTTCTTTCATTTGGTGGGGGGCTGGAGGGTTGGCTATGGCCAAGCACCCAAGAATCTGCCCACTGGCCTTCCTCGGCCCACATTGCCACAAAAGGCGAAGGGGGTATATCTCTTAACTGTGCTTGTTTTACTTTTGTGACTGTGTTGCCTCTTGGTTTTTTAGAAGGTTGAGGGATGAGTGGGCGGCTTTAGCCTTTACTCATCTATGTACTCCTGCAGGGCAGAAGTCAATTTGTCACAATGAAACCCTCAATTGAATACAAGGGAGTAACACTTTGGATAATCTTCAAAGTCATCTGGCCTAACTATAACATGTAATTATTTTCTTATCCAGTTTCAACTGGCCTGGAGTCCCTGAACTCTCAGCATACCTATGAGTGTGAGCGGAAATTAAAATGCAATTTGACTCTGTTTCTTTCCCTCCAGCTCTTTTCTGTTTCATTTATTCATTTATAGATGGAGAACTATCTTTTCAAAGTACATCACACAGCCATATGAAATTCAGTAGCATTTCCTTTCCTATCCTTGAGTTGTAAACACGATAGTTTGAATGAATTACTAACATGGCAGGATAAAGGAATAGATAGTATATTCTCACATTGACCAGGATACACCTTTTGTTGTAATGAAATCATCTTTGGATATGCTATTCAAAATCTGAAAGACATATGAAGAAATCCAATTATAAATGTTTGATTGAATGACTTCCGGTATTCTCTCCAAAATAACTACTTTAATTATGGGCCTGCCTTGTACATTTAGCCTGGTTCAGTCTTGGAAATGAAAAGGTAGTTCAGTTCAAACATTACAGTTATCTCTGCTGAAAGCTGTATCCCAAATACAGTCGGTCAGCAATCACATCAAATGTAAAGTTGGTATTATGTACTCCTCCCCATATGTGCTTGCAGTTGAAATAGGCCTTAACGAGAAAATAGAGGATTCGCTAATTGTGCTAACATTATATTGGAACCCCTTAAAAGTATCACTGGAGGACATGTTCGATGATCTAGATTCATGCCTTGAAAGTATCTCTATCCATAGGCCGCTATGTAAAATCATAATTGGTGGTGACTTTAACGCGATGTATATAACTGGAAATGGTGAAGTGAGTCGGGAACTAAGTGCTGGAAATCGTTTAGCGAAGATGCGAGGTAAAAGATGGATAGCATACTTTGATAGTTGGGAGATATCTTTCGTAAAATGCTCAGATGCATGTAATAATGGTATCCCTACATATTATCCCCACCAAAAATATTGCCGTACATATGGTTGTTTGTCTCGCCATAGGTGATATTTTTGTTGGGTATAATTTGTGGGAGCGGGGATTGTGGTGGTGTCCCCCGCACATTTAAAAATAATGCAGGGGTTGCGGGGGAGTCCCCCGCAGGGTCCATGCCTCAATATCGCCGCAAAAATATGGCAATATTTTTGTATTGCAATATTTGTGCGGGGATATTGACACATGGAACCGTAATAATTATACATGGAGTCGAGGGAATTCGGTCTCGATGATCGATTTCTTTGCAATCTCCAACAGACTGATGCATCTAGTGGAACTGGTATTGATCCATCCTATAACCTCAGGCGATCATGCACCTATCCAATTACACATGGTAATCCTCCTCGCCAGTCATAAAGTGAATAATCTACTCACTCTAACTGAAAATGATGGGCCTAAACTCTCAATCAGGTGGAATCCCGCCTTATGGTACAAAATTACTGAAATGATATAGTGTGAACTTGACAAATTTCCTGTCACATTAATCCAACACGGACCAATGTGTCATTTAGATGAAACCAAAATAAGTGCTATTGTTCCTCATGTTATAAATACTGTACGGGCAAAGGATGTAGCTAAACAAACATTATTTCCACTTCAATATGATCCTGAGATTCAATTACTAAAACACAACAAAAACAAAACATTTTGGGTTATCAAATCTTCTGTAAGTAATCTTCAGCAGTATTTGTACATTAAAAGGCGTATGCTTTTAACTTACAAAAATAAATTGAAATTCCTACGCATTACAAAACAAAATAACTTTAACTGCGAGTTTATAAGAAAGACATGTAATCACGATTCTAAAGCTATATGGGCTGTAATTCGCAATCCACATAACCCCTTAGTAGCAAGTAATGAGAACATCATACCCGCACAAACATGGGTAAAATACATATCTGAAAAATGTTCCTTGCCATTGCGTTTTGAAGGTATTGAAGTTGATCTGGACCTTCTCTTGAAGTGGCACTCCTTTCGTTGGACCAAGATCGATTTCATTTGGGCAATAAAGAAGCTTTCTCACTCGAAAGCCCCAGGCCCTGATGGGATCCCCCCATGTGCATACAAATTTGATCCCTTCTTATGGGCCGCTATTCTCCAGATCAAATTTGATCTAATTTTAAGAATAGGGAACACACCCGAACAATGGGGAACATACATAATAGTTCCTATATATAAAAAGGAGATTTGAGGGATCCCATCAATTATCGACCGATATCCCTAAATGATACCTGCGCAAAAATATTTGCGAGTCTAGTCCTCCATGAGATTGATAAATTTATATCACAGAACAACATCTTTTCTAAAGCCCAGATTGGATTTCGGAAGGACATGGGGACCACTCTCAATGCAACTTTGATGTCATACATTGTTGCTGGTACCAAGAAGAAGGGAGCGAACCCCATATACATAGCAAGCATAGATATGTCTTCTGCCTTTGATTCGGTGGTGACGGAGCATTTGTGGAGAAAAATGAAAAAAGTTGGGATCCCTGACACACTTATCTTTTGGATCATGAGGCTATATTCTTTCACCGCATCCATGATTCGAATGACCAGAAATGGAGCAACCACTGAGCCCATTAAAACATCCATTGGATTAAAGCAAGGATGCAACCTTGCTGCGACTCTTTTTAATTTGTATATAAGTGACTTAGAGAACCTATGGACAGCGTTGGGAATGTATCCCGTAAGATTAGGCAGTCTCAGATTACACTCGCTTGCTTTTGCCGACGATTTAATTATCATGCATACCACTCCATCAGGATTTCAAGTCAAGCTGTATGTATTTGAAAAATAAGCTTACGATTTGAACTTAACGCCCAATGTAGGGAAAACAAGCATCCTGGTCCTTCATGCAGGAAAATAATTGAAATCTTTCAAATGGAAATTAGGTGAGTTGGTGGTTCAGCAATTGCCTGAGATATGCTACCTAGGGTATCATTTGAGTAACAACTCTTCGATGTAATTATGGAAGGAAAGGGTTAACCAAAAGGCACTCCCTTTGGCGAGTCAGCTGAAAATAATCTTTATAAAATATTGTCGATTTTCTTTAACCCCTCTAAGGGACTTCCTAATAATGAAAGTTCAGGCGGTTCTAATCTATATATTAGATATGTGTCTGTTTGACTTGAGTGTATTCTTGGATTCGTTGCTGGGTTGGCTATTGAAAGGCGCTTTACATCTTGCTCTATCGATTCCAAACTGCATAATCCATCATGAGCTTGAATTCATATCACTATCATGTAGGGTTCTTTGGCGCTCTTTATGCAATTATGCAAAAATACTAAACCCTCCTAATAATTGTCTATACAATGAACTGCAATTTGTAATGGAAGCAAAAAGTGTACATTCAGTGAATGTATTTAAAAAACGAATGCAAGCTGTATTAGATTGTTTATTAGTATCCCAAGAGGATTTGTGTTTTAGACCTGCTCTTGTAAAAAAAGAAATAGTTCGAAAAAGATTGGATTGACACTGTCGACCAACTGAAACAATATGGTTCTTTTGTAGAATATGCCAAATTTACGCATAAGAGACTACCTTGCTCCCAATATATTTACATCTTTCCATGCATGTCTACAAGATCCTACTATATCCGCTTCTAACTGAACCAATTTAGAATTAAGGAACGGTGCTGTCATTGGGCAGGTCGGTCTCCAAGTATGCTTCTTAAGAACTGCAGATTTGCAGACTGCAATGAGCCACTTGAAACATCAAGACATCTAGGGGCCGATTCATGGAACAAACGTGCGCCGAAAATCTTGGCGCAAGCAGGCGCAAGCGCAAAAAAACAGTGCGATTCATGGAAGTCCCTGCGCGTGTTTACCTCGGGATGTGCGCCAAACCCGTGCATGGCTCACAAGTCACTGCAACATCCCGAAAGGCGTGCGCGACGCGCAGAGTGAAAGCGCACAACCTCGGCGCATACACCAGAAAGTGGGCGGGACACGGGGCGTAACGCGCGGAATGTGGAACAACACGCGAAAATAAGGGCGTAACTGGGGATGTACTGCAGGGAAGCAGATGGAACGCCCACACGCACTCGAACCACACGTATTCATGGAATCGAATAGGGCAAAGCCAAAGACACGCACAAGCTGAAACACGTCCGCCACATGAAGGCAGGCGGTAGAGTCCCTGCGCATTACAAAAGTGGCAACATACAGCAATTGGGCCTGTGCGAGTGGGGCACGTGTATTGCGGGGGTGCGCGGGAAGTTACACACGCGATTGAGCGGGGTACGTGTATTTCGGGGGTGCGTGGGAAGTTACACACGCGATTGAGCGGGGTACGTGTATTCCGGGGGTGCGCGGGAAGTTACACACGCGATTGAGCGGGGTACGTGTATTTCGGGGGCGCGCGGGAAGTTACACACGCGATTGAGCGGGGTACGTGTATTTCAGGGGTGCGCGGGAAGTAACACACGCGATTGAGCGGGGTACGTGTATTTCGGGGGTGCGCGGGAAGTTACACACGCGATTGAGCGGGGTACGTGTATTTCGGGGGTGCGCGGGAAGTTACACACGCGCTTGAGCGGGATACGTGTATTTCGGGGGTGCGCGGAAAGTTACACACGCGATTGAGCGGGGTACGTGTATTTCGGGGGTGCGTGGGAAGTTACACACGCGATCTCATCAGGGTACGTGTATTTCGGGGGTGCGCGGGAAGTTACACACGCGATCTCATCAGGGTACGTGTATTTCAGGGTGCGGGGGAAGTATCACACGCAACATCAGCAGGGTACGTGTATTCCAGGGGTGCGCGGGAAGTTCCACACGCAATTCCATCAGGGTACGTGTATTACAGGGGTGCGCGGGAAGTTCCACACGCAATCTCATCAGGGTACGTGTATTACAGGGGTGCGCGGGGAGCACCACACGTGAATTGCACGTGTGGGTCCTCCCAGGTGTTCCCTCTACACCCTCCACGGCCCCTGCAGGTGGCTCACACCACAGGGGCCTACCCCGCACATGTCCTGCAGGCACCCCATCCACCATGGCCATGCCCCCCAGCCAACCCACATGTCAACTTGCACTACTGCCCACCAACGCATGTCCCCCTGCACCCCCAGCCACCAGGGGCACCCTCCACCAGGCCCCCACCCATGTCTCCCACCCCCCCCAGCAGTGCAGGGGCACCCTCCACCAGGCCCCCACCCATGTCTCCCACCACCCCCACCCCCCAGCAGTGCAGGGGCACCCTCCACCAGGCCCCCACCCATGTCTCCCACCACCCCCACCCCCCAGCACTGTGGGGCACCTGCCAGTAGGCCCCCACCCATGTCCAACTCATGTTCCCCACCACTCCCACCCCCCAGCAGTGCAGGGGCACCCTCCACCAGGCCCCCCCCACCCATGTCTCCCACCACCCCCACCCTCCAGCAGTGCAGGGGCAGCCTCCACCAGGCCCCCACCCATGTCCAACTCATGTCTCCACCACCCCCACCCCCCAGCACTGTGGGGCACCTGCCAGCAGGCCCCCACCCATGTCTCCCACCACCCCCACCCCCCAGCAGTGCGGGTCACCCTCCACCAGGCCCCCACCCATGTCTCCCACCCCCCCACCCCCCAGCACTGTGGGGCACCTGCCAGCATGCCCCGACCCATGTCCAACTCATGTCTCCCACCACCCCCACCCCCCAGCCACCAGGGGCAGCCTCCACCAGGCCCCCACCCATGTCTCCCACCACCCCCACCCCCCAGCAGTGCAGGGGCACCCTCCACCAGGCCCCCACCCATGTCTCACACCACCCCCACCCCCCAGAAGTGCAGGGGCACCCTCCACCAGGCCCCGACCCATGTCTCCCACCACCCCCACCCCCAGCACTGTGGGGCACCTGCCAGCAGGCCCCCACCCATGTCTCCCACCACCCCCACCCCCCAGCAGTGCAGGGGCACCCGCCACCAGGCCTCCACCCATGTCTCCCAGCACCCCCACCCCCCAGCCACCAGGGGCAGCCTCCACCAGGCCCCCACCCATGTCTCCCACCACCCCCACCCCCCAGCAGTGCAGGGTCACCCTCCACCAGGCCCCCACCCATGTCTCCCACCCCCCCAACCCCCAGCACTGTGGGGCACCTGCCAGCAGGCCCCCACCCATGTCTCCCACCCCCCCACCCCCCAGCAGTGCAGGGGCACCCGCCACCAGGCCCCCACCCATGTCTCCCAGCACCCCCACCCCCCAGCAGTGCATGGTCACCCTCCACCAGGCGCCCACCCATGTCTCCCACCACCCCCACCCCCCAGCAGTGCAGGGGCACCCACCACCAGGCCCCCACCCATGTCTCCCATCACCCCCACCCCCCAGCAGTGCAGGGGCACCCACCACCAGGCCCCCACCCATGTCCCCCAGCACCCCCACCCCCCAGCCACCAGGGGTAGCCTCCACCAGGCCCCCACCCATGTCTCCCACCACCCCCACCCCCCAGCAGTGCAGGGTCACCCTCCACCAGGCCCCCACTCATGTCTCCCACCACCCCCACCCCCCAGCAGTGCAGGGGCACCCACCACCAGGCCCCCACCCATGTCTCCCAGCACCCCCACCCCCCAGCCACCAAGGGCAGCCTCCACGAGGCCCCCACCCATGTCTCCCACCACCACCACCCCCCAGCAGTGCAGGGTCACCCTCCACCAGGCCCCCACCCATGTCTCCCACCACCCCCACCCCCCAGCAGTGCAGGGGCATCCACCACCAGGCCCCCACCCATGTCTCCCACCACCCCCACCCCCCAGCCACCAGGGGCAGCCTCCACCAGGCCCCCACCCATGTCTCCCACCCCCCCACCCCCCAGCAGTGCAGGGGCACCCTCCACCAGGCCCCCACCCATGTCTCCCACCACCACCCCCACACCCCAGCAGTGCAGTTGCACCCTCCACCAGGCCCCCACCCATGTCTCCCACCACCCCCACCCCCCAGCAGTGCAGGGGCATCCACCACCAGGCCCCCACCCATGTCTCCAAGCACCCCCACCCCCCAGCCACCAGGGGCAGCCTCCACCAGGCCCCCACCCATGTCTCCCACCCCCCCAACCCCCCAGCACTGTGGGGCACCTGCCACCAGGCCCCCACCCATGTCTCCCACCACCCCCACCCCCCAGAAGTGCAGGGGCACCCACCACCAGGCCCCCACCCATGTCTCCCAGCACCCCCACCCCCCAGCCACCAGGGGCAGCCTCCACCAGGCCCCCACCCATGTCTCCCACCACCCCCACCCCCACCCCCCAGCACTGTGGGGCACCTGCCAGCAGGCCCCCACCCATGTCCAACTCATGTTCCCCAGCCAACATGTCATCACAATCTAGATCCCTGGTCCCTATGGTCAGCCTCCAAATGCAAAACACCCACCCGGGTATTGCATCCACCCACTCATAATTGGCAATTACATGACAGAACACCAATTGCAAGTTCCGAAACAAACACATTTCCCTCACATACACCCAATGGGTGTCAGTGAATCTCAAAACCCATATCATGAAATGCATGAAACCAATGAGATACCACACATTGAAGTTCACTAAAAAAAATATGTATTAAAGGAAACATAAATAGAATCAAAAATAAAGAAACAGAAATGTGAATGTACAAAAATGAAAAGAAGCATGTCCGTCAAAAAAAGCAAAACCAAAAATCAAATTACAAAGTAATGGTGTCCAAAGTCACTGTCCACAAAACAAAATCCAATGGGAAATAAAAAAGAAAGCCATTGCTCCATGGTTGAAATGTGAAAGAAAAATACAATCCAACAGTGAACTATGTACATGGGAACAAGCCAGGGTCCATTATCCCAACAAAAGAAAGGAAACCTATCTAACTACACTAACTAATAAAATAAACCATATACAAAAATGTGGGCAATGTCTGAAAGGTCCAAAATAAATCCCAAAAAAATGAAACCTAACACTACCTACATAACTATGTACAAGGGCAGCGGGCTAGTTTGACGGCTCACTTGTGGATGTCCCGGGCCAGGGCATCATCGAACTCCTGCTCAATGTCCCGGAGGCGGTCCTCCTCCATGGCCCCGAGGGTCCGCAGGGCCGTCGCCGTGTCCCCTCCAAACCCCTGCGGATTGCCACAAGGCACTCGGCCCGCCTCAGGGCCCTCCGCATGGAGTTCTCCGCCCTGACCATTGTGAGCCGTGCCTCTTCCGCCCGCTGCCGCTCTGCATCTATGGCGTGGCCCAACTGCTGCCACACGGAAGACACTCTCTGTCCTGGGTCCTCCTGACCTCCGGCCGATGCCTGCCCCTCCGATGTTGAAGGCTCCAAGCCTTCATGGCTCCCACTACGTTGCTGCTGCTGCTGTGCCTCTGCCCGTGCACTGCCTCCTGCTGCCTGCACATCCTCCGCCGGCTGGGGTGCAGTCGTTGATGTGGCCACCCCTGCTGGACGTCCGACTCCCGACTGTGGAAGGGATGCCTCCTCCACCAGCCTGGCCGCACCGTCAGAGGCAGCTCCACAGGGCACCCAGGTGACTGATGGGTGGGAAGATGGTACGGAGGACGACTGGCGCGTAGGGGGTTCAGTTGAGGAGGGGGTCGTAGTAAGCCCCAGCAAACTGAGGAATCCGGCCTGGGTGACCTGTCCCAGCAGGCTGACGTGGCCAACGAGTCATTCGAGATTACGTGCAGTCTCCTCATGAAAAGACTGCAGGTCACCTCGCATGGCCCGTTGACGCAACGCCACACCAGTCAGGACAGGCTCAACCCAGACCCGGATAGCCACGTCCGCAGGCAGAGGAAGGCCAGTTGAAGTGAGCTCATCCCCTGCCTGAAAACGGGTCTGGACGTAGGCATCCCTGCTGGTGCAAGATGATGCAGGGACAGGATCAGGGACAGGATTGCACACAGGCACCTCCGCGGTGGCCTGTGCTGCCTCCTGTCCCTGGTCCTGCATTGCACCACTAGCACCAGTGGGATCCCCACCTCCAGACCCCGTCTCTGGTGCTTGCACGGCCTCCTCCTCCACCACACGCCCCACCAACCTGGATGACTCCGTGGCATCTTCCCCAGTTGGGCCCTGTGTGGTCCCAGCTGCCCCTTCTGCTGCCGAGGAGTCCAACTCCAACCTCCGCCTCTTGGACCTCCCCCCGGCAGCTGCGGCCTGGGACGCGGCACCGGACTCCTCACTCCCCGACGAGATCACAACATGGGAGGGGAGCCGGGCCTTGCGTTTCCGGCTGGCGGTGGGATCCCCGCCGCTGTGCTCCACAGCACCTTCTCCGCCCTCTTCATAAGTTGACGCTGCAGACAGGGAGAAATAAAACACAGGCATCAGGGCACTGTACAATGGACACATACACACATGACAGTTGTACATGAGTGGCATTGGCAAACCTCAGACATGTCATCACAATCCCCAACACACATGTCATTTCAACTCGCGCACATGAGCCATACCACAGCCATATCGCAACTGCCAGCACCATCCATACACATACAACAGCATGAGCAGGCAAAGGTGAGCCAGACATCACATGCAACACAGGAAGTGCACCACACATGTACACACACCACCACACTTGCATGCATGTGTACACCTCTGCCAAGTGTCGCAGTGTTCAGATGGGCATCCATGTCACATCTGCCAATCAGGCTTCCACATACCGCTGTCACATGCATCCATGTTGCATCACTGTTGCACCCTTGTCAAATACACACACATGCACATGTACACAGTGCTGATACATACAGATGAAAACAACATACATGCGTGACATCACGGACATGTCTACTTACATACACATTCATCCAAACATGTGTGCCCACACAACTGCATTTGGCATGCAAGCCTACACACACAAGCACCATCCATGTCTCACACATTCCAGCCCTCGCATGTGTTAGCCCCACGCCCCTGTACACCCCCACCCATACTCGACCCCATACAAACAGATGTGCAACCTGCACACTACTGAAAAATCACCACACGCACTGCTCACAATCAGGATGCATATACACTTACCGCTCGACTCCAGACGGGTCTGCCTCTCAAGGACCAGGATGTGGAGCGCTGGGGATATGCGTTCCAGGACCCTCATCTGTTCTTCTGACAAGTGGCCCTGGCGCCCCTTGGCATCCGCTGCCTTCAAGAGGCGCCGGGCCTTGTTCAGGGTCCTGGACCTGAAGTCCTCCCAGCGCTTCTTGACATGTTGTAAGTCGTGGACTGCCACCCCCTCCGCGTTGATGGCAGTCACGATGTCAGTCCAGATCCGAGTCCGTCCTTCCTTGTCGGCGCGGGAACTTCCGAAGAGGGCATTATACTGCCCCAGGACTTGCTCCACCAGGACACCAACTTCGGTGGCACTGAAGCTGGTGCCCCTCTGCCTCTCTGGCCGGGGGTTGTCAGTGGTCTCAGATGGTGTTTGCCCCGACATGACAACCCCAGAGGCAGGAGTGGGTGGGCAACTGGGTCCTGGGGCTGGGCTGTGGAGTGATGGAATCCCAGTCGGGAGTCTTCGGTTCCAGTACGGGTGGTCACAGCAACAGCACCCCTGGCTGATGTGCAGGCAGCAAATGGCAGGGCACGTGGGCAGCAGGCAGTCAGGCAGCAGCAGATGGCAGGTGGGAGCGTGCTCGGGGCTCTGGGGGGCAGTAGTTCGGCCTTCTGGGCAGGAGCTTGGTCTTCCGTGTGCTTACGCGTGGCCAGCTTGATAAGGAGTGATTTGGCACGTGAAAAATCTGCACGTCAGCGTGTAATTCGAGGAAAGGCCCTTAGCGCGTATGCACGGCAGCACGCATATGCGATTTCATTGGACCAAAGGCCCTTAGCGCGTGAGCGCGTCTGTGATGTGACGCGCACGGGTGTTTCCCTCATTGCACGTGATGACAGAACACACGTGGATTTCCACCAATCGTGTGTGAAAGTTCCCGTGCACCCTGGAACACACGTACCCAGGCTAATCGTGTGTGGAACTTCCCGCGCACCCCGAAACACACGTAGCCAGGCCAATCGCGTGTACGCTCACTCCCCTCCGATCACACGCGATGACACTCGGACGTACAGTCTTACCACGTATCCGAATACGGGAAACCCGCGCACGGCAAAAGACATGCACAGGCGTCAACGCGTCCGCCCACACAAAGGCAGGCGGAAGCGTCCCCGCGCACAGCATAAAAAGGCGCGCAAACAACAAACACGTATATACAGCTACGATGAATGCCCCATTTGTCGCTGCACTGATCGTGGGACACCGCAGGAGGAGGAGAATAGCCAGGGCACGCATTTTCGCACCACGGACAAGCCTTTTTGGGATGCCTGACGACCAGGTCTACGGCAGATATAGGTTTCCACCCCATATCATCCTAGACCTGGTCAGGGAGTGGGAAGATGACCTTACATCCCCCACCCTTTGCTCCCAAGCATTGAGCCCCTTGGAGAAGCTGCTCAATGTCTTGCATTTTTTGGCCACTGGGTCATTTCAGCGGACCACTGCCATAGTGGGGGGGTCTCACAGGCCACGCAGTCACGCTGCCTACACCAGGTACTGGCAATCATGACAGCGCGCCCCTCAGTCCGCAGGCACATATACATGCCCAGAACACCCGCAGAAAGGCAGGCCGTTGTCCTGGATTTTTTCAGGGTGGCACACTTCCCCAAAGTGCTCGGTGCCATAGATTGCACCCATGTGGCCCTACGTCCACCTAGGGCCACTGAGCACATCTATCGATACCGCAAGCACTGGCATTCCATCAATGTACAGGTGGTATGCGATGCAAAGGGAATCATCACCTCTGTCTATGCAAACTACCCTGGCTCCACCCATGACAGTTTCATATAGAGAATGTCTGCCCTGAGCCGGGCCCTGGAAGCTGGGCAGCATGGCGACACATGGCTCCTAGGTCAGTACAAATGCCCTTGCACATGCATGCAAGTCACACACAGACAAATATCCAAACCCTAATAATCTCAACTATTATCACCTCCCCAGGGGACAGTGCCTACCCTCTGAGCAACCCCATGATGACGCCAATCCGGAACCCCACCACACCACCCCAGGTAAGATACAACGCCGCCCATATTGCAACCAGGGGCATAGTGGAGCGCACATTCGGAGTGCTCAAGTCACGTTTCCGCTCCCTTGACCGCTCTGGTGGGCAACTACTCTATGCACCACCAGTAGTGTGCAGGATCATTGTGGCAGCATGTGTCCTGCACAATGTTGCAACACGGCAGGGCGTCCCGGTGGACATGGTGGTGCCCCCACATCCCCAACCACAGGCACAGGTGCTGCCCATGGGAGGGGACAGGGCATGTGGCGAGGAAGCCCGGACCCAGCTTGTGGCCACATTTTTCACCTAAACTCCCACCCCTGCGGAGTGCCTACAGGCCTGGCACATACCAGGTGACAATCGATGATGACAAAGAGACAGTCAACTGTCACAACCCTACCACCCTGAGATAGTTGCCATGGAAGTGCCACATCGTCTGCATCCCTAGCTACTTAAACACAAGCTATCCTGTTTGACCAAAAGGCACACATATGACATATGACATGATATGGCCCATACACAAGTATTTCAAGGCGCGATGAGGCAGGGAGGGGGGAACAAGGGAAGACAGACAACGGTACTACTAGGCCAGGTGTCATTGAGATCGTGCAAGTGCAGGGGTAGGGGGAAGGGAAAAGTGCAAGGGGAAGGGTGGGGGGGAGTCCAGTACAGGGGAAGTAGCCCAAAAAAATAATACATAGGTTGGCTGGTGGCAACTGCAAAGGTAAGTGCAGACAAGTGCTGGGAAGGGAGGGCTGTAGGGATAGAGAGACAGTACTGCAGTGCAGGGGTTGCCAGGGAGGCAGTGCAAGTGGAGAGTGGCTGGGCCAGGGACCGAGGTCGGTGAGAGTGGCCCAGTTGCAGCTCCTGTGCAGTTCCAGTGAAGAATTCTGCAAGGAAGAGGCAGCGAGTAAGCAGAAGCAAAGAGGAAGGTCTTGAGGTGTTTCCAGAACTGGAGATGGTTCCCCTCAGGTTCAAGTCAGGCAGGAAGTCTGTTCCAGGGGGAGGGCCCTGCCGCGGAAAGAAATCAACCCTAGCTAGTTGCTCTGAGAAGCGGATGACCCTGACATGCAAGGTGTGCATCACACACACCTGCAAAACAGTCCAAGGCCATCACTGTCATGTCACTCAAACCCTCCCAAACCACAACATGACATGGCAAGCAATACCCATACACCAACACAGTAACGATAAGGTACACATTGCCATGTCGTAAATGTACAGTGGCATCAGACAATGATGCCTGACCTGGAATCAGATGAAATGACAGACCAACAAAATCTCCCACCCAAAATAAGTCATTTCCAAATGCATTACAACAGTCGTAGACGTAACATAACAATGAATGCCTGTCTACATGCACATTATGCATTGCAAAATCAACACTGCAGCTCATGTGTGCAGTGTCCTACTCCTGCAACACACTGCTCAGCGCACAGCACAGTGAACAGCCATTGTGTGTGATGCACACCCTGAGCATCACATCTAAATGACAGACCACATCAAACATCAAATTAGGCATGTACTGGATCCATAATCGGTCACAGAACATGTGCTGCAGGGACACAGTGGGCACCAGAAGGCAAACAGTGTACACGTGGATATGCAAGGGTGGGAGTACATGTAGTGCATCAGAGTGCAAGTGTGTGGTTCTGCAAGGACATGCACTCCACATATGCATGTGCACTCAAGTGACCATCAGTGTCCCCTACACATCACATGTGAACATTCACCATGTGTACACCCCAGCATGTCAAACCACAACCATCCCCTCGCACCTGAAAGGAAAACACAACACATGAACAGGCATTGATCAGCAGAACACAACATGTACATAGGATACCACCATTACAATGTCAGAGTTCCCATCACACTGCAGGGCAAGGCAACTATCAACAACAACCCCCTCCTCCCTCACAAATGACCATGACCCACTGAACAACTGCACCTGGGTCATGGAGCCTTCAACCCTTAATTCCACCTGGCCACAGGATCACCTTTACCCTTCGTCACCATCTCCCACCTTGTGTGTAAAAAGATGCCTGCACCCTCAGAATCCACACTCATTTCCAAAATAACAAAATCCAAGGCATAAAAACGAACCCGAACACCCTCCAGTAGATGACTTGACGTAGCAGTACCTCACAAAGGCCAAGTACTACCACAATGATGCAACAACCAAGGTAGCACAGTAAAACAATGTCACAACAGGATGTGAACCATGTGTGGTACATAACATAGGATGATGCATCATGAACGGATGTGTATTGTCACAGGTCCCGTGTACAGGCGTGGGAGTGTCACGAAACAACCACCCCCACCGTATCCCGGGTGCCTGCAAGGTCAAACTCACACAGGCCCCTGAGACCCTGGTGGGGAAGGAGGTTCAGGGATATGCAGTCAGGACAGGTGTTGGCACACTGGATAACTGGAATGAGTGGCAGGAGAGGGGAGGAGGAATGACACATGAAAGTAGGGAATGAACGAAAATGTACTACCTGCATGAACACATACACAATCCAAACAAACTTGGACATCATTGTCATGGCCTTCTGTAGTCCAGGCTTAGGAGTGGTACCAACCAACCACCCCCTCTAGGGTTTTGGCGCCTGCAAGTTCGGGGCTTACACAGGCATACGCAACCCCAGCGGGGAAAGAGGGTTAGGGAACGTTGCTTGGATAGGTACGGGAAGCAGGAACACCGGGTAGAGGGTACAGGGTTCAAAATTGCATAGGATTCCGGGTGATTAGGGGGAAAAAAACATACCAAATTGAATCACACATACATCCATGCATTAGTGCACCCCCCCAGCAAGCCTATGCAGAGCAGTTTGAAAGAAAAACAACAAGACACTTAGCTCTGGTTTTGAGTGCTGGCCTCCTGCCTGCGCACTCTCAGGTCCGGTTACAGGAGCACTGCAATGCTGCAAAGAGAGCCACAGTCAACAACCTGTACGTGCCAATTACACAAAAACACACCACCAAACATGCCCCATAGCAACAAACTACTCTACAAACAGACAATCTGGTGTAGATGCTTCGTACCCTTATATAACAGTACCCCTGTGACGGGTCATACACAGTCAATGCAGTAAGTCAGCTGCCGGTGGGTGCGTGGCAAATGGAACACCAATGTGTCACAATTCACACAACATGCAATGTTCCCTGGGTAAGCAGACAGACCCATGTAGCAAGCCATGACTTCAGAGCAAGTTGCGTACCACCATGACCGAAACAAAGTTGGCAGTGCATTTATCATAAAGTACATGGAAATGAAATGCACTGCACCCGAGTATGTCCCTTGCTGTATGTCCCTGTTAGCTGCCCCTTTCCATGTCTCGGAAGGCTACATGGTTGATACAAGTGCCTTAATGGACCTTTGGTGTACCGGAGGGTATGTGCCACTGCCCCTGCATGTGTCCCAGACAACCCTACTATCAACAGCCATCAGTCCACAAACACATCTGAGCTGCATTGTGTGCTTCAACACCAATATTCGTCTAAGCTCACCCTCAGTGCTGTGACTAAGCCTGCATGTGCAACTCGCGTGGTGCAAGCTTTGCTGTGTCGTGGCCCCCCTGTGATGCTCACCTTGCCTGGAGTTCCTTGGAACATGTCAGCAGTTCTAGGATGTGGGTCTGCAATCACTGTGCCTCTGCTTGTGCACACATGTGCATGTGGGCACTAACAAACGGGTCCAGAATTCCGTCGTCCAATGGGTCATGTCTGCTGGCAAAGGTGCTCTGGAGGCTCATCCCCCTGCAGAAAGGGCATGAAACACATGATTAATGCTTCAAAGTCATCTGTGTGTGTCTCATCAGGCATCTCATTACTTGACCATGTCAGAGAGTCACATCACAAATCACACCATCAGTCCGTCTTTCACATCCAAAGTGTGGTACACTATCTACAGCATGAATTGCAACAAGCACGTGTACAGGAAAGATATGAAACATACTACACAATGCATAGCAATCAATGTACACATTAATCATGACACACCCCATCTAGCAAAAGCCGAACAGTGGACAATGACACCAAAATCATCCCCACTAGGGGTGTCAACACAAGTCACACAGCACCAGACATGCCACAGATATGACAGTCCAAAGCCCTTGTGTAATATTCTGTAACACCGAACCATCCTTGCGAGCCCATGGATAAGGGAGGCAGGAGTGGCATATGTGAGTCAAGGACCCCAAGCAGCAAACACATACACAAGACAACCATGAAGAGCCCAGCTGGAACAGACAGTGGATGCCTTCAAAAGCCACAAAGCACCGCACCGTCACATGAAAGCACAATAGACTAGCAATTTTAAACTAAATCAACTATTAACTAATTACACTAACAATGGAAAACCTACATTACCTATTTAAACTAACTATCAAACAGAAACTTAAATAACTAAACTAAAAGAAAAATCAAAAATGGCCACATACGACCCGGGGGGCGGGGTGGCACCCAGGAGGGGGGAGGTACAGGGTGCTGCTCAACATCCACATGCGATGATGCTGAGCCAAAAAAAAACCTCCATGGGCTCAACGCCTGCACAGCCCGACCTATGTGGGAGATAGATGGTCGTCCGAGTCTGGCTCATCCTGTAAAGGAGGACGTGGCACAGTAGCCTGGCCACGCCTAGCCGCAGCTTGCCCCTCGTCGGTAGCAAGTCTGCCGGACGGGTGAGCCTGGTTCTGTGTGGCGATGTGACATAGGTCTGCATGCAGAACCTCACGTGATACACGTGCTTCCTCTTGCAAGGTAGCACGTGTAACATGGAGTTCCTCCTGCAAGGCCTGGCTGGACAACCGCTGCACCTCCCGGCAAGCCTGTAGCTCAGCCGAGATGGTACGCTCAAGCTGTGCAAACCTCTCCTCTGCCTGCTGCCTCTGGGACATCATAAGGACACCCAGAGTGGATCTGAGGGAAGCATACTCCTCCCTCAGGGCTTCCATGTGCGCCTCTGCGTGAGCAGCAATTGCTTGACGCAGAGATGACATTTCAGCCTGGCGTGCCCTGTCTGAGGCCGCCATGCCCAGCCTGAGCGAGCGGGCCGTGGACCGTGCCGCCTGCTGCTGGAGAAGCACCTGCCTAGCAGGGGGGAGCACAGATCGGGCCACACGCTCCATGCTCTCAGCGATGTTCTCCATTGCTGCCCCTTGCCGTTCGGAATTGGCAGTCATGTCTTGCTCCCACTCAGTATACAGCGGTTGCACGCGGCGACCGCGTTGCCGGGCTTGACCCCTGCGGGACCCAAGGACCGGGGGTCCTCGCTGTGTTGGCACCGCCTGCGGCTGCACGACTACATGCCCCCGTCGACGTGATGTCCCAGGCACATCAGTGACTGGTGTGGAGGGTGACCCTGCGTCCCGATCCACCACGGGCGGAGGAACCAAGACTGTCTGATCCCTCAGTGCAGGTGTCGCAGACAGAGGAGTGTCCACATCAGAATCACTCACCCCTGACACATGGACTTGATGCTCATCCAACTCAACATGGACGTCAGAGTCGTCATCAAGGCTGGACTCATAGGCAGCCAGAGACAATATAGACTGCAGCACTTGGGGGTTTTCGTGGCCTACCACCCCACGACCCCCACTAGTGCCGGGTTGATGTGGTGTTACCAACCATGTGTCTGGCATGACAACACCATCCTCCGCCTCCATTGCGTCATCACCTGAAAAATAGAGAGAAAAAAGGTCACTACACATGTCAGAAGCACACGTCACACACACACACCGACAGTAAAGGCATCCGGCAGACATGTGACACACAACATATGACCTGGCATGCATGCTGGGTCTACTTTGAATAGCTTCTGTGATCAGATCTGTTGAAAGGTGGCAGTTTCCATGGAAGTGGGTCTATGCAGTGCAGAAAATGTGTACGCCACTCACTACCTACATGTACAAGCACTCCATGGTGTGTGCCAGGAAATGTGAAGGCAGTGCAATGTCAAATTCACACATCACGTGCACTGTGCATTCAATGTGTACCATGTCTAGAAGCCAAGCACCCCTCCACCCCAGTACCAAAGCAGGGATGCCTAGCATGGTATCAAAAGGCTGACCATACACCTGTGTATTGACAGGCAGTGCTGACTGGCATCAACAGCTTAATGTGATTCAAATTACAACACTGCAAATGATGCTGGGACAGTAGGCAGGACACATGATGAAAACTCCGGAGGCCGCCCATGTGTGAAGAAGACACAACAAGAGTTGGACAGAGTCATTGGCCATTGAACAGGCTGAGGCCTGTGAGCCACACAGATTGTCAGAGCCTAAACATGTGTGCAACGCAGGACTGAGCCACAGTTGACATGGGGAGGCTGATGAGATGGCAGGCAATGTATGTAACCAAGGACTCATATTACAGTGATCATCCAGTCAAGGACACATAGGGGCATGCGTGCAATGCACATGGAGCATGAATGGGCACTCATGTCCCTGCGGGACATCTGACCCAGGCACAGTACAAGTGAGATACCCTGCATCGAGTACTAAGGCTGTACCACACGGCATATGTCTGGCAGTTTCTACGCTGGAAGTTAGCATCTACACAGGACACATGAACAAGAAACTACACATTGGCAAGATTGAAGCAGACCAGTGCAAAGGTGGAACTGGGGTGCAGAGTGGCGGAGGAGGGGCAAGGGAGCATGCCCACATGGAGTCCCGCATGCAGGCAGAGGAGACATGCATGACGGAAGCATTGCATTACTTACACATCAGAACTATGTACACGTCACATGTAGCAGCAATCATGCACAACACATCCCACAAGTGAAACACACACGTCCTCAACAAACACGCAACAACACTCACTGGACTGGGCATCAAAGTCCAGCATCTCTCCCACTCCTTCGACCAATTCAGGTGGTATGAACTCCGCAACGAGAGCCTCATGCGGAGTGAGTTCTTCCTCCTCTGGTGCAGGCCCACCGCCAGTCACCAGAGTCAAGTTGTAATTAGAGGCACGCTTAGCCTTAGTGCTGCGCTTGATGTCATTCCAACGCTTTTTGCACTCCTGCGCAGTGCGCACCTCATGGCCGAATGAACTGACATGTTCCGCAACATGCTTCCAGTGGGTGTCACGTTGGGCAGCTGTAGTCTGACTATTAGCACCCACTAGCATGTCACGGCTGTGGCCCCGCACGTAGTCCACGAGGAAGTCCAGTTCCTGCTTACAGAAAGGCTTCTTCCTCGACGTGCAGGAGGTCGTGGCTGTGTGTGGGGTCCCAGCCTGTGCTGCAGGTGCAACCTTCCTCCTCTTGGACTGTGGCGCAGACCCTGGCTGGCTAATGCCGCCCTGACCAGTATGGCCAGTGGGTTCGGTGGATTGAGCCAAGGGAGTGGCAGGTGGAGGGATGACCAAAGGCCTGACTTATGTCAGTGGCAGCTGGGTGCCCACTAATGGACGCTGCACAGCAACATCAGCTGTGGCAGGGTCATTGACCGCAACGGTCCTAGTTGGCAGACTCACAACCGGGGTGCTGTTGGGTGCATCTGCCCCTGCACTTGCCAACACCCGGCTGTTCGGGGCAGCAGATGACATGACTGCCCCAGGGACACGTGTCTTGGTCTGAGCAGCCCGGCGTGCCCCTATGGTTTCCCCCTTGGCCTGTTGGAGATCTACCAAGGGCTCTTCAAGTGCCAACGCAGCCTGCGCTGGCAGACCCTGAGCCTGGGTGGCGGTGTCCACAGCTGCACCTGCAGCTACCACTACCCTTGGGCCCATGGCAGTCGATGGAACGGACTGCCGGGTCGTATGGGTGCCAGTGCCAGATGCAGGAGCTGCATCCCCCGGAACCACAGGGGGTGTTGGCATGGCTGCACCGACACATGGCACAACATTGTGCTCAAGTGGCGCACGCCTGCCTCTCCCCCCTCTGTGGCTGCCCTGGACACCCTGGAGTCCCCCTACTCCCTGGTCACCGTGGCCACGTCCCCGACCACGCCCGCCACGAGGAGGACGCCCAGCTGAGGCGCCCCTCACCTTTGGTGGCCTCCCAACCATGGCACAGATGTAGTAGTGCTGGCACAGATGGAGTGGTGCCAATGGGAGGTGTACACCACAATTGACCTGGGCAATTGGGGTGAAGGGGGTGGGAAGCAAGATGTTAACAGCCCCCCTGCACCTGGAAGGCTGTATGTGACCCCGGTGATGTGGTGACAGGTCACGCAACGCTCAGGCACCCCAAAAGTGCAGTAAAACCGTGCAGGCAACCCTGCAGCCTACGTGCGTGGATTCAACCTCCCGCAGTACGCGGTGGCACCCAGTAACACGAATAACGCGTACGCGTGGGACACGCAGGCTACTATGACATCGAAAATGGGTGCGATACACAGGGGCACCCGCATTGGGAAAAAGAGCGTGTGCGACTCACCGTCTGACTAGCGCGATGCAGAAAAACATGCGTAGCCAATACCCCCGCCAAAAGAAGAGATACGTCCTTGATAGCTGTGAAGTTGTGATGGCGCGCGAAACAACAGGAAGCAGCAACACACGTCGGTCTCCACGAAAGGCACGTACAGCGAACTGCTGGGCCTGCTCACCTTTAACCCGTGCTGAGGGAAATGCACGCGCGCGTCACGTCACTTACGCGCATGGGCCCTTTCCTCGTATTACACGGGGACGTGCAGTTTTCCACGCGCGCTTACGCGCATGGGCCTTTTCCTCGTATTACACGCGGACGTGCAGTTTTTCACGCGCGCTTACGCGCATGGGCCCTTTCCTCGTATTACACGCGGACGTGCAGTTTTACGCGCGCTGAAATGCCCATGCACGTCTGTACGCGTCACATCACAGGGGCGCTTGCGCTTGTGGGGCCTTCTGTCCAATGAAAATGCGTATGCGTGCAGACGCGCTTACGCGCTAAGGGCCTTTCCTCGAATTACACGCTGACGTGCAGATTTTTCACGTGCCAAATCACGCCGTGTCAACCTGGCCACGCGTAAGCACACGGAAGACCACGCTCCTGCCCAGAAGGCCGAACTACTGCCCCCCAGAGCCCCGAGCATGCTCCCACCTGCCATCTGCTGCTGCCTGACTGCCTGCTGCCCACGTGCCCTGCCATTTGCTGCCTGCACATCAGCCAGGGGTGCTGTTGCTGTGACCACCCCTGCTGGAACCGAAGACTCCCGACTGGGATTCAATCGCTCCACAGCCCAGCCCCAGGACCCACTTGCCCACCCACTCCTGCCTCTGGGGTTGTCATGTCGGGGCAAACAACATCTGAGACCACTGACAACCCCCGGCCAGAGAGGCGGAGGGGCACCAGCTTCAGTGCCACCGAAGTTGGTGTCCTGGTGGAGCAAGTCCTGGGGCAGTATGATGCCCTCTTCGGAAGTTCCCGCGCCGACCAGGAAGGACGGACTCGGATCTGGACTGACATCGTGACTGCCATCAACGCGGAGGGGGTGGCAGTCCGCGACTTACAACATGTCAAGAAGCGCTGGGAGGACTTCAGGTCCAGGACCCTGAACAAGGCCCGGCGCCTCTTGAAGGCAGCGGATGCCAAGGGGCGCCGGGGCCACTTGTCGGAAGAACAGATGAGGGTCCTGGATCGCATATCCCCAGCGCTCCACGTCCAGGTCCTTGAGAGGCAGACCCGTCTGGAGTCGAGCGATAAGTGTACATGCATCCTGATTGTGAGCAGCGCGTGTGGTGATTTTTCAGTAGTGTGCAGGTTGCACATCTGTTTGTATGGGGTCGAGTATGGGTGGGGGTGTACAGGGCCGTGGGGCTAACACATGCGAGGGCTGGAATGTGTGAGACATGGATGGTGCTTGTGTGTGTAGGCTTGCATGCCAAATGCAGTTGTGTGGGCACACATGTTTGGATGAATGTGTATGTAAGTAGACATGTCCGTGATGTCACGCATGTATGTTGTTTTCATCTGTATGTATCAGCACTGTGTACATGTGCATGTGTGTGTATTTGACAAGGGTGCAACAGTGATGCAACATGGATGCATGTGACAGCGGCATGTGGAAGCCTGATCGGCAGATGTGACATGGATGCCCGTCTGAACACTGCGACACTTGGCAGAGGTGTACACATGCATGCAAGTGTGGTGGTGTGTGTACATGTGTGGTGCACTTCCTGTGTTGCATGTGATGTCTGGCTCACCTTTTCCTGCTCATGCTGTTGTATGTGTATGGATGGTGCTGGCAGTTGTGGTATGGCTCATGGGTGCGAGTTGAAATGACATGTGTGTTGGGGATTGTGATGACATGTCTGAGGTTTGCCAATGCCACTCATGTACAACTGTCATGTGTGTATGTGTCCATTGTACAGTGCCCTGATGCCTGTGTTTTATTTCTCCCTGTCTGCAGCGTCAACTGATGAAGAGGGCGGAGAAGGTGCTGTGGAGCACAGCGGCGGGGATCCCACCGCCAGCCGGAGACGCAAGGCCCGGCTCCCCTCCCATGTTGTGATCTCGTCGGGGAGTGAGGAGTCCGGTGCCGCGTCCCAGGCCGCAGAAGAGGCCGAGGTTGGAGTTGGACTCCTCGGCAGCAGAAGGGGCAGCTGGGACCCCACAGGGCCCAACTGGGGAAGATGCCACGGAGTCATCCAGGTTGGTGGGGGGTTTGGTGGAGGAGGAGGCCGTGCAAGCACCAGAGACGGGGTCTGGAGGTGGGGATCCCACTGGTGCTAGTGGTGCAGTGCAGGACCAGGGACAGGAGGCAGCACAGGCCGCCGCGGAGGTGCCTGTGTGCAATCCTGTCCCTGATCCTGTCCCTGCATCATCTTGCACCAGCAGGGATGCCTACGTCCAGACCGTTTTCAGGCAGGGGATGAGCTCACGTAAACTGGCCTTCCTCTGCCTGCGGACGTGGCTATCCGGGTCCGGGTTGAGCTTGTTCTGAGTGGTGTGGCGTTGTGTCAACGGGCCATGCGAGGTGACCTGCAGTCTTTTCATGAGGAGACTGCACGTCATCTCGAATAGCTCGTTGACCACGTCAGCCTGCTGGGACAGGTCACCCAGGCCGGATTCTTCCGTATGATGGGGCTTGCTACGACCCCCTCCTCAACTGGACCCCCTACGCGCCAGTCGTCCTCCGTGCCATCTTCCCACCCATCAGTCACCTGGGTGCCCTGTGGAGCTGCCTCTGACGGTGCGGCCAGGCTGGTGGAGGAGGCATCCCTGCCACAGTCGGGAGTCGGACGTCCAGCAGGGGTGTCCACATCAACGACTGCACCCCAGCCGGCGGAGATTGTGCAGGCAGCAGGAGGCACTGCACGGGCAGAGGCACAGCAGCAGCAGCAACGTGGTGGGAGCCATGAAGGCTCGGGGCCTTCAACATCGGAGGGGCAGGCATCGGCCGGAGGGCTCGAGGACCCAGGACAGAGAGTGTCTTCCGTGTGGCAGCGGTTGGGCCACGCCATAGATGCGGAGCGGCAGCGGGCGGAAGAGGCACGGCTCACAATGGTCAGGGCGGAGAACTCCATGCGGAGGGCCCTGAGGCGGGCCGAGTGCCTCGTGGCAATCCGCAGGGGTTTGGAGGTGGACACGGCGACGGCCCTGCGGACCCTCGGGGCCATGGAGGAGGACCGCCTCCGGGACATTGAGCAGGAGTTCGATGATGCCCTGGCCCGGGAAATCCACAAGTGAGCCGTCAAACTAGCCCGCTGCCCTTGTACATAGTTATGAAGGAAGTGTTAGGTTTCATTTTTGTTTGGATTTTATTTGGACCTTTCGGACATTGGCCACATTTTTGTATATAGTTTATTTTATTAGTTAGTGTAGTTAGATAGGTTTCATTTCTTTTGTTGGGATAATGGACCCTGGCTTGTTCCCATGTACATAGTTCACTGTTGGATTGTATTTTTCTTTCACATTTTAACCATGGAGCAATGGCTTTCTTTTTTATTTCCCATTGGATTTTGTTTTGTGGACAGTGACTTTGGACACCATTAATTTGGGATATGATTTTTGGTTTTGCTTTTTTTCACGGACATGCTTCTTTTGATTTTTGTACATTCACATTTTTGTTTCTTTATTTTTGATTCTATTTATGTTTGCTTTAATACATATTTTTTTATCATACTTCGATGTGTAGTATCATCTCATTGGTTTCATGCATTTCATGATATGGGTTTTGAGATTCACTGACACCCATTGGGTGTATGTGAGGGAAATGTGTTTGTTTCGGAACTTGCAATTGGTGTTCTGTGATGTAATTGCCAATTATGAGTGGGTGGATGCAATACTTGGGTGGGTCTTTTGCATTTGGAGGCTGACCATGGGGACCAGGGATCTAGATTGTGATGACATGTTGGCTGGGGAACATGAGTTGGACATGGGTGGGGGCCTGCTGGCAGGTGCCCCACAGTGCTGGGGGGTGGGGTTGGTGGGAGACATGGGTGGGGGCCTGGTGGAGGGTGCCCCTGCACTGCTGGGGGGTGGGGGTGGTGGGAGACATGGGTGGGGGCCTGGTGGAGGGTGCCCCTGCTCTGCTGGGGGGTGGGGGTGGTGGGAGACATGGGTGGGGGCCTGCTGGCAGGTGCCCCACAGTGCTGGGGGTTGGGGGTGCTGGGAGACATGGGTGGGGCCTGGTGGAGGGTGCCCCTGCACTGCTGGGGGGTGGGGGTGGTGGGAGACATGGGTGGGGCCTGGTGGAGGGTGCTCCTGCACTGCTGGGGGGTGGGGGTGGTGGGAGACATGGGTGGGGGCCTGGTGGAGGGTGCCCCTGCACTGCTGGGGGGTGGGGGTGGTGGGAGACATGAGTTGGACATGGGTGGGGGCCTGCTGGCAGGTGCCCCACAGTGCTGGGGGCTGGGGGTGGTGTGGAACATGAGTTGGACATGGGTGGGGGCCTGCTGGCAGGTGCCCCACAGTGCTGGCGGGTGGGGGTGGTGGGAGACATGAGTTGGACATGGGTGGGGGCCTGCTGGGAGGTGCCCCACAGTGCTGGGGGGTGGGTGGGGGTGGGAGGCATGGGTGGGGGCCTGGTGGAGGGTGCCCCTGCACTGCTGGGGGGTGGGGGTGGTGGGAGACATGGTTGGGGGCCTGGTGGAGGCTGCCCCTGCACTGCTGGGGGGTGGGGGTGGTGGGAGACATGGGTGGGGGCCTGGTGGAGGGTGACCCTGCACTGCTGGGGGGTGGGGGTGGTGGGAGACATGGGTGGGGGCCTGGTGGAGGCTGCCCCTGGTGGCTGGGGGGTGGGGGTGCTGGGAGACATGGGTGGGGGCCTGGCGGTGAGTGCCCCTGGTGGCGGGGGGTGGGGGTGCTGGGAGACATGGGTGGGGACCTGGTGGTGGGTGCCCCTGCACTGCTGGGGGGTGGGGGTGGTGGGAGACACGGGTGGGGGCCTGGTGGAGGGTGATCCTGCATGCTGGGGGGTGGGGGAGGTGGGAGACATGGGTGGGGGCCTGGTGGAGGGTGCCCCTGCACTGCTGGGGGGTGGGGGTGCTGGGAGACATGGGTGGGGGCCTGGTGGAGGGTGCCCCTGCACTGCTAGGGAGTGGGGGTGGTGTGAGACATGGGTGGGGGCCTGGTGGAGGGTGCCCCTGCACTGCTGGGGGGTGGGGGTGGTGGGAGACATGGGTCGGGGTCTGGTGGAGGCTGCCCCTGGTGGCTGGGTGGTGGGGGTGGTGGGAGACATGAGTTGTACATGGGTGGGGGCCTGCTGGCAGGTGCCCCACAGTGCTGGGGGGTGGGGGGGGTGGGGAACATGAGTTGCACATGGGTGGGGGCCTGCTGGCAGGTGCCCCACAGTGCTGGGGGGTGGGGGTGGTGGGAGACATGGGTGGGGGCCTGGTGGAGGCTGCCCCTGGTGGCTGGGGGGTGGGGGTGGTGGGAGACATGGGTGGGGGCCTGCTGGCAGGTGCCCCACAGTGCTGGGGGTTGGGGGTGCTGGGAGACATGGGTGGGGGCCTGGTGGAGGGTGCCCCTGCACTGCTGGGGGGTGGGGGTGGTGGGAGACATGGGTGGGGCCTGGTGGAGGGTGCTCCTGCACTGCTGGGGGGTGGGGGTGGTGGGAGACATGGGTGGGGGCCTGGTGGAGGGTGCCCCTGCACTGCTGGGGGGTGGGGGTGGTGGGAGACATGAGTTGGACATGGGTGGGGGCCTGCTGGCAGGTGCCCCACAGTGCTGGGGGCTGGGGGTGGTGTGGAACATGAGTTGGACATGGGTGGGGGCCTGCTGGCAGGTGCCCCACAGTGCTGGCGGGTGGGGGTGGTGGGAGACATGAGTTGGACATGGGTGGGGGCCTGCTGGGAGGTGCCCCACAGTGCTGGGGGGTGGGTGGGGGTGGGAGGCATGGGTGGGGGCCTGGTGGAGGGTGCCCCTGCACTGCTGGGGGGTGGGGGTGGTGGGAGACATGGTTGGGGGCCTGGTGGAGGCTGCCCCTGCACTGCTGGGGGGTGGGGGTGGTGGGAGACATGGGTGGGGGCCTGGTGGAGGGTGACCCTGCACTGCTGGGGGGTGGTGGTGGTGGGAGACATGGGTGGGGGCCTGGTGGAGGCTGCCCCTGGTGGCTGGGGGGTGGGGGTGCTGGGAGACATGGGTGGGGGCCTGGCGGTGAGTGCCCCTGGTGGCGGGGGGTGGGGGTGCTGGGAGACATGGGTGGGGACCTGGTGGTGGGTGCCCCTGCACTGCTGGGGGGTGGGGGTGGTGGGAGACACGGGTGGGGGCCTGGTGGAGGGTGATCCTGCATGCTGGGGGGTGGGGGAGGTGGGAGACATGGGTGGGGGCCTGGTGGAGGGTGCCCCTGCACTGCTGGGGGGTGGGGGTGCTGGGAGACATGGGTGGGGGCCTGGTGGAGGGTGCCCCTGCACTGCTAGGGAGTGGGGGTGGTGTGAGACATGGGTGGGGGCCTGGTGGAGGGTGCCCCTGCACTGCTGGGGGGTGGGGGTGGTGGGAGACATGGGTCGGGGTCTGGTGGAGGCTGCCCCTGGTGGCTGGGTGGTGGGGGTGGTGGGAGACATGAGTTGTACATGGGTGGGGGCCTGCTGGCAGGTGCCCCACAGTGCTGGGGGGTGGGGGGGGGGTGGGGAACATGAGTTGCACATGGGTGGGGGCCTGCTGGCAGGTGCCCCACAGTGCTGGGGGGTGGGGGTGGTGGGAGACATGGGTGGGGGCCTGGTGGAGGCTGCCCCTGGTGGCTGGGGGGTGGGGGTGGTGGGAGACATGGGTGGGGGCCTGGTGGAGGGTGCCCCTGCACTGCTGGGGGGTGGTGGGAGACATGGGTGGGGGCCTGGTGGAGGGTGCCCCTGCACTGCTGGGGGGTGGTGGGAGACATGGGTGGGGGCCTGGTGGATGTTGCCCCTGGTGGCTGGGGGTGCAGGGGGACATGCGTTGGTGGGCAGTAGTGCAAGTTGACATGTGGGTTGGCTGGGGGGCATGGCCATGGTGGATGGGGTGCCTGCAGGACATGTGCAGGGTAGACCCCTGTGGTGTGAGCCACCTGCAGGGGCCGTGGAGGGTGTAGAGGGAACACCTGGAAGGACCCACACGTGCAATTCACATGTGGTGCTCCCCGCACACCCCTCTAATACACGTACCCTGATGGAATCGCGTGTGGAACTTCCCGCGCACCCCTGAAATACGCGTACCCTGCTCGCACGGGCCCAATCGCGTGTGGAAATTCCCGCGCACCCCTGAAATACACGTACCCTGATGGAATCGCGTGTGGAACTTCCCGCGCACCCCTGGAATACACGTACCCTGCTGATGTCACGTGTGAAACTTCCCCCGCACCACGAAATACACGTACCCTGATGAAATCGCGTGTGGAAATTCCTGCGCACCCCTGAAATACACGTACCCTGCTGCAATCGCGTGTGGCACTTCCTGCGCACCCCTGAGATACGCGTACCGTGCTCGTATGGGCCCAATCGTGTGTGGAATTTCCCACGCACCCCTGAAATACACGTACCCTGCTGAAATCGCGTTTGGCACTTCCCACGCACCCCTGAGATACGCGTACCCTGCTCGCACTGGCCCAATCGCGTGTGGAAATTCCCGCGCACCCCTGAAATACACGTACCGTGCTGAAATCGCGTGTGAAACTTGCCCCGCACCCCGAAATACACGTACCCTGCTGAAATCGCGTGTGGACTTCCTGCGCACCCCTGAGATACGCGTACCCTGCTCGCACGGGCCCGATCGCGTGTGGAACTTCCCCTGCACCCCGAAATACACGTACCCTGCTGAAATTGCGTGTGGAACTTCCCGCGCACCCCTGAAATACACGTACCCTGCGGAAATCGCGTGTGGAACTTCCCGCGCACCCCTGAAATACGCGTACCCTGCTCGCACGGGGCCAATCGCGTGAGGTACTTCCCGCGCACCCCAGTGATACACGTAGCCCGCTTGCCATGCTGGTACAGGGTTAGCACAGCCCTTTGCGCTGGATTGGGTATATTGATGGCTTTTCCCTGCGCGAGAGGCGTTCTTGGGGGCGTAACTGGCGCTGCTGCAGGGTCGCTGCGCCACTGTGCGCCACGCCTGGTTTTGGTGGCTGGAATCCATGAATACGCTGTGCGCGGAAATGGATTTTAGCGCACGCGGCTGGCACAGGGATTCGCACGTGCACACTGTGCGCCAGCCGCGTGCGCCACTTGTGCGCTGAATTCTATGAATTACCCCCCTAGTCTTAAAGTGCCCTCAGTTCAAAATAGCGCATACTGAGTCTATAATGAAATTTGGGAATGCTGATTTATTTTTAATTTTTTAAATTTTTTTATTGATTTAGTTGAATGCCTCAACGTTTCAATATAAAACACATTTAACAAATACAAAATGTCTCAATTATATAATTCAGTACAAAATGGGACATAGAATCATTAGAAGAATAATTCAAAACAAAGTACAATCACATATATCAGTATGTAATAACAAATTATACAACTGAAATGTAGCAAGCTAAAACACTCTATAAATCAGGAGCTTTATAAATCTCGAATTTAAAAGATCATAATCATCTCACAGGTCTTGTGTATCAATGGTCTCTGGGGTGTCGAGAGTGTCTAATCACAGTGAATGTAAAAAGTGTACTGTTGCAAGCTGTAAAGTCAACGACGAAGAGCCAAAGATAAGGGCCCAGCATTGACTCTGGTCACAGAAGGCAAAAGTGGCGCAGTATTTATGAAAGTGTATTTGTCTTGTGGAGGACAACATGGGACATTGTGTAATGAGATGTTCCAAGGTTTCAGGAGTCCCCAATGTGTGACAAAAGTGGCATACATTTTGATCAGGTGGCACGATTTTTCTAGTGCACAATAGATCTTTCGTTTGCCATATATGAATTCGGAAGCGCAGGATCAATTGTCTGTAGTATGGAGAAGGAGCTTTGCACAAGTAACGTTCCATAGTGCCTCTTAATTTTGGTGGAAAACGATGGCTGATGGTATTTTTATATGTTAGACATTGCTGTTGGTTGTCAATCCAAGCCATTTGTGAGATTTTTTGATAAGCCTTATCAGGAGGTGTGATCAAGAGATCAATCTCAACATCAGCATGAACCAATATCTTGTATGTTGACATGAGCCATTCCCGAAGAAAGGAGTGTTCTGCGCTAAACATATAGGTTGAGAGCATTCTGAGTAGGGTGTCTGTCTGAGTTGATATGAGGCATTTTCTCAAAAGTGCATATTGTTTTCAATGATAGATCGAAGACAGCAAATTGGTTCCCAATTCGTAGCGTATCCACGAAATTGGGATGCATTGAGGTAGTCGGAGCACTTTATGCCAGAATTTGGCTTTCCATTTATCTAAGATGTACGAGGACATTGAGGGACCTGTTTCTAACCCATATAGAATTGCTGGTGAGACTTTCATTTTCCAAAAGATGACTGCCGGTGTAATGGAAAATTTGCCATATCTGGCCAGAAGAATGCAGGCCTGAGAAATGGATGATAGAAGTTTGGAGTCTACCAAATTTAGATGTTTTGTGGCTTTAGGAACTGGTTCAAAGATCATGCCCAAATATGTGTAAGCAGGTACAATTGAGATATTAACATTGTCAATGGACCAATGCTTTAATGTATAGGGATTGTGCATGACCACTTGTGTTTTGGATGTATTTACTTTAAGTTTGTTTTCTAAGATATAAGATTGAAAGGTTGATAATAGTGTTTGTAATCCTGCAGGAGTTTTGGAGATTAACACAATGTCATCGGCGTACATGAGTGCTTTTATCGGAACTCCATTTATTCTTGGAGAATCGGATATTGCAGCTTCAAATTTGAATTTGACATCTTGAATGAAATAATTGAAAATGGTGGAGGCCAAGAGACAGCCCTGGGCTGTAGGAATTGGTTTTGAAAGTAGCCCATTCAAGTTAAGTCTGATTTGTATCGAGGTGGAAGAGTGAAAATGATAAATTATATCAGATAAAGTGTTCGGACAATTATCTCTGGCAAGTTTGGTCATAAGTTTGACTCCAGAAATTGAGTCAAACGCTGAATGTAAGTCTACGAACGCAAAATAAATGTGTTGTTTCTGTGAGAGGTATTGGGCCTCATTACGAGGTGGGAGGTAAGGGATTAATCCCTTACCTCCCTACTACGAGTTCCCTTTGCGGGTCCTTCCCTAACGCCTGGTTTTTGCAGGCGTTAAGGACGGGACCCGCAAAGGGACTCTAGAGCTAATAACGGTACCGGAATTTGCGGTACCGTTATTAGCACCTTCCCCATTCCCATTGAGCCCTATGGGGACTCAAATGGGAATGGGGAATGGCCCTGGTGAATGGGGAATTACCGGTCCCTCCTACTTCGGAATGGACCGGTAATTGCTCCAGTCACCAGGGCAGAGTCGGAAGGGTTTTGGAAGCAGCAATGGAGCTAATTACGAGGTTGGAGGTAGCCATGGAGCTACTAGCTACTAGCTCCATGGCTACCTCCAACCTCGTAATGAGGCCCATTGTAATTTTAAAGCATTAAGAAGGAACAAATTGACTGCTGCACCCATGCCCGTATCAAAACCTGATTGGCATGGGTCCCGTAGTTGATAAAGTAGAGTCCAAGCGGAGAAATCACGCAAAACAAGTTTAGCGAAGCTTTTTCCCAGAGTGTCGAGTAGCACAATGGGTCTGTAGTTTTGTGGAGAGGAGCGGTCACCCTTTTTGAAAATGGGTACAATGATGGAGGTTTTCCAAGAGGCGGGTAAACTTTTTGTGTTTAGTATATGTTGGAAGAGGTGAGCTAGGATTTGTGCCCACTGCTCAGGATTGTTCTTTAGCATGATATTACTCAAGCCATCTGGCCCAGCTGCTCTCGAATTGTTGGGCAATTTGATATAAGATACTATGGTTTCGATGTCATAGTCAAGTGACCATTTGCACTTACTGTGCATGTGATAGTCCAAATTATCATACAAGGGATCAGCATTAAGTTGGAGAAGTGTGAGACCCATTGCTCTTCGTTCATTCCGTTAGTTCCGCTTGTGCAGCTAGTTGGTATGAGCAGTTTGTGTGATTTAATAGCTTCCAAATATCTGCAGAATACTTCGAGATAAGAGTATTAAGCATTTTCTCGCTGTCATGTTGAAAAAGACTAGCTCTATGAGAGCGTACCCAGTTCAGATATCTGGTTTTAGAATTTTTGAGAGCATCAAATCGGAGTATGTGGGAAGTTGAAATCAATGTTTTACGTTGTTTTCTATAGCTCGCTCTTCTGAGATATAATTCCTGATCAAAATCGTGTAGATGAGTAACAGGTTTGGACTTCACAATTTTGATGTTGTTCTTGAATTTCTGCAGAATGTGAGTGTAGTCTAACTTCATGTTAATTAGAGTCATATTCGCAATGGCATTATTAAAATCGCTGAGTTTGGTAGGGTTCCATGAAAAACGAGTTTTGCCCTGGTTGATCATTGATTATACCATTGTCTCTGGGAATGGGTGGACCAATCTGATCTCGAAAAAATAAGAGATAGTAATTTATGATCACTATGCATTTGAGATGTAACAGTTAACGTGTTAATGTCATGATATAGGTTGATGTCAGAATACATGTAATCCATTGTACTAACAATTCCATCTCTAAAGCAGGTAGTAGCAGCAGGTATATCTCCATGCACTCCCCCATTGATCATTTTAAGGTTACGTTCGAATATGAAGGAAGACCATGTCGAGGCCTCTTGGGCGGCAGCTTCATTTTTGGGATTGAGACAGTCTAAATTTAGGTCACCAACTAGTAGGGTGGCTGTGATATCTTTAGTGAGGGCAACAATCTCTAACATGTCTGATAGAGCTTCTAGAAACATGGAGTTTGTAATCTTAGCCGGGTTGCGGTAGATGTTGAATAACGCAATGTTTCCCGAAGAACTAGTTCACTTGACCAATTGAATAAATGATTTAAAACTAAGCCATGGTGCTAAGGAGAAGTTTGAAGAAGAACAAGCTGCCACCAATAGACCTGACATTGGACGTCCCTTGTCTCCTCTTATGGCTGGGATTAACGCAACAGTATGATTATCTCAGATTGGAGGGTGAATAAACTAGGTTTCCTGAAACACATAAATGTCAAATGGATTTACAATCAAGGCAATGGAATTCTGAAGATGTGCATGTCCTCTTGTGTTCCAGCTACATACTCTAACAGTGCTATTTTGAGGTTTACAAACCGGTTATGAAATGGTTGACTTTTTGATTGGTACATATGTACGTGTCTTAGTGACCAAATGGACAGACTTAGTTGAAGATTGATTCATCGGAGCAAATAGGGTTTGTGACCTATCAGGATCTTGAGAAATGAGGAACCCCATGTCAAACAACGGGAATTTTGCATTCCAGATGGTTTTAGCGACTATCGCTGATGGGATCCATAATCACACTGTGGTGAAATCACTGCCAGCAATAAACTCTACAATGTCAATGTCACTTGAAGTTATGTGTTCCAACTGATCGACGTCATTAAGGATGTTCAAAATGCACTGTCTGTCGAGGTCATAAAGAGGAAAATTATTTCCTCGGCATTTCATAATAAGCGAGTGACTATTCGATCATGGTTGTTTCGCAGACTGAGATGGTTTGAGGGTGTTAAAGCTGATCAGTATATTGGGATTCGAAACAGAAGGCATCGATGGCAGATGAGTGGACACTCTATCGTTCATGAAAGGTTCTGTTGATCTCAAGAGCCAAGGAGCAGAATTAGATTTTGTCGCATTGATGTTGTGTTCTAAACTTGAGTTTCTTATTGATGGTATAGACACGCGACTCTGAGCCGATGTGTCAATCTTAGGCTCCAGAGAATGATTATCCAATTGTGTATTTGATTGTCTTGCAAAAAAAGCATCTACCAGAGATTTTAGCTGTGATGCAGTCATGTTGGATTCTGCGGGTTCCTTATGTAATATTCTAAAATCCATCGGTTGTGAATTTTCTATTGTCGGCAAGGTTGTTGGGAGAGAAATTTCGGGGGCACTGAAAGTAGATGAGATACTTGGAACCATAGGTGGTAGCAATGGACATGGGACTGCTGGAGTTAGGTGTTTGGATTTGAGATATTCGTCAATCATTCCTCTCACATGGTCACGAGTTGGAGCATCAAAATTGCTTCTTGAAGAAGATGTTGCCACTGGAGTTGGCATGATGTTATGTTCATGGTTGCAGATTTGGGCAGGTGCCCCATGAGCATTAGGAACAGGCAAGACTTCACTTGTTGCAGAAGGCACAGTGCTAGGTGTAGCGTCCCCCAAGGCGTTGAGCAGTTTGTTCAGCGGAGAGTAATGCAAGCTATGAGCTTTTGGCTGGGCAATATCTTTGACTGCCTCGTCTGATGGAAATGATTTATCATTCTTGTTGGTGCATGCATCTGTGTACGAGGTTGATGAAACAGCTTTAAAGAACGTGGCAACTGAGTATTTAGGAATCTTCGGAAGGGCCATGTTCTTAGATTTCTTGATCAGAGATTGGCTTCTTTTTCTTTTGTCTTTTTTCTTGTGCATGAATTAATGGCAGATCAGGAAGAGTTGGAGCAGGCTGAGTGGGAGGATCAAGGTCAATGACAATGTCACTCGGTATATTTGCAGACTCTTGTGGGGGTACCTCTTGTTCAGCAGGTAAACTTACCCACAAGGTTTCACCCACTTTGGCATCCGAATTCGGCATTGGGCTAGCAATAGGACATATAATCTCATCAAAGGCGGGGACCGTCAGATAGATGACCACATGTTCTGCAATCATGGGTTGACACGGGCCCGCAGGAGAAACAGAGTTTTTCAGTGAAGTCATCCATTCATGTAGGGAGTTGATTTGTGTCGTCTGAAGGGATGCTTTTTCATCTAGTCATTCTAGAAGTTTAAACACACTCACAATTGTGGTGTAGATGGCAGCAAGCGTGATTTCCAGCATTGTGGAGGAGATGCTGGGGGGATTTTGATTTGCAGGGGGCTTAGAGCGGTTGCGAGGCGTAGGATGCACATACTGCGAGGTTTCATCAGAGGCACTACTTATGGATGAGACATCATGTTGTTGATCATGTTTCTCACTCGAGATGGATATAGGAGAGGCCCCTTGACTCAAGTGAATGGAAATATCATCCTCGTGCACGGATGCAAGCTGATTAGAACTCAGAGGTGGATTAGAGGACAGAGCTATTATAGGTTCTGTGGAAGTGAAAGTCCTAATACCATTTGAGGCGAGCCAAGTGGTATCAGATAACAATTGAGGCATTGGAATCACATTATGAGAGTGAAAATTGGTGAATCCAAAACGAGGAGGGTGCTCAGTGGCGCGGAGAGGAGAATGCAGAAAACCTGAAAGGCTGCTATTCAGTGTTGGCATGTGTGTGAATGGAGGCCCAGTTGAAACTATTACATTCATAGAGGCACATGTACATATGGCTATGCGTGCAGTGGAATTGTGATTAGGGTTAGAACAAGGTGAATTGAGAGTGTGTGCTCTGCACATAGCGTGCAGGTTGCCTGTGGTCGCCATTTTAGAGGAAATGCTGGCGTGATCAGGCATGCCTGACTTAAGAGAATGCAAATGATTAAACATAACAGGCTTTAAAGTAGAAACACTCAGCAAGTATGTATGGTATTTGCAATGTGTGCACTCTCCTAATGAGTCTAGAATAAAGGTAGAGTGAAGGCAATATAATCAAAAGGGTGAACTACTGCGCTCTGCTGCGCTAGGCGAAGCGGGCAAAACAGTACTTTCACCAAGGTACTTCGCTCAGGGTGCGCACACGCGGGTGCGCTGGCAAGCGCGCTTTTGAACCTGAATGCACAAGTCCAGCCCTCCTGTGGGCGTAACAAAACACTTGGAAAAAGTTCACTCTACAAACAAAACAAACAGAAAATGATCAGTCCTTCATTCGCTAAATGAGCGAAGTAGATGCGTGAGCTGGGATGGGCTAGCTTCAATACCTTCAGTCACCAAGTACAGCACTCAGAGACAGCATCGGCCAGAAATTCAGAAAAGCAGCGTCTCTGAGCGGGCAAAGTGGTACTTTCCCCAAGGTACTTCGCTCAGGGTGCGCGCACGCGGGTGCCCGGGCGAGCACACTGCTGAGCATGAATGCACAAGTCCAGCCGTCCTGTGGGCGTAACAAAACACTTGGAAAAAGTTCACTCTTCAGTCACCAAGTATTTATTTATTTATTACATTTGTATAGCGCACAGGCAGCCCAGGGGCATTGTGGAGCTGTTACTTGTAAGACTTAGTTACAATGGGTACAGGTTGTGCCTTGGGTTACAGTAAGGCAGGATCCTGTGTTAAGCGATAGGGAGTATCATACAACATAATACATAATACATGGTAGTCATGGGAGCTTGAACAGGTGGGGTTGGTTAGGTGAACAAGGTAGTTTTCATGGCTTTGCGGAAAGCAATCAGTGAAGGTTAAGCTCGCAGAGAGGTGGAAAGGGTGTTCCAATGTAAGGCAGCAAGGTAAGGGAAGCTGGCCCCACCTGCTCTAGCTCTTTTTACCATAGGTACGGAGAGCATATTGGCATAGAGTGTCCTGGTGGGTCTTGTGGAGGAGACTGGGTGGATTCTCTGGGATAGGTACGCTGGGGCAGAGAGGTGGACACATTTAGAGGTGATGCTTAGCGCTTTGAATATAATCCTTTCCTTTATGGGGAGCCAATGGGAAGCTTTTCTGGCAGCGGTGATGTGCTCTCTCTTGGCAATGCCTTGTGCAGCACGCAGGGCGCTATTCTGGATTACTTGCAGCTTCTCAAGGTTTTTGTTGGAAGTTCCTAGTAAGAGAACATTGCAGTAGTCTAGCCGGCAACCAGTTATGGCTCTGGCTATGTTGGTGCATATGTCTTTTGACAGAAAAGGCCTGACTGAGTTGAGAAGTTTTGCATGGTAAGCAGCAGAGGAGGCGATTGCATTTACTTGTCTGGTAATAGATAAGTTGGAGTCTAGATAGACGCCTAGCGTTTTTACCGTGTCCAGTACTGGGATTCTGATTGAGTCAATGGTAAAGTGGCTAAACTGGGTGTCAAGTTTCTTGAGGGTGTCAGGGGATCCTACGAGTAGGAGCTCAGTTTTGTCGGAGTTAAGGCAAAGGCCGTTGATAGCCATCAACATTTGGATTGTGTTATATATGTTGTTGAGAGTCGTGCAGTCAGTGTCATAGTCACCTGTTAATGTGAGAAGGATCTGAGTGTTGTCAGCGTAGTTAGTGTAAGAGATGCCCATGGCATCAAGGATGAGGAAGAGGGGGCGGGTTAAGATGTTATATAAGGTGGGAGAGAGGCAAGAGCCTTGGGGCACACCACATAGCATGATGGTGGGTGAGGCAGTGGCTAGGTCAGAAAAGACCTGCATGGTCCTGCCTTGGAGGAAGGAGGTGATCTATGTGGTGGCTTCTTGGGAGAAGTTGGCTGTGGAGGTGAGGTGATGGCAGAGGATGTCATGATCTACAAGATCAAAAGCTTCAGAGAGATCGAGGAGAAGGAGCAGGACAGGTTTGCCTTGGTCCCTTGCGTTATCCATTTGGTTTTTGAGGTCGAGTAGGGTGGTCTCCGTCCCGTGCCTGGGTCGAAAACCGGATTGTCTCAGTCCTAGGAGGTTGTGCTCTTCAAGGAAGTGCTGGACTTGCAGGTAGGCTGCTTTGTCTAGAATCTTGAGGAGGAATGGGACTGTGGTGATGGAACGGTAGTTGTTGGGGGAGGTAGGGTCAAGTGTAGGTTTTTTTATGAGGGATCGGGCCCATGCTTCCTTGAGGCATGAAGGGACTCTCCCTGTGGTGAAGGAAGCGTTGACGAAGGCTGTTAAGAAAGGAGCCAGGGTGTCTGCGCAGTCTCTGATGATGGAGGCGGGGCAGGGGTCACCTTTGCAATTAGAGGGTTTGATGTTTTTCATGATGTTGATCATGTCTTTTTCCTGGATGGTTTGAATGAGAAGCTAGGGGGGGCCTCTGTGGGTGAGGAGAGGGGGGGAGTAGGGGAGGGGTTGGGGGTAGGGAGCGCTAGTTTGGTGTTCAGAATTTTGGCTTGGAGTGAGCTAATCTTATTGCGCATGGCTGTTTGGATGTCATCACACCATGCTTTGTCTTTGGTGAAGTTTTGGGGGGTGGGTGTAAGGGTCTCAAGTTCCCTCAATATGGCGAACATTTCTTTGGTGTTTGATTTGGCCTCGGAGATTCTATCTTCAAATGATTTGGCTTTGGCTTTGATGATGGCTTTCTTATATTCAATTGCGAGAGATTTGAAGTTAAGTTTGTCTTTATCATCACGAGATGTTTGCCATTGAGCTAGTGCTGCTCGTTTGTCTGTGCGCAGTTTGAGGAGGTCTTGGGTGAACCAAGCATTGGTATGGCTAGTGGGTTTGGTTTTGCGTGGTTAAAGTGGGGCAATAGAGTTGATTGCTGCAGTGATGGCAGTGTCATAGTTTTTGGCAAGTGTTTCTGGGTCGTTGGAGAAGGGGGGTCTAAAGGCAGGTGCCTGTAGGACGGGTAAGAGTCTTACTTTGGTCAGTTGGCGGGCACTTCTTGTGAGGGCTGGTGGTAGGGTTTGGGAGGTGGGGTGGGGTTGTAGTGGTGGCGAAGTTGAAGGTGATGGTGTGGTGGTCGGGCCACAGGGTGGGGGTATTGCCTGTGACTGTGAGGGGGCAATTGCGATGGGTGATCTAATCTAATGATCTGCCTAGGGCGTGAGTGGGGTTGGTGATGGTGTTAGCGAATCCTAGAGTGGCTAAGGCTGTGTCAAGTGATTTGGCAGCAGGGTCTTAGGTGTCATTCAGGCCTAGGTTGATGTCACCGAGGAGAATGGCTTTGGATGACTTTTTTAGATTGTCATCCAAGAGGTGGGTGAGGAAGGCCTGGAAGTCCCCTAGGGGGCCTGGTGGCCGATAGATGAGGTGTAAGGTGATGGTGCAGTGGTGTGAGATGGTGAGTTTTAATTGAAGGTAGTCACTATTGTTGTTGATAGATTTGTCAACCTTTCGGATGGTGATGGAATCTTTGGCTAGAAGAGCGACACCGCCCCCTGTGGTCGGGCAATCTTGTCTAGTGATGGCATAACCTGGTGGGAGTGCGAGGGATAAAGCAGGGCCAGAGGCTTTGTGTAGCCAGGTCTCAGTGACCATTAGAAGATCTAGATCTAGGGTGGTGATGAGGTCGTGGATGTCTAGGGCATGAGCATTGATGGATCGGGCGTTGATGAGGGCACATTTGAGGTGGGGTTCAGGGGTGGCATTAACAGTAGTAGATTGCATGGCTTTGATAGAAGAATTGTGCATTGCGGTAATTACATTCAAAGTTGTGGGGGGCACATTTTCTAGGGTCCTAGACATAGGCAAGGTAGCATTTACAGCAGTAGATAGCATGGCTGTGGCAGAAGAATTGTGCATTGCGGTAATTACATTCAAAGTTCTGGGGGGCACATTTCCTAGGGTCCTAGACATAGGCAAGATAGAATTTACAGCAGTAGATTGCATGGCTGTGGTACAAGAATTGTGCATTGCAGTAATTACATTCAAAATTGTGGGGGGCACATTTTCAGGAGTCTCAGCCATTGTTGCAGATGCATTGTGGTAAGGGTAGTGCTTGCTGTGTGACCTCAGGTCCATTGTGTGGCGTAGCCTATGGAATTTGTAGCCTGCAAAGGATTGAACATCTAGGCTATTAGATGCTTTCAAGGTCCTTGACTGCAGGCGTGCGTTGCGTACGCTTGTGGGTGTAGGTATTGAGGGCAGTGCAGCTGTGCGGGTACGGGCCCGTAGACGCTGTAGTCTAGAGCCGAGTGTGTTGGGCTGCTTAGGAGTGCGCGTCTCCTTACTTTGAAGAGCTGGCAGAGTTCCACGGCAGACGGCAGGCTGCGAGAAGCGAAGAGCTGCTAAGAGGAGCTCTGGCCTTTTTCTGCGGCCTTCTTCTCCCGGCTTCGGCTCACGGCACCTTCCACCTCCATTTAAAGCAGGAGGGGAGGGGCAAGCAGGTCAGGGGAGCAAATCAGGATCCGGGCCTGCAGCGGTGATAGTTACGGGCTGCAGGGACGCTCTGGTCGTCATGGGCAAGTACAGCTTTCAGACAAAGCATCGGCCAGAAATTCAGAAAAGCAGCGTCTCTGAGCGGGCAAAGCAGTACTTTCCCCAAGGTACTTCGCTCAGGGTGCGCTGATTTTGTAGATTGCACTGTATTTTTATGGAAAGGATGATGAATGGGAATTACAACCCTTTAATCTTCGCTTTAGTCCATCTATTGAGAATTATTGAAAAAGATCTTGAATTGTACCAATAACCTCTAAGAAAAGAGTATGATGAACTTTGAATGGTATATTCCTGAATCCTTCTGAAAAACAACTACTCTGATTTTATGGATAATTATTATGGAAAAGAGTTTGATGAATTTGATGTTTTAGAGCTCTCAGATTTCATTTGGAAGTTTATACTCCTAGGCATTTTAAATACACTCCTTCTATAACTGTTTCTGTCTAAGCAACACAGTTTACTTCAGTAATAGCATTGTCGCTTATCAGCAAGGGTGTTGAAATATTTCAAAATTCTTGAAAACATTTGATTTTATCCAGTATCAAAACAAGTATGGTATTGGAGAAGAGTTACTTGAACAAATATGATATAAAAACAAACATGCATTCTATTGGGCCCACCTGTCAGAGTTCCACTTTCATATGGGGTTGAAAATGTATTGGCTATGTGCAGGGCATTTAAATGTAGGAATGGCTTATGGCTCTTACAGGTTTGAATAAGGAAAATAAAATTCTCAGGAATCGTGCACTCGTCTCTGAATAAATGTGTTCAATCTTCTCCGAATATATATGTGAAGCTTTCTCTGAACATGTGTATGTGACTTTCATTCTATACATGTCTGCAACTTTCAGTCTACATAAAGGTGTAGTTTTCAATCTATTCCTATTTATTTGCCTTCTGCCCTGCAAGGTTGGGCTAGAGATGTAACCTCCAGTACAATGTAAAATGTTAAAGCACCCTTTCCTTGTCACGTTACACATAGGTCTACCTACGCACTTCAAGATAAAGTACTGCAAGGGTTAACACACTTGCAGACAACTCTCACAGTTCCACAAAAAGGAGCCTTGCTGAATACTATAACTCACTGGATAACACAGATTTCAAACAATTCTAGTGCCACCAGGTAAGGCAGGCATCCCACAATCACATCGATGCATTCCATCTGCATTTGCCTCCACTTACAAACTTTCGTTCCACCTGCACCCTAGCGCAAATGATACAGGGCTGCTATTAAAACGAACAGAAGAGGGAAAAACTGTGAAGGACAGACCTCTCCCTGCGACGCTTCTTAGTACTGGGCCACTGCCATGAATTGACAGAAGTATGGACAGGTAGACGATTGAAGCCACTTTACAAACTGTAGACATAGCACAGGCCCACACTGCGGGAAGTGGCGAGTGTGGAAGAAACCAGGAAACAGCCAAAACAGATCCCAAAGAAAAGATACAGCGAGTATCACATGGAGAGGCTCCAGATCATGTGACTACAGTTGCGGGAATCTACTGCATAATCTGCCGCTGCCCCACCATTGGAGCTGAATGTTCAAAATGTGGTTGTCTCAATAATTTTTCCAAGGTATGCTAGTTAGGGAACTGTCCTACCCCAGCAAACGTTAGTGGAACTCGGAAGCAGAAAGTGACAATTGGACTTGACACTTGATGGAGAACTTGATGACTCGGACGAGGACCACAAGGTTTTTCTGATTTTACTCTGGGACACAATCTGTGTAGGCATCACTAACCACACTGCAGAATATTCTTCTTGGAGATGTAATGAGCAGCTAACAATTCTCTGTTGAAACCCCGCTGACAGGGATGCCCAGAACAAGCTTCCAACATGGTGACATAAGAGTCACGGGGAAGCTGTATGTGACATACCTACCTTCCTCACCTGTAACACTAAGAAAGATTTGAAACTCATCCGGTTTGCATTTGGGGTCCATGAACATGAGCTCGAAGAATTTCTTCAGGAGTATAACTATCGCAATGGAATCAAATGCCTACAATCCCACTGAGTATGCCTCCACATCTCCACATAGACAAAACGGTGTTGCTGTAGCCCTAAACCACAGGTGAGACCTCAACATCTCGTACCACCAAATCCTGTTGCATAGAGACACACGCTACAAAACATTTTTGTTTTTACATGGGCCTACACCGCTATGCATTTTTAAGCTTCAGTGTCTCTGCATCAGCAGAGGTATTTCAAAACACCAAAAGGGGTGTCACTGCTGGCATCCCTGGGACCATCATTGTCAGTTATGACATTTTGATAGTCACAAAAAGCCTGGCTGTGCACCATCTCCAGCTGCAAAGAATATTACAATGGCTGAAAGACCAGGGCCTCATGCTCATCTGCAGTAACTGCAAGTTCCACAGAGACAAACTAGAGTTAGTTGTATTTATATTTAAAAAAGATGGTGTCTTTACTGTTCCGCCAAATGCCAGCGACAGTAAAACCGCACATACCCCCCAAATCAATTATACACACAGAACTTTCTGGGCATGGTTAACTACTGTGGGATGTTTATTCCAAACCTTGCCTCAAACACTGAACCCTGTGAGGACTGGCCCAAGCAGCCGAACTTTGTGAAGGGGGTGAACATCAAGTCAGAGTATTTAAAGGGACCAAAGACGGCCTGGTTCCAGACACGACTATGGCATATTGTAACTTGAGGATGCAAACTGAGCTACTTGTTGATTCCAGCCCACATGGACTAGGCACAGTACTAACACAACACATGCAAGCCGGTGATATTGTCCCAGTGGCCTTCGTTGCAGAGCCTTGACACCCCCAGCAATGTGGTACTCCCAAATTAAGAAGAAAGCCATAGTGCTGTGTAGGGGAGGGTGCAATTTCTACATGTACCTCTATGACAGGCACTTCAAGGTATAGACAGCTAAAACAGGTCCCAAAGAAGAGGTACTGCGAACATCACATAGAGAGGCTACAGATCATGTGACAACTGTGGTGGGAATCAGATCTATGTGATCACAGCACCGGTTTTACTGCAACCACCGGAAATGCCTGATTTTTTATTTAGACACCCTTTTCACCTCATATATATACGGGGGGAGACCGCCTGCAGCCCCCCTACTACCGCATACATTCATGATATACTGTACCCATCCCCCCACATATATATGGGGGTCAAAATAAAGAAAGTCGACATTTTCGGTGGTCGCCCTATACACGGCACAGTAATTGTATGATTCCACTGGAATGTACTGCATAACAGCCTCAGTCCCATCATTGTAGCTGAATGTTCAAAATGTGGTTATCTCAATCATTTTTCCAAGGTAAGCCAGTCAGGGAACTGTTTTACCCCACCAAAAATGTGTGGACCTCGAAAGCAGAAAGTGTAACAAGTGAACTTGATGACTCAGACAAGGACCAGAAGGTTTTTCTGATCTCAGCTCTTGAATACAATCTGTTTAAGCATTGCTAACCACGCTGATGAATATTAATCTTGGAGACGTAATAAGTGTCTAACAATTCTCTGTTGAAACCCATGCCCCATATCAGGCCTACCACAGTGTGAATTTTTTCATACAACAGGGAGGAATCAATCCCCCTGGCAGGAATGGCCAGAACAAGCTTCGAACATAGGGACATAAGAGTCACTGGGAAGCTGTATGATATCTACCTTCCTCACCTGGAAGAGCACCTCAAAATAGTAGCAGCATGACTGCATTCAGGCCATAACACAGGCCTTAGGTACAGGCAAATGAAAATGATTTTTCTAATTCCAGTTACACAGAATGGAGGTGGCACGGCAAAACCTAAAAAATCTGTTCCTTAGAAAAGAGCAACATTCCTTATCTGGAGAAGGCCCGTTGCTGAGAAGAGCCCGAATTGTGAACCCTGCAACACTGTCTGCCAGTGTGGTCCACTTAGAACATCCGGTGCACCAAGGCCAAAAGAAGACGAAGAGCCATAGCTACAACACGGTGTGGTTCCCAGGGCGGGAGCAAGCGTCACAGATATTCCCATCAATTATGAGGGAGAGATACATTCTGTGGCAGGCAAATGGCACTTTCGCTCACCCAGCCACCATTCAATCCGTGCCGAGTGACAGCGCCCCTTTTAAAACACAACCCTGATTTTGGGTCACTACCCAATGGACAATACGCCCTGTTAGTCGAGAAAAGTTACAATGCAATTACTTGGTCCCAGGGTGATTTTCCTGTCTTTCAAATATTTAGTCGCTTGCCTATAACTGCAACTTTTGTGTCTGACCAAAAGTTCAAAATCATCCAAAGTTATTGTAGTTATCTTATGTCAAAGCGCCTATCATACGCATTTCCCAGATTGTATTGGTAAGTACCAATATATCCCAACAACAAAAAATGAAAAAGGATCGCTTATGTTTATGATGATTTTTGATTTTAAGTTTGTTAGATCAAATGCCTTTCCAATTTTATTAAAGTTAATTAATCTTGAAATATATAATATCCAAGTCTTTCAAAATTCTTCACAAAGCAAACAAAATTGTTGATGCCTGAAATTGATTCTGTCCTCTGAACTCTTGTGTTCACCTCGATCAAAAGTCTTTCAAATTTGTAATGCAAAAAATTCAATGAGGTTTTTTCACCTCTTTGAAATGTTTTCTTAAACACATGATTTTCCACTTTTTATGAAGCTAATTATTCTTCTAATGTAACCTCTTCAATGTTTTTTATCCAAACAAATGAGTTTCCATTTTTTATGTAGCTCATTATTCTTCAAATATATTATTTTTCACACCTCAACATATGATTTATTCACTCCTCTACATGTGTTTCTCCACCATTTGGATGGATCATTAGGAGGATTTATGTCCACATTGTGAGGTTACCTTCTAACATCCAGCCTAATCCACATTTTTATTTTTTCATGTTTTGCTGGTTGGCTCTCTATTTGATCTGATAATTTTCCAAGGTTCCTTTTATTGGGTTAGCTGGATATGACAGTCCATCCTCTCGAGTTCTTCGCAGAGAAACCACAACAACACTCTGGTAGTCATAGACAAATTCTTCCATCACCCGAGGTGGAAATAGTCAGCTCCACAGAAGCAATTGTGCTACTACCAAAGCTGGTGAATATACTTGTGACAGATGGACTAGCTATGTCACTGAAGCCAGATAACAGACCTCCATTTCAAAGGGGAGAAATGAAGTGCTTCCTAAAGAACCTCAACATTAAATATAGTTGGATAACCCTGTACTGGCCGCAAGCCAATGGGGACACAGAATACTTCATGCGTACCCTCAACAAGGTCCTGAGGATAGCAACGAAGCAAAGCGAGGACCTAGAGAGGGCTTCCATTTTCCAATTCCTGAGGGAATATCACACAATGCCTCACACATCTTTATAGCCACTATGGGCACCAGGTCAATATGTCACTGAGGAGAGTGCTATGCGCCAGGATGAACTCAACAATTCTGACAGCCGATGAAGTGTCACCAAGCCAGGTCGAGAGTGGGGGATGCAGTCCTTCTAAAGAACCCGAGCCCAAAGGAAAGTTTCAACAACCATTTAATCTGCACCCATTCACCATGACCGCCAAGGAGGGCTGCATGGTCACTGCACATTGCGGGATCATCACAAGTCACCAGGAACACATCACACTTTAAAGTGCTGGTCGAATGTCCAGAAGAGGACCCTCCCTTCTAGAAGTCCATGTAGAAGGCTCAAAGGCAGAAAGTGGGGGAGAGAAAAGGGAGCAGTGGGGCCACCAGAAAGTAAAGACCCCAAGTAAAAGGGAATCACTCTGAAGCTGGAGATACTGGTGATTCAGGATACACAGGCGAATCTCCAAAGCAAGCAAGAGCCGGAGGCGACCACCAGGCAAGCTCCTAGACTTTGTTATGGGGTGACCTGAATATTTGAACTGACATTGATGGGGCTTTAATTATGAGGGGAGAGATGTTTTGATGTTATGGGAACTTATTATGAAGCGCCTACACGCACGCACCCAAGCACCTCAACTCAACACACTAAAATAAAGGGATCTTCTTGTTGTGAAGTGCTCTGCTGGATGGATGGATGCAAGCTGATCTGGAATGCATGAGGTCAGAGTGAATGTTGGTAGGTAAGAATGCTGGTATATGAGTGAGGGAATACTGGTTTGCTGGGTTTCCAAACCAGGGAGTCAGAGATATGTAGCCTGTGTGGTGGGGTCCAGTGGGTTCATCTCCTGTATCTTAAAGAGTTAAGAGTAACTGTAATAAAGGACTTACCTGTAACATCCCTAAGGTGGCTGTGGATTATCCTTATTACACTGGCGATGAGTTGGTCTTCAAGCAGGACAAGGAAATGTACTCAAGTTTGCAGAAACTGGATGAAAAGACACCAAGTAAGCTGTTGCTGGGGGTACAGAAAGTGAGGACTCACTGCCCTCGAATTTAAAATCCCATCACCCAGGACAGAAGGAAATAGGGTGCTGGGTTGCTGTTTGGATTGTATAGGATTCACCCTACGAGTTTGAGGAAGGTGGCCAAAACTCAGGGGCACCTACAAACAAAAGGTAAACTGTAAGATGTATGGAAGGACTGGTGAGAGTGAGCAGTGAGTACTGCTGTACAAGATATTGTCTTGGAAGTCACATTGCCATTAGACAGTTACGCTGGTCAGGATTTGACTGGGGATCACCTAGGGCAGCCTGCAGATGCAAAACAAGTGGGATGAATAGGTTGTTGCCCCACTCAGAGATGCCCACAGGATCAAATTGAAAGGATGTGTACAGTTATAGATAAAATAGATACTTCTGATAGAAGATAGTGGAAGGAGAATGTGAGATGTGTCCAGTCATGAGGAAGCACTATGGTGTAATAGCATTGTATGGAGCGGTGGTACCTTGTGGGTAGGAGAGTGGCACTCATGACATTGGAGCCATATTATTGTAAGTGCAATGGCATACGAGGTGTTCCACGGCACCTCAGCTACATAATGGGCCAACTCACAAAATAAAGACTGCAAAATGAACAGAAGTCTGCAGTGCCAAGGTGTGGTCCACACAGTACGGGGTGATGGCGTGGTGGTGCGAGAGAGCGTTTGGCAGGCCTACGGCACCATTGGAAACTTTGCCGAAGGAACGGCGTGTGTTGGGATGGACTGTGCGTGTCCCATCCTTGGTCAGAGTAAAGAAATCTACCAGAGAGGCCACAAATTTAGAGGTGTACCGTTCTCAAGAGGCTGGACCGTCATGAATCCAAAAGGGGGGCATGTCAAGGAGTGTGAGCTGCACAAACCAAAAGGGTGGCACAATTACCAGGAGCCCGTGGGTGCTAGGGAAGTTAATGAACCAGCAAGATTGTGCTGCAGCGGGTGACTCCCTCCTGATGATTGGAAGAAGTGGTGTTACAGGAGGCGCCTCATTCATATTTATTAATATATGGATTGTGGTTTAGCTTGATGTGTAGAGCCTGGCTATTATAAAATAAGTACTAATATTCTGTAAAGGCGATTCTGCAAATCACATATCATGGACAAAAAGCTGTTGGATGAAAGTGGGAAGGTTGTGGTACACAATGTGATGTGGCATGTGAGTGCATGTGGTTAGATTACGAACTAGTTACGTTTATGGTGTAATGTTAACCTGTTCTAGGATTTGCAAAAGTAGTGTTGTATAGCAGCAATGGACTTCTAGAAAAATGTGTGCACTGCATAGTAGAAAATTGACTTATAGGAAAGTGTTGCTGTTCTTTTAAATTCATCCATGTCTATCTGAATGCCTTCAAGTCTTTTTTGTATGCTTTCAAAGGAACACTTTTCTTAATTTCTTCGTCAACCTTAGTTAAATCTATTTCAATTTTCTGGGCCACTTCCATGGCTGTATCAATGGGGATCAGCCAATCCCTTCTACACTTATTAGCAGTAGGCCGTACTTTACCCAAAAGGAATTATTGACCAAGAATAATCCTGGTTCGTTTCGAACCAATGAGCCCTGTGGCAAAGCTTTATTTTTAAGATACTCCAGCAATATTGCTGCATGTAACTCAGTCTGAATCAGACGTTTATGTAGTTGGGCTACCTCATCCGAATCATTGCTCGATTTCATTCAACTCTTCACCGTTTCATTCGTAAGCAGAGATGCTGCTGCCATTAGTTCATTTAAATAGTCATTACTAAATGCGAAACATTTCTCCTCCGCCATCCTTGAATTATAGCGTAACCACCAGCTAACACCCAATAAAGATTAGATTAACATTTTTGATAAATTACTGTCCTTGTGACTGATCCACAACACAACACAACACAACACGTATATACTGTGAGAGGACCACAGAGACAAAAAAAGTGTTGGGCAGGCATACCTGGGCCTACAACTACAAATATCTATAACAGAGCCGACCCAAAATATGGCATAGAAAATTCTACGTGTGCAATAAATATATTGTCATTTGCATATTTCTACAAGATGGCCCTGAATTTATGATAAATATATGTTTCAATGTGGATGGAACAAAATCCTTGATGAATGCTTCACCAATATAGTAGAGTTCTCCTAAATAAAATAACCTGCTTTGGTTTAAGAAAATTATACTCCTGATGAAAGTTCTAAACAAATTGGTTTTACAAACAGAAACATGTTCAATGGTTTTGAAAGCGATGTATATTAAGGATACTCTGTTGAAATAAATGAAAAACATGACTTGTATGAGAATATGTTGTGATGCACGTAGTAAATGGTTTCGATAAAAAACGGGACGTGTTGATGACGTGCATATATATGTCACTAGAGGAGGAATACAGGTTGTGAAATATAGGAGGAATGCTTGGATGTTTTAAAGTATCTTTCTTAATTTTTGTGGTATAAGTAAATGTGTTTGTAAAGAACAAAATGTTAATATTTGATGAAATTATGTTTAGTGATTTTTAAGAATCAGTGGTTTTCACACATTGCAGAATTTGCTATGACATATTTTGGGTAGGCTCTGTTATGGATATTACTAGTTGTAAACCCAGGTATGCTTGCACAATAGGTTTTTTTCCCGGGGTCTTCTAATGGTATACAAGGAAAAAGTAACCCATCATCTGTTATACTGTTAGTGCAACTCACTGAGGGGTTCGGTGAACATATAGGAATAGGGCTAAAGACAGAGGACTTTTTTAAGATCACAGAATTCCAAAATGACTTGTAATATCCTTCTCATGTGTGGTAGTGATTACTTTATTACGCACCAAGCTAAGTACCTGCGAAGTACCACTTGGCCGCGTTTTTCTGCCTCTTCTCCTCTGGATCCAGGATCTGTTTCTGTCTACACATTACGATCTCTATATTCTAGTGGCAAAAGAGGCACGCGCGCGCACCAAGCGAAATCCCAGCGAAGTACCGCTTGGCCGCGTTTTTCTGCCCGTTCTCCTCTGGATCGAGGATCTGTTGCTGTCTGTACATTACGGTATATGGACTTTTCCATACACTATCCACAAACTCAAGTGACTGTGTTTGGACTTATGAAACTAACGTAGTTGTATTTTTGTTTTACTAATTAGCTCTCTATATTCTTGTGGTTGATTATATTCCACACCGAAAGACATAAGCCCTGCCGCTTTTTGGCGTAAGGTTTAAAAAAAAAGGCACGCGCACCAAGCGAAGTACGGATGAAGTACCGCTTGCCTCCTTTGCTGCGTTCGTCGCGGCTTCGCGGCCGGGTGTCTTTGTCGGTACTTTCGCTTATTTGGGATTGTACTATTGGACTTGGGAGCCTCCATTTTATTGTGGCTTCGGTTTAAACCATGGCATTTTCACTAAAAATAGGTATGCCACTTATGATTGAGTTACATCCACAGGTGGATAAGTCCACCCCGCCGGTCCTATAAGCACAAAAGCGTTTTTTCCCTTATTCGTGCTCTACACCTAGCAGTGGACCGGCCTTCAAAATATCTAAGCCATTTTCTAAAACCAACAAGATCGACAAGAACTCTGATATCAGAGTCTTTTGTAAAGAACGTCACATACCCATATCCATGGGATCCGCTACCATAGTGCCATCGGCAACAAGAGTGGAAGTGGATTCACTATCGAATGGAATTGAGACCAGCGAATTAAAAGAGAATGCAGAAAAAAGATCAGTGTCGGTCTCAAGCGGCTCTTGGGAAGCACCCGCTAGCGTTCCCTGCATTGGCAACAAAAGTTGACGCTCTCTTGCCCTCAGTGAATGTAACTAAAATGCCTGCTAATCCGAATCATAACTCATTAACGGATAGTGTGATTTTGAACATTGCACCGACAGCAGCTAATCCTGTTGTTTCTCTGGCACCTATTGGTTCAATATCGAATGATATGGCAGTTATTGATCTGGAATCCAACAGTTCTTGTTTTTTGGTTCATGTGTTATCAGCAAATCTGTCTGGGTCCCCAGTCTTTTTTCCTGAGACTAGCCTTGTATATTCTGACCTAGCAGTATCGTTTATTGCTCCGACTCCGCGGAGGCCACAGAGCTCACATATGGGATCTAACTCTGGGGGCAACATGGCACCCGCTCAAAAACTGCTTGAAATAACACTAAATGGCATGAATATCGCGCTACAGTCTTTAGCAAATTTGTTTGGCACATTAGACGCAAAGTTAACGGCACAGACATCCCAAATTGAAAAAATTGTAATCTGGCAAGAGAAAGTTAATATATCACTGAGCCCTAAAGCAGGTACTGTTGGATTTCCTACTAATGCAAATGTACTTCATGCTACTGTATCAACACACAGTTCGCAATGTGCTGAAACCTCTTTTTTAAATGCCACTCCGGTGATGACTGGGCGCGTGTTACCGTGTTTTGACAAAGTCATAATTGATCCCCCAAATGGGGCCACAAGTTCGTCATTACAACATCCTTGTGTTGCTGTTGGCAGACAAAAGATGCCTATACAATCTTCTCTTCATCACAAAATAAGCAGAGAGCTTCTGCACAAACGGCTAAAGGGAAAAGTAGTGCTCAAAATAAACTGCCCAAGAATCAAAAGAACTCTATCTCCTCCTCCTCAACTACTAACCAATTTTTTTAAGTCAATTAATTTACCCAAAGAAAGCTCGATAATAGCGTTGAATGCTGTAACAAAACGATACCTGCATCAACAACAGGCCAAGGGCAATTCCAGCCTGGCCAGTTTGAATGCAAATATTCTTCCGTATGCGCCACTGGATGAGCTGATTCAAACAGTGCACGAAATGGATAACAACAAAACTGTAATAAAATCAGTGACTCATACCAAAAATAATTCATCTACAGATTCTAGATTGTCTGAGGACTCTGAGTCTCTAGCCCTCCACCGCCAGGAGATACGTAAGGCAGTTGATGGGCATTCCATACCATCATTGTTAGGCCCTTGTAGAACTAATTTCAATAGACAACAGTCCGAGGTAATTAATGATGCAACTCATGATTCGGCTGTCCATGCCGACCCTGGGCATCTGGTCGATGCTCTCATAGGCCAAAAGGGAATTTTACGACCTGATAATCAAAAAGCTTTGGCAGAGGTAAATAAACCGGATAAACAAGTACAAAAACTACATTTTGACTTACCATGCACTTTAGCGTTGTCTAGTGCATCTGCAAATACTCAACAAGATACTCAACAGGTGGGAAACCTGGCACTAGCTGCGATTGCTCCAGAGCTCCTCTGTCTAATTGAAAAAGCATTGCTAAATAGACAGGACACACATGGTCCGTCATTGAACACACAGGCGGATAATATCACCAAATCTACAAATGATAAAGGGTTAGTGATAAGGAGAGGAAAACACCTAGCGGCCTATTCATTAGTTCTGGCCTGTAGACCGTCGCCAGATACACAATATGATCTTAATCGGCGAACTGTGATGGCTATTTTATCTGACATTTCTTTGTTAGAGGATATAGCTTCCGCTGACATGGAACTGGTTGAATTTGTGAACAACTAAAATCTTAATTCTGTGAGGATATGGATGCATTCACGCATCATTCAGAACACCATATGGACTGCTAAAAATCAATTGTATTCGTTGGGGTTTGAGGTCTCAACTGAAGTATCCCCACTGTGTTGCATTAGTCCAAATTTGAATGAACAAGCCCCATACAAATCAAGAAATAGAATTATGAATTCCCGAAATCAAACATCCAATCTGCCCCCATGTGTAAATTGCACCAATGGCAAAAAGTAACTAGACCAGTCATTAAGGCAAAATGAATGTTCCCCCCTTAGTTGGAACACGAGGGGCTTTATGCACCTCTTAATCAATGACACAAATCATATTGGTAACTATGATGTGGCATTGCTACAGGAGACGTGGATGCTATCTCACCCTATATGGGATAATTATGACATCCATCTAAATCCCGCAATTAAAGTATCCCGTGGAAGACCATCTTCTGGACTCGTAATTGCCATTAAAACAAATTCGGGGATAAGTTCTGAATCTTGGGCAACTCCCAATGCCTATATGCAATTGGTGAAGTTCCATACTACTTTGTCTTCTTCTGCTTTGATTAATCTATATTGGAACCGAGTGGGGATTACCACTAGGTTTTTTGATGATTTAAATTGCTTGATGGATTTAATTGTTCTTGATACCTCTGTTGATCATGTGGTATTAGCGGGAGATCTCAATCTCAAATGTATGCAAAAGGATGGTATATCTGATAGAGTCAGGTTGCAATTATGGAGTTATTTTGTCAAGTCTCGTAGCGTGCTTATGTTGAATGGAGCTTATATATCTGATTCTCCTGCTCACCCGACATGGCGCAGAGGTAATGGTGCAGCAATATTGGATTATATCTATGTGAATGATACGTTTTTTTCCATTTGTCACTGATTATTGCTTTGTGGAAACTACTGAAAGTGATCATGACATTCTCACAATTAAATGGTCGTTTGACTTAGAGAGTATGAAGAGTAGCAAAATCTATACACAAGGACATGGGGCTGTTAATAACCAACGGAATAGACTATGATGGTCTGAGGGCATGGTTAAGGCTTTCGGTCATTTTCGCTCTCCTGAATTTCATAAAGTAAGTATGGGCAATGTATTACATAGCACAGTATATAATGATATGATGTAGATGTTTCAAAGTGACACGTGTAGTCTTTTGGGTCTAAACCAAAACCTCATGTACATAATCATGATGTCAAGATCAGGAAAAACCTGTATAGATCACAAAAACGGCAAGTACTAAAGTACCCACTTGAAATGAGGAAAAAATTACTAGTTCAAATTCGAACCAATTATAAGAACTGGTTGCGAACTCAAAGGTCCTTACTGTATCAGAGTGATGGAGCTAAAATGTTATGTGTATTGCAAACTAAATACACAGCAAACATACTGGCTATATTAAATTACTCCACTACTGGTCCTCAAAGCATTGTTCAATCTAACAGTGTAACAGAAGCAAATTGGATAGCGCATTATAATCAATTATATTCCATTCAGGGTCGGACTGGGACAAGAAATAGGCCCGGACAACAACAAAAAAGTGGCCCATCCCTCGCCTCAAAAAAGTGGCCCACCCCTTGCCTCAAAAAAGTGGCTCACCCCTCACCTCCAAAAAAGTGGCCCTCAAACCATCATCCGTGATTCGCGTCAATTCATGACTTTTACAGAAAATGCTACATATTGAGGGTTCATGTGTCTGTTTTGTAAGATGTTTACCGGCCTATGCTAATGCGCTTGCTCTTAAGTGCCACAGGTTCGCCGCATGCCCCACTTAGAGAAAAGGTACAATGCCGTTAATGCGATTCAGCAGAAGGCAGTATTTCATGGGATGGATGGGTTTTGGGGGGTGCAGGGTTGGGGAACGGGCAGCTATTAGGGGTAGTCGGGTCATCCCGGATTTTCATCATGAAAATCTTGCCACCCTACACTGTGCACCTCGACTACAAAAAATCGTACAGACTCCTCTCGTACCTTGCTCTGAATGAAATCTATAAAAGCAGAGGTACTTAGAAAACGGCAGGTTGACGTACTACATGGTCGATTTCAGCCACCATGTTGCACAGACATTCCTTCATTATAAAGGCTGGTGGCCTGGGATTTGGTGGCGATCAATGACTTTCTCTTGGCCTCCAGCCAGGTTAAAGCAATTATGATGTCCGGCTTTCATTTTAATGCGTCGGAGGCTTCCTCATTTTATGGCACAAACACCTGCTTCCCAATCCCCCCTTGAACCTCACCTCCCCCACACACCCAGCCCACAAGACTCTCCTCAACGTCCATCGCACGCAGTCTTTACCAGACCCGAGAGTTACCTCTCATTCCACCAGAAACCTCGAAAACAACCCTTCTTGTGCATATACTGTTTTTATTTTTCCAAGTATGCCAAATATTTTACCATTTGAGGCAAATGGTGAGATGTACAACTTGTCCATGTATGGTTGTTATTATGTTATGTCATGTTCCATCCCAGCCATCTTTTACCATCCGTGATAACTGCCTAAATGAAAGTTTGCTTTCCAATCTGTGCAGCTTTCTTTCCGTGTCTGAATCCCAATTTCATTTGAACAAAATACATATATTACTTTCTATGCAGCCCAGCGATCATTCGCATCCAGCCGCTCAGTTGTACTTCCATGCCTACTTTAACTTGCATCCTTCTTTTGTGCCTCTTGCTTTCACTCTCTGCTGTTCCCGCTCATCTTTTCCCCCAGTTGCAACCCCTCCCCACAGTAAAGTCATGGAAGCCTATGGTGGAAAAATAAAGCTCATAGGTGATCCCCTGACATCAGAATAGTCAAGCACTAGACACCAGGCATCAGCATATGTGCAACTTCTGCTCATAACATTCTTGTGTCTCTCGCCATCCAGAAATGTAAGGGACCACCATTAGAACTAACCCCGCCGCGTCCGTGAAAATGCACTGAGCTAGCTGGTGGTGGGCTCGCTGCCCCTGCCTCATCCTGTATTTGCCAAACCACTGCACTGTCTTTCTAGCTCTTAATATTGCAAATTCCTTGGCTAGGTGCAAACGATGGGCAAAGACGTTAGGGTGTTAAAGGCACTAGTAAGTACCATAGCAGCACACCACTGTCTTGTTTTTTTTTTTAATTAAGGTAACCGCGCTATTGCAGTATCCACGAGAGATAGATTGAGCCTTTAATAAGGAAATCACTTTTATTATTTTCTTCCCATAGAACTATGTGTGGGTTCTATGCAGTGCACATTCCAAGCATTGCTTATTAAGTGAGCTGAAAAACGTAACTCGAAGCAGCAGGTAGCAAGTAATTTTGTTTACACCAGTAGCCATTTTCAATTTCAGCTGCTTTTTAGAAAATGTGTCATGTCAGAGTTTAATCATGTAGCCATGCTTGAGCAGTTGCTAATCCGACTTCTGTCTCCATGTTGCGACAGGTGTAACTTTTTCATATAGACTCAAGATGGAGGGCAGGAATTGTGGATATATAATAGGAACAAGCAGCCATCCACACTACACCGAGGCACTGTGTGTACCTCAAACTGGCCCAGTGATTCGGGGGTGGATTTCAGACTCCATGCCCATCCAAACTTTGCTTGGCCTCTCTGCTGAGACTGACACCAGGGTTCCATGTTGTGCCAACGCCACCAGTGTTTAGAGGCAAAATTAAATGGAAAAGAACAAAAGAACACACATTCGTAGAATTATCTCAATGAAGGGTGAGCCATGTTGTTCTATGACCAAAATTACAGCAGTGTGGACAAGAATCGCAAACCAGAGGACCCACGCACAGTCAGCCCCCTTCTAAGAAAGGCAAAACATATGAACATGGCTTGCCAATACAATTGGGGCTCCTAATATTTAACATTCTCTAGACACTGAATGTGTTCATGAACATCATTGTGCAGCTTTCTCCTACCGAGCTGTGCTATCCTGCTCGGCTCGCACTGGTGCCCTGCCCGGGGCGCATGGAATGCTAAAGCACGCGCACCATGGCCCCTGAAGGTGCTGGGGGGGCGGGGGGATTACCAGGCCGCGGGATGCTTTCGGTGGAACATGCATGCAGGTGAATGATGGAAGTAGGTGTTACTACTTGATGTGTCATGTCAGAGTTTAATCAAATCAGCGCGAAAGCTTTCAGTGCACCAAAGAACATTTCTATGAATTAAACCAGTTCCCAAATGTAATAGTTGCCATAGATTGCACACATACCCCAATTAAGACCACTGTGAACAATGAGCACATTTATGTGAATCGAAAGAATTATCACTCCATAAATGCGCAGATGATTTTTTATGCGAAACATATATTAGTTACCAATGCTCTTTTCAAGATGCCAAGCTCCACATATGACAGCTACATTTTTAATCATAGTCAAATAAAGAGGCAACTCGAGACACCGGTGTTCGGTGATGGCTGGCTGCTAGTTAAGCTTAAGTAACATTATGGACCTGATTCACAGAAGCATTTTATAATGGAACAATCCCATAGGAATTACGCTCTGTGAATTAGGCCCATGTGTGGTTAGAATTCAGATCAAATGCGCGTTGCCGGTAGAGCCTCATTTGCAAGTGACATAGTGTTGGTTTATTTTCGGAGAATCAGCATGCAATTGTAGTCACCTGTTTTCCCTTTTCAAGGTGACAGCGGCTATGGGTTAAGGCCTTACCTGTTCACCCTAACTCCAACCCACAAATAGAGGGGAGAGCAAGTACAATGCTGCACATGGTAAAAGTCGGAATGACATTGAACAGAGATTTGGGATTCAAAAGCCTCAATTTAGGTGCCTCCATCATTCATGGGGTGCCCTTCAATATGATCCATAGTTTGTTTGCAAACTAGCATTGTCTCGCTGTATTCTTCACAACATAGCCATGCGAAGAGGCGGCCCTGAGTCACTACAGGTGATGATATGATGGGCCTTACGAGAATAGTACTAGTACTAGTCCTTACCTCAGTGGCTGGCTGGCTGTTGGGCTGCCCTGCTGTCTGTGGACTGTGGCCTGTGGCAGTGGCACTGGGCACTGTCTGCTGGCCGCCTCACCTGCTGCCTGGTGGTCCTCCTGTGTGTGGGAACTGGGCACTGGACTGTCGGCCTCCAATTTGTCTGGTGAGGTCCAGCTCAGTGGTGCCTGGTGGTGGTGGCTCTCTCTGTCTCTCTGCCAGAGCGCTGCCTGCTGCGCTGTGTCGGTGTGACTGCGGCGTGCCCAAATAAATCAGGGCCAGCCCAGGGTGGGCCAGAGAGGCAAGCGAGGCCCAAGGCAATTAGAAATAGCAGCAAATGGGTGGGCACTGCAGGGCAGCCTTCCCAGCCGAATTTTCATTCATTGGCTTTTCTGCGGTGCCGGCGGCCCCGGGCCCCAGCCCAGCCCTCAGGCACAAGTTGAAGACAGTTGCTTTCAACTTTGCAAAGAAGTGTTACTTAATTCCTGCAAAGTTGAAGCAATTGTCTGTGAAATGTGTCACTGTTCTGGCAGTGCCGGCCCCAGGCAGGCTCCCAGCTCAGCCCTCAGCCCTGCAGGCAGGCAGGCTGCCCCCCCAGGGTCAGGACTCGGAGGGAGGCAGGTGTTACAATTGCTTTATTGTGTGTTTGCAATTGCTTCAGCCTGCCTCCCTCCCACAGATCAAAGAAACGTTCTGGCCTGGCCATTGCAGGCCCGAGCGGAGCGCAAGCCGGCGAGCACACACGGCACCGGCCCCCTGCAGCCCCCGGTGGCCTACGACGCTGTGAATGAATTATGCATGCATGCATGATGCAGATGCAATCATCAAAGCAAGGTAACATCTAGTGTGTTACCTTGCTATGATGATTCTGCAGATGGCAGACAGTGCCACCACCGCGCGGCGCCGGCGCCTCCCCCTCCTGGCTCCCTGCCCTGCTGCACAGCACAGCCCAGCCCAGGCGGCCCAAGCCCCCCCCCATCTGACTTCCCGGCCGCGGGCGGCCTCCTGCTCTGACTCTGAGCCCCTGGAGCCATTAGCGAGCTGCTGCTCTGTGGTGCTCGGCACACACACACACACACACACTAGGCCGGCCCGGGGCCGCCGGGCCTGCCAAAAGAAACCGGTCCAGAGGTGGCTGCTGGAAAACCGGCCCCAGGGGACCCCAAAGTCTTTCGGCCATGGGCCGAAAGACCGAAAGGGCCAGTCCGAGCCTGATTCCATTGTGCCAGGTTGTGGCAATTTAGATTCTACTGTTGTGGAAAAAGCCTTTCACCTCGATTTCCAGCTGGATGATATTCATTTTTATATCGACAAAATAAGTCGCTTCAGATCCCCGGGTCCAGATGGTCTATCAAATCATATGTTCAAGCAGCATCCCGAGCTCTGGGTGACTATTCTGTTTGCTATATTTACATCTATAAACCAAACTCAAATGTTACCTCCATCCTGGAAGCATTCAGTCATATTGCCCATTCACCAAAAGGGTGATCAGAAACTTCCATCGAGCTATAGGCCGTTATCATTGCTAGACGCCCCAGGTAAAATCTTTAGCCCGGTCATCCTTAAAGAACTGAATGCCTGGACTCTAAGAACTAACCTGAGGGATCCTTTTCAGGCAGGATTTGTTGCGGCAGTAGGGACTTCACCTAATATCATTGCTCTTAATATGATTATAGCCCAATAGGCCCATCAGAAGCAACCGCTATACCTAGCATTTGTTGACTTTAGGGTGGCGTTTGACTCCATCGATCGTCTTCTCTTGTATAGAAAGTTAGCTCATCTCAAATGTCCACCCTCGTTGCTTGCATTGATTATGCACCTTCATTCCAACAGCACCATGCAAGTAAGGTTGTCCCATGATGGTCGTCTTTCCTCTGTATTTTCCCCCTTACGAGGACTTAAACAGGGGTGCATTTTGGCATCCACATTGTTTAATATGTTTATTTTGGATGTAGGTGAAACATTTGTGGATGCCATAGGGGATGCCCCGAAGCTCGGACTTCAGAAGATCATCTGGCTACTATATGCAGATAATTTAGTCCTTTTATCTCAGACACCGAGCGGGCTTCAGAACCTGTTGACCAAATTAGATGTCTATGCATGCGACAATAACTTGGTTATTAATACGGAAAAACTACAGATTCTTGTGTGTAATAGTGGCCCTAGATCTAGACGAACCAAATTCACGTGGAAACTGCAGAACACGGAACTATTGGTTGTCACTCACTATAAGTATTTAGGATTGTCCATCTCATGCAATATAGCAAATGACACGTATAGCATGGATTTGATCAACAAACTGCAAACGTTAATATCACAGGCTAAAATCCTTGTCTATAAATATGGGAAGTTTTCCTATAAACACATTCTTATTTTATGAGCAAAAGGTAATGCCCATATTACTTTATGGCTCAGAAACACAGGCTCCAAGCGAGCAGCCATGTTGGGACAGATTGGAATCCCGGTTCTGGAAGCAAGTTATGCGGTTACCAAGCTGTACCCCATTGCCGATTATACGTTTGAATTGGGCACATTGTCACTTTACTCGCGCATTGTGTGGCGTATGTGTACTCTACTGAGAAAGTGTTTGATGGGCATAAATGCATCAAATATGCTATGTGTAGTTGCACGTTATTTATTAGCATCAGATCATGGTTTTCCTCTCTCATGGCGCCAACACATCTTAAACGCTATGGCAGATGCCTCAGTTACTCTAGATCTACTTATACTGAACCCAGGGCGTGCCAAAATAAAAATCTTTCAGTTTGATTGGTGTAGCAATCAGACCAAATGTACTACATATAAAGATTTTGAAGTTTCCTTATTTGGTGTAAAACACTACTGTGAGACAGCAGATTATCTGTTGAAATGCCCCTCTCCGTATATTCAGAGAATACATGCGCTTTAGATTTAATCTCTGGCCCACAAATGATGTGATGGCTAGGCGGAGACAAATACAACCAAAGCAAAATTATTGGCGCTTCTGTGAAAATCCAAGAAACTCTACAACATCTTATAGTGACATGTCCTATGTTAGACGCTCAACGATTTACACACTTAAAAAAATGATTTGCTATATATGCCCAGTCGACGCAAACCAAATTTGGCAGATGATTTTTTCTAATACCACACAGGCGGTTAGAGTGGCGATAGTCCACTTCTTGGACTCGGTCCATCCACTAGTTGGAAATGAGGCAAATTAGTAAATGAACTCCATGTTGATTTATGAAACAAGGATCATGAATTATTGGAGTTATTTGTATCTGTTATATGTTTATGACCGTGTGATTTATTTTTTTGCTTTTGTTTTATCAAAGTTTTAAGAATTCTTTTAGCTTGTGATATCACTGTGATTGATATGATTTATAAACATGACTGAAAGAACTTGTTTAATTTATGTTAATTTGTAAAATCGCACAGTTATTTTAAAGTGTTGAAAAATGAATATTTGTTTAATGCTTGAAAGGTTGATTTATCAGATAACCAAATAAAAAAAACTGGGTGGAGCTCGGGTTTAGCAAATGGGGCAATACATGTACTGGTTCACCTTTCGGTTCAAACATTATGTTTTTAAAATGCCCTAATAGCATAATGCATAGCATAGCACATGTTGCTGTCACCTAACCAATGGCATGGCAGAATTTACAGTTTTATGGCCTTTGCCAAATGCAGACATGAGGGTAACACCAGGTGGGTGCTTCAGAGAAGATGCTGCTATGTCCCCACACGGAAAACAATACGTTGCTTACTGTGGTGCAGGATCCTACTCTAATGGGCTACAATCATGAATGTTCTTCGCAGGGAGATCACCCTCTTCCCTTCTTCTCGGTGCATTTGCCTACAATTGATATATTTTGTGCGGTCCTCTACTGCCACTTCTACTTCGACCAACACCAATAGGCTGTGCCCAAACTGGTGCTCCTTCAGCAGGAACGAAAAGGTATTTAAGGGCATCTGGACGTGGGGAGGGTTGCATGTATTTTAGTTTCATAATCTTTGCGATAAAGGTTTTATGTATTATGGTATGTGTATATTATTTAAGGCTATAGCTGTGAAAGACCTTAACATGCAAACAGATCATTGCTTCCCTTTTCTCCAAAGCATCTCCATAAAATGCACATGACAAGGTTTTATTCCAAGTCCTCCTTTTGCCCTCTTTAGGTCTGCTTTAGAGAGTCTTAGCACTGTGCAAGAACTCTTGCAGCTGTATGTAGAGTGATCACAATGCCAATCAACTGCTTTGCTTATGTGGTGATGAGCCTTTTCTGTCCTGGGAGAGAAATAATCCCATCATGTACAAGTAGAACGCCAGATATGTTTGTCCTCTTATACTTTTAAACTCGTGAAGTCTGCTGCCAGAGCTGCCTTTTATTGCTTTAGAAAATCGTGCTTGTGGTGTGGATCTATTTTTGTAGATGTAGGATTGCAGGTACCCCACGAGTGTGGAATGGGGATTATGGTTGTTAAGGCATTGTCAATCAACAGGGCGCAAAGACTGGCAGACAGGCGAGAGCCATAATGTGACCACGATATGAGTTTTTATCAGAGGAAGCATGACAACTAGTATTGTGCGTGGTTGACACACGGAATTTTGGGCGAAAACCTAATCCCCACGTAGCCTTATGACGGAAAACGTTTCCTCAGGTGCACATAATGGGGCTTTGCAAGACACCTCAGAGTTCTGTAGCCTTAAAAAATGTGTATTATTTATTGTACTGCATATTTATTTCAGGCACCTATCAACAAACGAAACAGATCTTGACTGATGTTGTGTAGGATTTGCATGATATGCCATGTCACTGCGAGATAGTAAAGATGCCCCTGAGTGACGCCTTGGTTGACATTTTGTTTATACAATTTGTAATATTGGTTTGAACACACTTTCTCAGGTGTCTGTTGAAACAAAAGAAGGAAGCGATGGTATGATTCCCTATGACGAGAGAAGAGATACAGAAAAAGCGTTTGCAAAGTGGAAAGATTATGAAGAAGAATACAAGGTGATACAGCTTGATCAAGGATCAGTTGCACCACATAAGGTACATAAAAACCAAAGGTCAAAAGGTAGTTGGGAAAACATGCTAAAATGAAAGCCTAAATGTGGTATTAATGCATAATTCATGAAGTTGGCCTGCTTCTAAGCGCTGTAAGTGAAATTGGCAGCAAGCATTCCATGAAAATAAATTAGGACTCACAGATAGTGTGCCTTTATTTAATGACTGTTTCATCAAACCAACATATTACATGGTGTGTTATTTTCATGGATATCTTATGATTATTAAATGATGCCATTTGCATAAAGGTCAACGTCCTGATTCCACTCTCAATTTCCCCATGTGATACCCCACCTCCTCATGATCCATCATTATATTCCTCCCCCTTTCTATTATGCATCACTCTGTCGCTTCCCAGCTACTTTTGCACTTTAGAAAGCCCCTCTTTTACTTACTTAAAGCAGACTTTAAGTCACCTATAGGGTCAGGAAACAGAGGGTGAGATTGCGGTTAAAATGGGTCATAGTAAAAGCTTGAGAGTGGGCAGGTAAAAACAATATATAACAGTCAAAGGTCAAGCGCTTTCAAACCTTTTAAGAAAAGGTAAATACATTCGGTTCAATGTAATAATAACCTATTCAAAGAACCTTGAGCTTAAAGCGAACAGGTAATACAAATAATGTTATACTAAAATGCTAAATGGTAAAATATAGAAAGTGAAAACAAGAAAGTAAGCATAACGAAATGCATCATGTTATTTGTTTTTTTCTGAAAAGGAAAATTCTGTCCAAAAAATGCATCTGATTTGAAAAATGTGTTTTGTTATAGAAATTAACCTCATCCACCCCTATAAACACAAGGTCATCTGGCCACAAAACATACTTTTGTCCGTGTAAGTATACTACTAGAATGGGGGAAGCCCCTGCTGCCCCTTAACCCATGAAACACCAAGCAATGTTCCAAGCCTCCATAGCCCTTCCCATCTGCTCTAAACCATGTTGGTTTTGGCCAGAAGTGTTTTTCTTTTTGTTTTCATCTATTTTAGATATCTGCATTAAAATCAGGTAAATGTGCCAACTTTTAAGTCCCTCAATTTAGAAATCAACTTATAAGGGACACAGCCTTTACCTGGGAGGAAATAGGAGCAGATGTGAATCCAGCAAACCCAAAGGAAGCTGTGCGGAGTGGACGTCACTGCACTCGTGCAGAGCAAACGCAGCCTGGAGGCAGGATCAAAACAGCTACATAGTGGGTCGAAAACCTGGGTAACCTGGCGAGCCGAGGTGTGTCAGACAACCACAGTTCCAAGGTCTCTGCTGGTGAGAGACCAAACCGCAACCTATGCGGAAGACACAGTGTACCATAGAGAAGGCAGCTGGGAGAAGGCAGTCTCAACAGGAAGTAGTCGTTCCATCAGAGGCAATTACCATGGACCCTTTTACTGCAATCATGCCCATCGGGTTGGGTTCGTATATCTGGGAGAGCTTGCCTTGTGCATGTCGATTCCTCACAATCACTTCATCCCCCGGCACCAGTTGATATGTCCAGAGCCATCACCTGACGTTCTCACTCTCATTCCGGGACCTCTTTTCCTCCTCCACTCGTTCACCTTCAATCATCCCCGATTCTCCCTCTCCTGCGTCTGGCAGAAAACTTCTCGGACATCTCCTGAATATCGCCTCCACTGGCGCTACTCCCATGGAGGAGTGGGGCGTCACCCGATATTTCGTTAAGAACTGATAAAGAGCCCTCTTGAGACACTGATCCTGGTCATGGGCAATGCAAAACGCCTTGTTCAGTGTCCTCATGAATCGCTATGCTTCTCCATTGGCTCTTGGCCACAGCAGTGTTATCTTCCGATGGAGTACGGAATACAGGAGTTGACTGAAACTTTCCTCTTGGAACAACAGCCCGTTGTCAGTGCACACCACCTGGGGAAAACCAAAAGTGACAAATATCTTTTCCAACACCATCGCTGTGTCGGCAAACAACACTGAATCCAGGAGTTCAACTTCTGGGTACCTGGACCACTGGTCCACTACCACAAGAAAATGTGTGTCGTGCCCCATGGACCCAAAATCTGCATGCACCACTTCCTATGGCTGTGTGCACTGAGGCATAGACTCAATCGTGGGCTCCTTTTTTACCGGGGCTGCCGGTTGGCACCACACACAGGCTGCCACCCACTCTTCGAACTTCCTCTCCAGGCTGGGAAACCAAACCTTCTGCCTCATGCAGGCCTTCTTTTTACCGGCACTTGATGTCCCTGGTGAGCGAGCTTGATCACCTGCTGGACCAGGCTCCCAGATATGACAGTTCTGTCCCGTCCCCACGTAACAGGAGACCCGAGTAAGCAAATGACAACTCGTCAAAGACCCCTAACAGCTGCTCCAATGTTGTGTGGGCCTCTTGAGTCCGTCTGCCAAGGCCTTCCAGAACAGTCTTCCATTCCCCTTTTTAAAGGGCCCCTTGGAGGAGGCCAAAACATTCGTCCTCTCCTGATGTTTTCTCTGACTCCCGGATTGGCATGGCATTTGGTGTGGCCGCAACGATGATAACTTGCACGTGTTCATCGGCATCTTCCACTGTGCACGTCCCACCATCCACTCTCATCGGGGGGCACCTCGACAGATAATCAGCTGCATTAATTGCACCCGGTCGGTATACCAGTGACACAACAGAGCCAACATCCACTGTTCAATTCTGGCCGGGGGCTTGGAAGACGATTCTGCCATGATTGTCAACAAAGGTTTGTGGTCTGTTTCCACCGTCACTGGTCAACCAAACACATACAGGCGAAAATGCTTACACCCCCAGAGCACTGCGAGAGCCTCCCGCTTGATCTGAGAGTACCTTTGCTCTGTGTCCGAGAGGGCGCGGCTGGCAAACTCAATTGGCCTCACTTCACCCTTGGCATCCATCTGAGTTAGGACCGCTCCCAGTCCAAACAGGCTTGTGTCAACCACGATTTCAGACAGCAGAGATGGGGAGAAAAATGCCATCATGTGCTCAGTTGTGAGTGCCATCTTCACATTCTCGAATCCAGCCTGCTCCAGAGGACCCCGATGCCAGGTTGTATCTTTTCTCATCAAGTTCCTCAGCGGCACCGACTGAATGGCTAGGTTCCTGATGAAATGCCTGCAGTACTTTACCATCCCCAGTAAACTGCACACTTCTGCAACCGTCTTTGGTGGCCTAGCCTTCATGAGATGTCTCACTTTCTGAGGGTCAGGCGATGCACTGCCTTCCTTGAACACAAAGCCAAAAAACTCAATGCTGGTCTTCAGAAACTCACACTTGTATCAGTGGAGCGTGAGACCCAGAGCCTGAATACGTTCCAATGTGCTGACCAAACCTGACATGTGTTCCACCTCTAACCTTGCAAACAATAAAATATCATCGCTTATTTTTATGCCCTCCCAAAGTCAGCCAAAGTGCCCCTTATGATGTTCTAGAACACCTAAGCCGCCACTGATACACAGAAACTGAGGCGCTTGTATCTGTACAGACCCTGGGGCGTCGTGAACGTGGTAACGTACCTGGAGTCGGGTGGCAACATGACTTAATGGTATCCAGCCCTCAAGTCAAGCTTCGAAAAGAATCTTCCCCCTTGCAGCTCAGATATGATGTTGTCGATTGTGGGGGTCAAATGTCTCTCCCTTTTTATTTCCATGTTGGGCAAATGCATGTCCACACATATCCTGACAGTCTGTTGCTTGGGCTTCCATGCAATCACAATGGGTGACACCCAGGGCCTTGGCCCTTCCACTTTCTCAATGATGTCCAAAGCAGTGAGATTGCCTAGCTCTTTTTCCACCAAGTCCCATAGGTGAAACAGGACCCGCTGGTGGTTCAGGGCATCAGGGCGGATAGAATCATCAATGTGCAATCTGACCGGTTCGCCCACCATCTGACCAACTCCAACAAACACCCCGGCAAACCTTTCCAGCACCTTCTGCATGTCCTCCATATACACACTCTACATGAAGCTCCCGATTCCCAGGGCGTCGGCCGCCGCGCAGCTCAGCAAAGTGTTTGCACTCGCGTCCTTGACAAAAAACCTGGCCCTAATAGAGCTGGAACCATGTTCCACCTTCAACACGAACACCCCCACCAGTGGGATTGGCTGGTCCCCTCCGAACGTAAAGATGCACCCTCTCAGGCGTACCAGCACCGGAGGGTCCTTCATTGCGTCAAAGTGTACCTTCGCCATGATGTTAACAGATGCCCTGTGTCCACCAACACTGGCACCGGTGATCCATCAACCCGTACCATACACTTCCGTTGCCTCTTGGGTTTCGCCCTCAGCACACTCACGCTCAATTGAAAAACACTTACTTTATCCTCATCTTCTTCACCATCCTGTCTAATCCCTTGCTCCTCCTTATCAATCAGATCAACATTTGGCAGTTGCTGCCTAAAAACTCCAGCGCTAACGGGGCCCCTCTGGACTACCACTAGAAGAGGCACTCTGCATATGCATGCATAGTGGTCAACATTGCCACACCCTCCACATTCCTTGCCATTTGCGGGGCACTCTGCTGGGTGTGGAAGGTCGTAGCCGCACTTCAGGCATGACTGGTGCACCCTGGCACTCCTTTCTCTTGACGGCGCCATGGGCCACCGGGCCCCTCTCATCCATTGGCCGCGATTTATGGCACATACCTCGTCAACCTTAAGTGAGCTTATCACAGCATCCACCTTCAAGGCTCGTGTTTCCGCCACCTTAAGGGATCATCCAAGCTCCAGGAGTTGGCCAAGGCTCCCTCAGCCCTTGACTGCGCAGCTTGCCCGATGCACACCTCTGGATTAACTGGTTGTGGATCATCTCCTGTTCATTGTCCCAGAAACACCTTCATTCCATGTGCCGCAACCGGCTATGAAAAGAGTTAAGGGACTCATTGTCATTCTGCTTTGCATTGCACTTCATGAACCTCTCATAGTCCATGTATGCGAGGGGTATGAAATTTTCATGCAGCGCATCCTTCGCCGCAGTCTATGAATCATCAGCTGGGTGCGAAGTCTTGAAGAACTGCTGCACTGCAAGGCAGTCAAACAAATCGTTTTGTTTTGTTTGTTTTGTTTTATTCGTATTTATATAGCGCACAACAGCCCGAGGACATCGTGGCACTAGTTACAGTAAAAAGCTTAGTTACTTAGTTACATGGTCATTAGCAATATATATACAGGTTGCAATATAGTTACATAGTCATTAGCAGTATATATATACAGGTTACAATGAGGTTCAAATGAGGGTTGCCACTTTGTTTTCATCTTCACTCTCCCCTGTGGCTCTGAAATATATGTCCAAGCGGTAGACCCACAAAGTCCACCTTGCGCCCAGGCTGGGTGCTGTCTCACACACATCAGATTCAGGCATTGGGACTAGAGCACTCTGCTGCTGCAGCATTTATGCTCCTTTTGCACAGCCTCCGTGGCCTCACCAGCAGCACCTCCTGGATTCTGGTCATCCACGATGTTGGTGAGCTCACAAGCACCCCTTTTTTACTAGGGGCAGCAACCTACACTGGAACCAGAAGAAAAAAACACCTGGCGTGTCCTCCACCACTATCAGCTCCACAGTCTCCCACCACAGCCAGTCCCTTCTCCACACAGAGCAGAGGAGCAGTGAAAAACAGGGCACCCAGAAAACATGGGGGAAAAACACCACAGAGATTGTCCCCTTTTAAGTCTTCCTCCAGCTGCACCCAGCCCAAATGAACATAGCACAAAAAAAGAACATAAAACCCCAGTCACATGTGCCTCTCACCTACTGTCTCCTAGATGAGGGATAAACACACCAGCGGTGTGTGTTCACCCATGTGCCCATGGGAATTTCAAATATTGAGCAATGGAGGCGCACAAGCACTCCCCTAGGGAGCTGCAACCTTCGTTACTACTACAACATAAGATGGCAGTCAAAAATGCAGCACACGTAGGGTTTGCTGCTGGCGATGAAGGTGACGATGAAAGCGCCACAAAAATGGAGGAGGCACCCCCGATAACCCGGGCAGTGTCTCTCACATGTCCTCCCCCCTCGCTGGAGAAGGGGGAGGCGCCGTGCACACCGCGGCAAAAGGAGGAAAAGCCAGCGAATCTGGCAAGCGCGGCAAAACACTAACGAAGCCCGTGAAAGGGCAAACAAAGGGAAGTGGGAGGGGTCTCCCCCTTTATAACAGACGGGATCTGCAAAGGAAGCAGCATTCAGACTCGTCGCGGAGGACTCGCACCCGGGAGATTCACGAAGGAGTTTTTTGTTGTTGGTCTACGGCGAGAAGAAGAGAGGCCAGCAGAAGGAGATTCCCAGGACGCCTAGCAGCTGGGAGCAGCACCACGGCAAGGACGAGAAGCTGCGGAACACTTGTCCGGAAGGAGGCGTAAGCTGAGGAGATCGAGCGGAGCTCGTGGGAGGAGGAGACGTGCAGCAGCCAACACACAGACCGGAACAGTGACGCTGGGGATCAACCATCGTGGGGCGAAGGTGAGCGGAGCGATCGGAGCTCGTAGGAGAAGAGGACGCGCATCAGCCAGCATGGGAGCAAGTGGATGGAGTCACTGGTTTGTCAGCCGGGTACAAGTGAATGCCCGGAGTCACCGCTGATGTTTCAAAATGAGGAGGACATTCAGGAACTTGAAGGAGAAGAACAAGAGGAGGAGGAAGAGGAGCCATCTGGGAAGAGGAAGCGAGTGATGACCCAAAGGGCTTTGGCAAGCAAGGAACAGGCAGCAAGGAACAAGAAAGCCAAAGTGACTGGGGCAAAAAACAAGGGAAGGACACAGGAGGTTGTGGAAGCACCAAGGAAGCAGGGAACACCCAGCAGGCCTGCAACCAGACCGGTGGCTGCGAGGGAAGATGGTCCCACGTCCATGGAGGCGGTAAAAGGTATGGTGATGCAATGTATGCAGGCCTGGGGGAGTGGGGCTAATGGTCAAGTGTTAAGCCGGAATATCAATGCGTTTAACCAGTTGGGAAATGGGGCGGCTGTATTACAGCAGAATGGTGTGGCAACAGGGTCGGGGGCTGGGAGCCCGGGGGTACCAGCAACCAGGCAACCCTTCTAACAGGGGGGTTCTGGGGCCAGGGAACCAAGGGCAGGGAGACTGGCCAACACAGGCGTGTCCCTCTACCATGGGTGTGCCAGTGTTAGGGAGCCAAGGGCTGGCCTTGTGGTCAGCACCTTCAGCGGTGAATGCGGGAGCACAGCAGCCGAATAGTCAAGGGGGCGGTGTGGTAGCGAATAACAGTATTGGAAACCCCCCTGCCACACAGGTTGCACAGATGCAACATCCCATATCACCAACGGGCACGGTTTCAGTGGTGGGGGGGGCCCGGTAATTCAGCCAGGTTTAGCTGCAGGGGGGGGCAGTACAGCCCGCCACATGGTGGGGACAGGGTATGGCTAACACGGTGTTACCTCCAGGGCCTAGTCCTTGTCCAATGGTCAATCAGGATGGAGTGTGGGGGACAATGACACAATATGGGAGGGTTATGCCAGGGTTTGCACCAGTTAGGGTGTCGGTTAATTCCATATCTTGGCACATACCATTGTCAATCAAGCAGAGGGTATGGAGGAAGGAATTCATTGAAATTCTGGAACTGGTGGGGATGGAGCCTCTAGGGAACGGGCTAAAGGAACTGTCAGAAAAAGAAAAGGAGAAGCGGGACAAGGAAACACCCAAGACAGAGGCCACCATGCGCAATTGGTTGAAAGCGTTTTTAGTTTACACTTCAATAATGTTTGAAAAATACCCTCAGGATGCCTTAGCTATGCTAGCCTATGGTCATTACATTCTTCACCCCCCCTTAAAAAGGGGGGGTGAAGGGTGGTTGCAGTACGATCGTGCATTCCGGTTAAAGATGCAGGTATGGCCGGCCCTGTCTTGGGATGAAATGGATGTGGGTGGTATTGTAGACAAACTGGTACTCACAGGAGAAGGGAGCGAGAAAGCCGTGGTTGAAAAGCCCCAGGCTTGGAGGGGAAGGGGGGGGTCCAATCGGCGCGGTAGGGCGTCTTTTCGTGGGCACTCCTCCTGGAACAGCAGAAGCAGCTACCAGGGGGAGCAAGCGGAATGCTGGAGGGTCAATTCAGAGGAAGGCTGCCCGTTTGATAAATCCTGCAAGTTTAGGCACCCCTGAGGAAGCTACGGCAAAGACCGCAGCACCACCTCCAGTGAAGGGAAATGCAGGAGCAGCCCGAAAGGGAAAGACAGGGTCAAAAAAGAATGAGGGGGGAGAAGTAGTTCTGAACCTGCCCTCAAAAGAACATGTAATGGTTTGATTAAAATCGGTTTGCCAACACCGATCAATTTGCAAGCAATGACTCCGTGGTTAAATGTCTATCATAACTTGAGTGACGCCAGAATGTTTTGGGAAGGTTTCAGGTGGGGGTTCAAGATCCCATGCGCAGAGGTAAAAAAGGGCGTGGAGGTGCTCAATCTGCGCTCCGCGTTGGGGATGCCTGAAGTGGTTGCGCAGAAGGTGGCCAAAGAGGTACTCTTGGGCAGGGTGGCGGGGCCTTTCAGGCAACCACCAATGCCAAACTTGGTGATATCACCACTAGGCTTGGTGCCCAAGAAAGAAGAGGGCCAGTACTGCTTGATCCATCATCTCTCCTTTCCCGAGGGGGATTCAGTCAATGACGGGATTAGTGAGGAAAGGGCCAGGGTGCAGTATACTTCCTTTGAGGATGCTGTTGAGATGGTTAATGCGGCAGGGAAGGGAGCCCTTACGGGAAAGTCTGACATTGAGTCAGCGTTTCGGTTACTACCCATCCATGCGGAAAGCCACCACTTGTTGGGTTTTAAGGTGGGGAATCTTTACTACTATGACAAGTGTCTACCAATGGGCTGCGCCATCTCCTGTGCCTATTTTGAAATGTTTAGCTCTTTTCTGGAGTTCACAGTGAAGCGAGACTGCCCAGCAGGGTCGTGGTGCATTATCTCGACGATTTCTTATTTATCGGGAAGGAGGGGTCTGCAGAGTGTAAAAACCTTATGGGCTCATTTCAGAGGTTGATTGAGGAAATGGGGGTCCCATTGGCAAAAGACAAAACGGTGGGCCCAGTCACTTGCCTTGCCTTTCTGGGAATTGAGATTGATTCTGTAAAAGGGGAATGCAGGTTACCACAGGACAAAGTGGTGAAACTGAAGGGGATTATCAAGGAACTAAGGGGGAAGAAGAAGGCGACCCTGAGGGAGCTCCAGGTCCTAGCAGGCTCCTTTAATTTGGCAGGAAAAGTCATCCCGGTGGGCAAGAGTTTCGCCAGGAGGGTGGAGCTGAAAGTAGTAGGTTTGCAGCATGCAAATCAGCACGTTAGGCTCGGGGCTGAGGTCCGGGGGGACCTTGACATGTGGGACTCCTTTTTGGACAACTTTAATGGGGTGTTAATATGGCGTAACACAGATGACTGTGAGGGCAGGCGTAAATTGTTTACGGACTCAGCAGGAGCTTGGGGGTTCGGGGCAATTCTGGACAACAAGTGGTGTGGGGAATGGCAGAAGAAAGGTGTCACCAAGGACATCACACTCTTGGAACTCTTCCCCATTGTGGTAGCCTTTAAGCTATGGGGGAGCAATTGGCAAACAGTAGAATCATGCTCTGGTCGGACAACTTAGCGGTGGTCCAAATCATTAACCAAGATTCCGCCAATTGCAGTAGGGTTTTGCGGCTTTTAAGGGAGCTGCAGCGATGCATGTTGGCACAAAATATATAGGTGCGAGCCAGGCACATTCCCGGGGTACTGAACACAGCGGCTGATGCTCTCTCTCGTTTGCAGTGGGGGAAATTCCAAGAGAGTTGCCCGGGAGCAGAGAAGGAGATGTCCCCATTCAAGGCTCAGTGGTGGGAAATGATTGGGGTAATCTGAGTACCCTCATCCAGACGGCTCTCGCACCTGGCACTACAAGAAGATATAAGGCTTGGTGGGAACGGTACCTGAATTTCAAACGAGAGGTACTGGGTGGAGATCAACAAGGATCGCCAGTAAGGGCCTTTGTTGGCTGGGGCTGGCGCGAAGGGAGATCCAGGTCTTGGATGGCTCACCACTTTGCGGCCATCGCCCACTTCTGCAAACTAAACGGGGAGAGTGACCCTACTAAAGAACACTATATTTGTATGGCGATGAAAAGATGGGCTAAGCAAGGGACAGCTAAAGGGGATGAAAGGAGGACCATAGATGTGATCAAGCTGCGGAAGGTGGTGGTGTATCTGGGTCAAATTTGCCATGGGGATTATGAAGCAGCATTATTCAGAGCTGCCTTTACCTTAGCCTTCTTTGGGGCATTCAGGGTGGGGGAGCTGGTACCAGAGAACAGTGGGGCGAAAGGGGCAAGGTTTTTACAGATACAAGATGTACAATGTTCAGAGCAGCAGGTGACTCTATGGCTGAAAAGCTCAAAGACTGACCAAGAAGGCAAGGGGTGTACGATATCATTGCAGCTCATTCCAGGAAGCGTGATATGTCCAGTCCAAGCAGTGTTGGGTTATCTCATACAAAGACCCCCATCCGTCAAAGAAGCCCCACTACTCATCCACCAGGATGGCTCAGCCTTAAGTCGCTTTCAATTTAAGATGGTGATGGAGTTGGCTTTAGAAGGAATCGGGGAGACAGTAGGGGTCTTTGGGACACATTCGTTTCGGATAGGAGCAGCCACCTCAGCTGCAGCAATGGGCATGGGTGAAGTGGCGATCAAGCAGATTGGGAGGTGGAGATCGGGCTGTTTCAGAAGATATATTAGACCTGAAAAAATGTGAGGTTTTCAGTGTTTTTCTCCTTCTTTTTCACCAGTGCCTGCCTGAAGAAGGAGGAGATCGGTATGGGTGGTAGGACACACTTTTGTGTCTAGAGCAGGGACAAGCTGGGCAGAGGAGCAAGAGAAACTGACGGCAGGCGAATTCAGGATAGGTTGGCATGGGGTGCCAGGTATGAAATGGGCTCATTTGCACAAGGATGGGGTACATTTGGCCCTGCTGGGCATGGGGGAGCTATAAGGGGAAGGGGAGCCACGGTGGGCGGTAACCCACTCGTGGCGTGGCGGTGTTTGGCCGGACAAACACATGAGACAGACTCCGGAGGAGCCAGGAGAAAGCAGGAAGGGTCTTCGCTCTTCTTAGACACAGCACCCCTTGGGAGCCTAAGCGGCAGGGCCGTTGGGAAGGAACAACTAAGGCTCAGCTTCCCCCAAGGAAACGGCACTCTCCCCACCCAGGAGCACCTGCAGGGGCAGGAGAGGCTCGGACGCAAAGGTTGGGAGAGTTGGGCCTACTCGGAACACTTGGGGAAGGAAAGGGGGAAGCCGTCCTTTTTGGACACGGAGCAGTCACCGCATCTTATGAGTCATGTTGCACAAATGTGTGCAGTGTTATTTTGGTTTGGTTTTTGTGGAATAAATCTGCGGCTCTTTATGCCAAAAACAATCAGGTCTCAGTTTACACTTTTCGGGGGGAAAAGGTAATGAGCTTGGGGTATGTTGGTTACCAATTGACAGATGCCAGGGTTAACATTCTTCCCCTCCTCGAGCCGTAGCTCAAATATCACCAATGCCTTGCCCAGAGGCCCGTGCAGGCATGGACAACTTCAATGTTGCCAATGTTATGAAGACACTTTGGGGTCATATGCACTGTGAGCCCTGCCCCACAGATTACACACAACAAGCTGCTTGCCGTCCGGGCTACATGTTTGCTCTACTAAACCATGTGACATGGCCCATTTATTAACTGGCACACGCAACAGAGTTATGTCAATCTGCCGCGTGTGCTCCTTAAAGTGACACCACAGCCACCACTGCAGTGTTATACTGGATCACACAGGCAGATACACAGGTTGAAAGCTCCAAGCCTTCAGAAACTGCAGGGGCCGTGTGTTGCCGCCTGCACCGCAGCACAGCACAGAGCTGCACAGGAGGACCACGGGCGACAGCACACCCATACTAAGCATACATGCCAACCCTCCCGATTTAGGCGGAAGACTCCCAATTTTTCAGTGAAAAATATTGCTATTTTTCACGGTCTCCCGCCTAAAATAACTATATCCCCATTGCATTCGTATGGGCAAATGTGTGTCTCCCGATTTCCCTGTGGAAATCTCCCTCCCAGGTGCGTCTGAATGTTGGCATGTATGACTAAGTGCGCTAAAGACTTCAATGGGCTCGGCCCCAAGCGGTAGATTTTCGACAGGCTCAGCAGAATTGAAAGTATTGGCTGCACTCACAGCAGCAACAGATGATAAACGACAGCAGCCTGTGATCAGCAGACCCAGCAAAACAGCAAAAACAGCCCGCTCGCGTCCCTTCTCCACTCCACTTCATGTGTGAGTGTGAGTGTTTATAGCCCCCAGGTGCAGCTGGTCTGTAGAGAGCACTCCTCCTCACAGGGATAGACCGTGAAAACAGCCCGCTCCCCTCTGCTCTGCTTCATGTGTGAGTGTTTGTTGCCCCCAGGTGCAGCTGGTCAGAAGAGAGACCCCCTCCTCACAGGGATACACATCAAAAGCATCCCACTTCCGGCCTGCTCTTCTCCGCAAGAGTTATAGACAGAAGGTGGTAAAACTCATTGCCAATTAGACTGAATAATGGAATTAATCAGCCATGCTATAAAAGGGAACTAGGCCCTGCAGTGAGCGTCACAAACCCGGCTACCATCGTGGAGGAAGTGTGAGGAGTGATACAGAGCCAGAGAGAGAGTAAGACCTGGATATTGGAGAGGTAATGGTACAGACTCGTAGTCAGTATTCGTTGTGTTACCTGCTGTAAGGGAAAAAAACTAAGTTTGTGATTGTTAAATAAAATGAGTGAATTTGATGTTTAATCTTTAAAATGATGCTCGAAAAAGATGTCTCTTTCCTGTTAATCAATTTTACTGAATCTCATGTAGGCCCAAGAGTGAAAGAGAGGAAAACTCATTATTTGAAATAGTAACATAAGGTGGCTAGGTTAGACAATCTTGTGTGCACAGAATTATGTACATATTTTCTTACCATTTGTGTGGTTCTCAAATGTAAACCAGGCTTTATTTATGAAGATATAGGATGCTTATAGGGCCTCATTATGGCGGTGCAGTAGAAAATGGTGGTAATGTTGTTACTGTTGCATTACCACACACTGCCATACTATAGGTTTGGTGGCAAGGTGATGAATTCACCTCCAGCAGTAATTCCACCACTATCCCCATGGAATCCTATGGACTCCACACATGGGGATTTACACTGCCGTACCACCACTTGTAATCTTGCAGTAAAAGTTGCAGTAACACAAATTCTGTTCAGCGGTATTTCATTGGATTTACCGCTGAAATATTGCCAAACTTGTAATGAGGCCCTTAGTTTATGCATCGCTCTGCGGGCAAAACAATATAAAGCTTGTGCCTGTTTCTGTGACCAAAAATAAATTTAAGGAACATTTGTAGGCAAACCTGTTTGTTATGAATCTTACCTTGAACTGCTTACTGACTGCGTGAATAGCAATGATCCGGCAGAAACAGAATTAGCTCTGGTTAGTGGTTATATGAACACAGGAGTTCAAATTTACAGCAACTGATGTAAACTTAAAAACTCGAGTTTTAATTGGGGTTACTGTGCCAGATGCTTAAGCTGCACCATCTTGGAGTAGCTGATAAACCGACATATCTTGTTATCTGCACTTATGGCTATATTTGCAAATGGGGAGGCTAGGTCGGAGAACAATGTACACATGTCTGTATATGAAATTTAAATTGCATTGTATCCAGCAAGCTATTGAACTATTGTATGATTGTAGCAAGAATGAGATTACATGGAATGCTTGGTGTAGTGTTGGATGCGATAATGAGCTCAACTTAATGCATAATTGAAAGATGTTTTAGCTCAATAAATTACATGTGCTTTAGTAACTGAGGCCATTGAATACATTCATTAAGCTCATAGATGTGAGATTTTAGCCTGTGTATCCAATGTTGCTTCAGCTGTAAGAGCCGGTTAACGGGAACACATGTTTAAATCATGCTGCAAAAGGTCAATGATAAACTACTTGATTTCATCTTCAAAATGCCTGTGCCCAATAAAGTGACGTACTAGCAAAGCTTGTATGGTGAAAGTGCAGATTTTGGATCTGTGTTCTGAGATTCAATTGAATGCAGTCCAACGATGTCCTCACTACTTTCCCTGAGGAGGCCTTCCCCTATGTGGCCAGGGGATGGCAGGGCTACCTGATCCTGACCCTGGGGGCAGCTATATGAAGGAGGACCACCTGGGGGGAGGTACACCTCAGGGAACAACAGGACATGGTTAGAGGAAACCACATTCCCCCTTCCCTTTCAGGGATGTTTCCTCTATTCCACACAGCTTAATGGCTTATTTCCATACTCTTCCACAACCTCTTACTAAGTCCACTTTGGGACATTAAAATCCTATCTAAGGGAGAATGTATTTGTGTAACAAAGTCCTGGCAGGAGAGTACACCAAGTGAAAATAGGTTAAGTGTTTAAAATATAAAGTCCTGACAGGAAAGTATACCAGGTGAAGATAAGTTAAGTGTTTAAAATGGTTCTATGTCTTTGCATCTGTTAGGCAGAATCCTCGGCAGTACCCTTAGGGAACACTACAGGTGATTAAGTCCACAAGTGGCAGTACAACTTCACCTTTGGTACAAGCCTGTACTACACAGTTATGGTGGTAGGAGTAGTGGAGTAGCCAGACTTATCTCAAGAGCAAATGTGCAGTAATAGGAATTTCACAAAAGGACTACAATTACTGTGACTCAAGCAAACACTGACTCAAGGTTTCTGGTTAAAAATATAAGTACATTTATTTTTAAATCATCTGTTCACACAACACTTCACTTCTATTAAACAAAGCTACACTCTTAAATATACTACACACAACCAATTCCCTTGGTTTAGGACAATTCAAGGTAAGCACCTTAGGATTTGACAGACCGGGGTTGTGAAACAAAAGACGTTACCAGGGGTTAAGAAGCACTCACTTGGGGGGCGTGGCCAACAGCGCGATGAGGAGGACGTAGGTCTTCGTCGCTCCCGCAAACCGCCACAGTAATCCTGTTAAAATCGCCTGTTGCCGCTAACTGTGGTGTGTAAAAGTAACGCCTATTCACAGCGGGCATCATCGTGGCCATCTGGACTGCGGGACAGAAGGAATCGGCTGCTGGGTGCGGAGCAGTGCCGAAGCAAAGTTGGGTGCGGGGCCGAATGGTGTGCTTCCATGATGGCCGCCTAGGCACAGCGATCCTATGCTTGGCGCTGACGGTGTGGAGCGGCGCTGTCTCCCCCTTCGCTAGGTCCCCTCTGAAACCTGCACGGAGGAGTGTTTCTTCTGCCCGAGGACTGCTCTGGCCGGCTGCCGGCCCGTACCCCGGGCGAGGGAGTGAGCGGGAGGAGTTGCGTGTCTCCGGCGGACTCGGAGCGGTGGCCGCCTTGCAAGTGAGATCCCGCCCCGGCTCTGTGGGGCTGTTTGCTGGCTTCGATCTGCGCAGGAGGGACTGAGGTGTGGCCCCACGGGTGAGTGTCCTTGCCGGCCCGTGTGCCCGAACACCGGCGGGCCCCCTCTCCCCCTCCTCCCCGGGACACGAACGGCCTTCAGCGGGTGGCTGTGCTGCCTTACAGTGGAGCCGGAGCTGGGCGAGATACGAGCAGCTCCCCGGTCCTTGGCCTGTGCCGGACCCGGCTCGGGGCGTCATACGGCAGTGGTGCCCCTTCAGGGACCAGAGTACCGCCACAGCACGGAGGAACTCGGAGACCAGCAGCGCCCTGCAATAGGGGAAACAATAGCACAGACTCATCGAGGAGATCCCATATGGCTCTAAATTTTCCTTTTTTTGGCGAGACACTAACCTGCCTTGTGCCCCATGAACTGCCTTGTCTGGGGCGCCCTGCAAGCTGTACTCCGCGCCACTAACTAGTATCCACAGCACTAACCCCCCTCTGAGAAGAGTGAGGGGGCCACAACACCCTCACCACTGGGTCTACAATCGACGCTCGAACAATTGCAACCACAGCAGGTACCCAAGGAGGGGGTCACTATAACCTTATAACACGCAGTGAGTGGATTGCGGGACAGTGAATCACCGGGTGGGCCCGGAGGTGCCGAGGGGAGGATAGTGGTGATGGGTCCAGACCTCAACAGAAACACAGCTCGCTGTACACGACACTGCAAATACCCTAAAGCTCCAGAACACCAAGCCGCCTCCACGGATCACCACGGCCTGAATTGGCGGTGGTGTGTAACGCCACTTGCATAACCAATGGACTCTGCACCCCGAACACGTCACCTCTTGTCCTGCTGTGGCACACGTACGCGATGGAGCCCTAATCGCACACGCTGGGCGGTGCAGCTAACTGCGCCTCAGACCAAGTAACACCTGAGTGCCCAGGGGCAGTGGGCATAACCCATGGACAACACACTGATCCTCTTGGACAAAATCTAACACCCCTAAGATCGAAGGAGGCAGGAAGAGGGCCCGGTACTGCAGCAACTAATAAAATGGGCAATTTCGCTGGTCCACCACTACGGGGCTGGGTGGTGTGACCGACCCAGCCAACACCCACTGAGATCCCGACAGGAGTGCAGCTGTAAAACCACGGCTGCCAGGCCAGACGGCGACCATGGGCAAAGAAAAGACGAGGAAGTCCACTATGCAGAATAGGATTGAGCCATGCACTGTCCCTTCGTCACAGATTGCGGACCCTCCACCGCAGCACTCTGATGATACGGACACTGAACACAGGCTTTCTCTTAAAGACGTTATGGCCACCATTGCGGATTCTCGCTCATCTATGGAGCAAAAGATAGACCGAATAAGCCTAGATGTCCCCCACCTCAGACATGATCTGCAGAAACTGTCTGCACGCACTGGGGAAGCAGAGCAGCGCATTTCGACTACGGAAGACGGCCTTCGCAATGTGCAACACCAACTCCACAGAGTCTCGGCCACACTCCTGGAAGCTAGGGTGGAGGAGGGCGAAGGAAGATCCAGGCGGAACAACGTCTGCATTCTTGGTATTCCCGAAAAAGAAGAGGGACCCTGTATGGAACTCTTTCTGGAACAACTACTAACAGACCTATTCGACCCGCAGTCCTTCTCAAAATTCTTCTCTGTTGAGAGGGAACATCGTATTCCCGCAGGTAGGCCAATGCCCGGCGCTCCTCCATGCACTGTAATAGCGAGGTTCTTAAATTACCGGGATCAGGATGCTCTGCTGCAGCTTGCAAGATCTAAGGGCACGATCACCTTCAATGGGTCTAGACTGGCCTTCTTTCCCGACTACACGAAGGAGGTACAGAAGGCGAGGCAATCCTTTGGGGAGCTTAAAAGGCAATTGCAGGCACTGGGAGTCAAATACGGGCTGCTCTTCCCCGCACAATTGAAAATTTACCATAAAGGCACAACGGTCCACTTTGATAATCCCAGTGAGGCATGGCGCTGGGCGGAGCAGCACATTGAGGGGGACTGGTCCACACCCTGAGGCAATAGAAATGGAAATCCCAGGTCACCACCGGACCAGCGCCGCAGGCCGGACCAACTACCGCTGGCGGACCCACCAATGAATGGGGGAGACAAACTCCCGCCCTGATTCTTGTCGAGGGCCCAGCCTGACGCCTGGCATGCAACCTCTTTTGGACAATACCACAGTTGGGCCTTGTGGGGCCACCAAGGGCGGCTCGTATACTTGTAATGCGGTAAGCGGGAGGTTGCTACTCTCCCACTGGGGCTTTCAAGGGGGAAGAAAACGTAAACCCCCCTCCCCAAGTTTTCTAGTTGAACTTTAACAAGGGCTGTTTAAGCTGACGCTCTACCTTTTTTGATTGTCAGCAATGTTTGGGCGACAGGTACTTCGTGTTGGGGAGGAGTATAGGGTCGGGGTGAGAGGGGTTTATTGGGAAGAATTTGTTATTTACCCCAAGATAAACCTACCGCGGTATTTATTAGGGGATGGTTTGGTTCCTGGCCAGTTGAGACCGCATCACACACAAGTAGCACTTCCACCATCAATCTTTGTCTATCTTGCACCATGCCGCCATGCACAGCGCATGCTGTCTTCCCGCCCCTCCAGCAATCCTGTTAGATGCCATCTTACCAATCTCACTCGTCCATAACCACGCGCCCCAAATCCCTTAGGGTCCTCACCTGGAATGTGAACGGGTTGGGTTCCACGATTAAAAGGCACCTGGTTAAGCAGCTACTCTTCAGACACTCCCCCGATGTGGCCCTGCTTACTGAAACGCACCTTGCCGGGACACAGTGCAAATTTTTTCTCCGAACCAACCATAGGACTGCTTGTCACACAGGATATTCCATGGGGTCCAGATGCACTCTTATTCTTGTACACAAACGTGTCCCGTTTGCCATGCAGGTACTAGAACAGGACTCTCAGGGACGCTACGTGACGGCGCTGTGGACACTCTGGGTTGAAACATTTGGGTTGCTCCTTAAAGTGACACCACAGCCACCACTGCAGTGTTATACTGGATCACACAGGCCAATACACAGGTTGAAAGCTCCAAGCCTTCAGAAACTGCAGGGGCCGTGTGTTGCCGCCTGCACCGCAGCACAGCACAGAGCTGCACAGGAGGACCACGGGCGACAGCACACCCATACTAAGCATACATGCCAACCCTCCCGATTTAGGCGGAAGACTCCCAATTTTTCAGTGAAAAATATTGCTATTTTTCACGGTCTCCCGCCTAAAATAACTATATCCCCATTGCATTCGTATGGGCAAATGTGTGTCTCCCGATTTCCCTGTGGAAATCTCCCTCCCAGGTGCGTCTGAATGTTGGCATGTATGACTAAGTGCGCTAAAAACTTCAATGGGCTCGGCCCCAAGCGGTAGATTTTCGACAGGCTCAGCAGAATTGAAAGTATTGGCTGCACTCACAGCAGCAACAGATGATAAACGACAGCAGCCTGTGATCAGCAGACCCAGCAAAACAGCAAAAACAGCCCGCTCGCGTCCCTTCTCCACTCCACTTCATGTGTGAGTGTGAGTGTTTATAGCCCCCAGGTGCAGCTGGTCTGTAGAGAGCACTCCTCCTCACAGGGATAGACCGTGAAAACAGCCCGCTCCCCTCTGCTCTGCTTCATGTGTGAGTGTTTGTTGCCCCCAGGTGCAGCTGGTCAGAAGAGAGACCCCCTCCTCACAGGGATACACATCAAAAGCATCCCACTTCCGGCCTGCTCTTTTCCGCAAGAGTTATAGACAGAAGGTGGTAAAACTCATTGCCAATTAGACTGAATAATGGAATTAATCAGCCATGCTATAAAAGGGAACTAGGCCCTGCAGTGAGCGTCACAAACCCGGCTACCATCGTGGAGGAAGTGTGAGGAGTGATACAGAGCCAGAGAGAGAGTAAGACCTGGATATTGGAGAGGTAATGGTACAGACTCGTAGTCAGTATTCGTTGTGTTACCTGCTGTAAGGGAAAAAAACTAAGTTTGTGATTGTTAAATAAAATGAGTGAATTTGATGTTTAATCTTTAAAATGATGCTCGAAAAAGATGTCTCTTTCCTGTTAATCAATTTTACTGAATCTCATGTAGGTCCAAGAGTCAAAGAGAGGAAAACTCATTATTTGAAATAGTAACATAAGGTGGCTAGGTTAGACAATCTTGTGTGCACAGAATTATGTACATATTTTCTTACCATTTGTGTGGTTCTCAAATGTAAACCAGGCTTTATTTATGAAGATATAGGATGCTTATAGGGCCTCATTATGGCGGTGCAGTAGAAAATGGTGGTAATGTTGTTACTGTTGCATTACCACACCGCCATACTATAGGTTTGGTGGCAAGGTGATGAATTCACCTCCAGCAGTAATTCCACCACTATCCCCATGGAATCCTATGGACTCCACACATGGGGATTTACACTGCCGTACCACCACTTGTAATCTTGCAGTAAAAGTTGCAGTAACACAAATTCTGTTCAGCGGTATTTCATTGGATTTACCGCTGAAATATTGCCAAACTTGTAATGAGGCCCTTAGTTTATGCATCGCTCTGCGGGCAAAACAATATAAAGCTTGTGCCTGTTTCTGTGACCAAAAATAAATTTAAGGAACATTTGTAGGCAAACCTGTTTGTTATGAATCTTACCTTGAACTGCTTACTGACTGCGTGAATAGCAATGATCCGGCAGAAACAGAATTAGCTCTGGTTAGTGGTTATATGAACACAGGAGTTCAAATTTACAGCAACTGATGTAAACTTAAAAACTCGAGTTTTAATTGGGGTTACTGTGCCAGATGCTTAAGCTGCACCATCTTGGAGTAGCTGATAAACCGACATATCTTGTTATCTGCATTTATGGCTATATTTGCAAATGGGGAGGCTAGGTCGGAGAACAATGTACACATGTCTGTATATGACATTTAAATTGCATTGTATCCAGCAAGCTATTGAACTATTGTATGATTGTAGCAAGAATAAGATTACATGGAATGCTTGGTGTAGTGTTGGATGCGATAATGAGCTCAACTTAATGCATAATCGAAAGATGTTTTAGCTCAATAAATTACATGTGCTTTAGTAACTGAGGCCATTGAATACATTCATTAAGCTCATAGATGTGAGATTTTAGCCTGTGTGTCCAATGTTGCTTCAGCTGTAAGAGCCGGTTAACGGGAACACATGTTTAAATCATGCTGCAAAAGGTCAATGATAAACTACTTGATTTCATCTTCAAAATGCCTGTGCCCAATAAAGTGACGTACTAGCAAAGCTTGTATGGTGAAAGTGCAGATTTTGGATCTGTGTTCTGAGATTCAATTGAATGCAGTCCAACGATGTCCTCACTACTTTCCCTGAGGAGGCCTTCCCCTATGTGGCCAGGGGATGGCAGGGCTACCTGATCCTGACCCTGGGGGCAGCTATATGAAGGAGGACCACCTGGGGGGAGGTACACCTCAGGGAACAACAGGACATGGTTAGAGGAAACCACATACCCCCTTCCCTTTCAGGGATGTTTCCTCTATTCCACAGAGCTTAATGGCTTATTTCCATACTCTTCCACAACCTCTTACTAAGTCCACTTTGGGACATTAAAATCCTATCTAAGGAGGAATGTATTTGTGTAACAAAGTCCTGGCAGGAGAGTACACCAAGTGAAAATAGGTTAAGTGTTTAAAATATAAAGTCCTGACAGGAAAGTATACCAGGTGAAGATAAGTTAAGTGTTTAAAATGGTTCTATGTCTTTGCATCTGTTAGGCAGAATCCTCGGCAGTACCCTTACGGAACACTACAGGTGATTAAGTCCACAAGTGGCAGTACAACTTCACCTTTGGTACAAGCCTGTACTACACAGTTATGGTGGTAGGAGTAGTGGAGTAGCCAGACTTATCTCAAGAGCAAATGTGCAGTAATAGGAATTTCACAAAAGGACTACAATTACTGTGACTCAAGCAAACACTGACTCAAGGTTTCTGGTTAAAAATATAAGTACATTTATTTTTAAATCATCTGTTCACACAACACTTCACTTCTATTAAACAAAGCTACACTCTTAAATATACTACACACAACCAATTCCCTTGGTTTAGGACAATTCAAGGTAAGCACCTTAGGATTTGACAGACCGGGGTTGTGAAACAAAAGACGTTACCAGGGGTTAAGAAGCACTCACTTGGGGGGCGTGGCCAACAGCGCGATGAGGAGGACGTAGGTCTTCATCGCTCCCGCAAACCGCCACAGTAATCCTGTTAAAATCGCCTGTTGCCGCTAACTGTGGTGTGTAAAAGTAACCCCTATTCACAGCGGGCATCATCGTGGCCATCTGGACTGCGGGACAGAAGGAATCGGCTGCTGGGTGCGGAGCAGTGCCGAAGCAAAGTTGGGTGCGGGGCCGAATGGTGTGCTTCCATGATGGCCGCCTAGGCACAGCGATCCTATGCTTGGCGCTGACGGTGTGGAGCGGCGCTGTCTCCGCCTTCGCTAGGTCCCCTCTGAAACCTGCACGGAGGAGTGTTTCTTCTGCCCGAGGACTGCTCTGGCCGGCTGCCGGCCCGCTACCTCGGGCGAGGGAGTGAGCGGGAGGAGTTGCGTGTCTCCGGCGGACTCGGAGCGGTGGCCGCCTTGCAAGTGAGATCCCGCCCCGGCTCTGTGGGGCTGTTTGCTGGCTTCGATCTGCGCAGGAGGGACTGAGGTGTGGCCCCACGGGTGAGTGTCCTTGCCGGCCCGTGTGCCCGAACACCGGCGGGCCCCCTCTCCCCGGGACACGAACGGCCTTCAGCGGGTGGCTGTGCTGCCTTACAGTGGAGCCGGAGCTGGGCGAGATACGAGCAGCTCCCCGGTCCTTGGCCTGTGCCGGACCCGGCTCGGGGCGTCATACGGCGGTGGTGCCCCTTCAGGGACCAGAGTACCGCCACAGCACGGAGGAACTCGGAGACCAGCAGCGCCCTGCAATAGGGGAAACAATAGCACAGACTCATCGAGGAGATCCCATATGGCTCTAAATTTTCCTTTTTTTGGCGAGACACTAACCTGCCTTGTGCCCCATGAACTGCCTTGTCTGGGGCGCCCTGCAAGCTGTACTCCGCGCCACTAACTAGTATCCACAGCACTAACCCCCCTCTGAGAAGAGTGAGGGGGCCACAACACCCTCACCACTGGGTCTACAATCGACGCTCGAACAATTGCAACCACAGCAGGTACCCAAGGAGGGGGTCACTATAACCTTATAACACGCAGTGAGTGGATTGCGGGACAGTGAATCACCGGGTGGGCCCGGAGGTGCCGAGGGGAGGATAGTGGTGATGGGTCCAGACCTCAACAGAAACACAGCTCGCTGTACACGACACTGCAAATACCCTAAAGCTCCAGAACACCAAGCCGCCTCCACGGATCACCACGGCCTGAATTGGCGGTGGTGTGTAACGCCACTTGCATAACCAATGGACTCTGCACCCCGAACACGTCACCTCTTGTCCTGCTGTGGCACACGTACGCGATGGAGCCCTAATCGCACACGCTGGGCGGTGCAGCTAACTGCGCCTCAGACCAAGTAACGCCTGAGTGCCCTGGGGCAGTGGCCATAACCCATGGACAACACACTGATCCTCTTGGACAAAATCTAACACCCCTAAGATCGAAGGAGGCAGGAAGAGGGCCCGGTACTGCAGCAACTAATAAAATGGGCAATTTCGCTGGTCCACCACTACGGGGCTGGGTGGTGTGACCGACCCAGCCAACACCCACTGAGATCCCGACAGGAGTGCAGCTGTAAAACCACGGCTGCCAGGCCAGGCGGCGACCATGGGCAAAGAAAAGACGAGGAAGTCCACTATGCAGAATAGGATTGAGCCATGCACTGTCCCTTCGTCACAGATTGCGGACCCTCCACCGCAGCACTCTGATGATACGGACACTGAACACAGGCTTTCTCTTAAAGACGTTATGGCCACCATTGCGGATTCTCGCTCATCTATGGAGCAAAAGATAGACCGAATAAGCCTAGATGTCCCCCACCTCAGACATGATCTGCAGAAACTGTCTGCACGCACTGGGGAAGCAGAGCAGCGCATTTCGACTACGGAAGACGGCCTTCGCAATGTGCAACACCAACTCCACAGAGTCTCGGCCACACTCCTGGAAGCTAGGGTGGAGGAGGGCGAAGGAAGATCCAGGCGGAACAACGTCTGCATTCTTGGTATTCCCGAAAAAGAAGAGGGACCCTGTATGGAACTCTTTCTGGAACAACTACTAACAGACCTATTCGACCCGCAGTCCTTCTCAAAATTCTTCTCTGTTGAGAGGGAACATCGTATTCCCGCAGGTAGGCCAATGCCCGGCGCTCCTCCACGCACTGTAATAGCGAGGTTCTTAAATTACCGGGATCAGGATGCTCTGCTGCAGCTTGCAAGATCTAAGGGCACGATCACCTTCAATGGGTCTAGACTGGCCTTCTTTCCCGACTACACGAAGGAGGTACAGAAGGCGAGGCAATCCTTTGGGGAGCTTAAAAGGCAATTGCAGGCACTGGGAGTCAAATACGGGCTGCTCTTCCCCGCACAATTGAAAATTTACCATAAAGGCACAACGGTCCACTTTGATAATCCCAGTGAGGCATGGCGCTGGGCGGAGCAGCACATTGAGGGGGACTGGTCCACACCCTGAGGCAATAGAAATGGAAATCCCAGGTCACCACCGGACCAGCGCCGCAGGCCGGACCAACTACCGCTGGCGGACCCACCAATGAATGGGGGAGACAAACTCCCACCCTGATTCTTGTCGAGGGCCCAGCCTGACGCCTGGCATGCAACCTCTTTTGGACAATACCACAGTTGGGCCTTGTGGGGCCACCAAGGGCGGCTCGTATACTTGTAATGCGGTAAGCGGGAGGTTGCTACTCTCCCACTGGGGCTTTCAAGGGGGAAGAAAACGTAATCCCCCCTCCCCAAGTTTTCTAGTTGAACTTTAACAAGGGCTGTTTAAGCTGACGCTCTACCTTTTTTGATTGTCAGCAATGTTTGGGCGACAGGTACTTCGTGTTGGGGAGGAGTATAGGGTCGGGGTGAGAGGGGTTTATTGGGAAGAATTTGTTATTTACCCCAAGATAAACCTACCGCGGTATTTATTAGGGGATGGTTTGGTTCCTGGCCAGTTGAGACCGCATCACACACAAGTAGCACTTCCACCATCAATCTTTGTCTATCTTGCACCATGCCGCCATGCACCGCGCATGCTGTCTTCCCGCCCCTCCAGCAATCCTGTTAGATGCCATCTTACCAATCTCACTCGTCCATAACCACGCGCCCCAAATCCCTTAGGGTCCTCACCTGGAATGTGAACGGGTTGGGTTCCACGATTAAAAGGCACCTGGTTAAGCAGCTAATCTTCAGACACTCCCCCGATGTGGCCCTGCTTACTGAAACGCACCTTGCCGGGACACAGTGCAAATTTTTTCTCCGAACCAACCATAGGACTGCTTGTCACACAGGATATTCCATGGGGTCCAGATGCACTCTTATTCTTGTACACAAACGTGTCCCGTTTGCCATGCAGGTACTAGAACAGGACTCTCAGGGACGCTACGTGACGGCGCTGTGGACACTCTTGGTTGAAACATTTGGGTTAGTCTCGATCTATTCCCCACCTGGACTGGGGCAGGAACTTCTCGATGACCTGACCACCTTTATGGGCAAACACCAACCTGACAAGTGGTTCCTGGGTGGCTATTTTGACGATGTCATGTGTAACACCTTAGACCGCTCCCACCTTAGACAACTCAATCCGCACCTTACCACAAAGCTGTCCAACTTTGTGTCTGCCCTGGGTCTCTGCGACGTATGGTGGGAACTGCAACTGGGGACCAGAGGGTACTCGTTTCACTCCGGGGCCCACGCCTCCCTCTCCAGGCTTGATTACCTATTCGTACCCCACACAGATCTCTTTAGAATACTCTCGGCGGACCTGCTCCCCTGGGGAATTTTGGATGACTCACCTCTGCTGGTAGAGTCGTGACTGCAGGGAATAAACCCCCCTAGAACGTGGCGGCTGAATACCTATTATCTGGGCCTCCCGGAAATAGTTGACCGCCTTACGGAAGTCTCGAATGAATAATTTGAGATTAATGACACTGGCGATAATAACCCGATAGTGTTATGGGAGGTCTATAAGACCGTGCTGCGGGGAGAGATAATCTCCTGGACGGCAAATAGGAGAAGGGAGAGGCTCCGGAAGATAACTGAGGCAGAAACGGAGGTAACTCCCCAAGAGAATGAACACACCCTTAATCCTACCCCACAGACCCACACGTCCCTTAAACGCGCCACTGAATAGCTCCGAAACCTTATGTTAGATAATGCCAAACAGGCTCACTTGGAATCCAAGGCTAGGGTATATGAGCTGGGGGATAAAGCCGGGAAGATGCTGGCGTGGCTGGAGAAAAGGGATAAGGGACAGCGCTGTGTTCGGGAGATCATCACCCTGCAGGGTGAGACATGCCGGTCAGACGCTGAGATAGCTAAGGCTTTTGCCCAATTCTATGCCAAATTATACCAAGCCCCAACTCTACCCCTGGACCCGACCCTCCTAGACGGCATGGTAATCCCCACACTGTCGGCTCAACAAAGGGAGATGCTGGACTCTGAGCTTTCAGAGGATGAAATAATAGAAGCCCTTGGACAACTGCAGCCGGGGAAAACCCCGGGCCCCAATGGGTTCCCGGTTGAAACCTGGCAGAAACTAGGGGGTAATAACACAGCGCCTCCCCTGCATCGGATGCTGTTAGCTGCCCAGGAAAAGGGTGCCCTTCCAGATGATCTATGCAAGGCAACCATAGTGGTTATCCCCAAGCCTGATAAACCCCAGGAGCAATGTGCCTCTTATAGGCCGATCTTGCTGATTCACGGCGAAGCCAAGGTCCTGGCCAAACTCCTAGCCAAACGGCTCAAACTGGTGGTGGACACGCTGATACACCCGCAAATCAATCCGAATGAATTTGCGTCGACTCCACCTGGCACTCGAACGGGCCCCTATTCTTGATGCCCCGCTCGCCTTGTTGGCAATAGATTTTGAAAAGGAATTTGACTCGATCCGGTGGGACAGCCTCTGGGAAATCATGACTCGTATGGGGTTTGGAGAGAGCTTTCTAGGTTGGGTAAAACTATTATAATCAAACATCCAGGCAGAAGTCAAAGTGAATGGGTGGACCTCCCGATCCTTCCCCCTAGGCAGAGGCACGCGGCAAGGGTTCCCCCTCTCCCCCTCCTCTTCGCCCTTGTGATTGAACCGCCAGCACTGTGGCTTCGCCAGAGCAGGGCATGGACGGGATTCAGATGGCCCGAGGGGCACGAGGACCGTGCCTCTCTATGCTGATGACCTACTGCTATACCTGGCCGAACCGGTCCGGAATTGCCCCATACTAACCCAGATGCTCATCACCTACGGGGTATTTAGCGGATTGAGAATTAACTGGAGGAAATCTGTACTTTTTCCAGTGAAGTGGGGGAGAGCGGGTCAACTCCATGAGATGTCCATACCGGTTTGATAGACAGGGCTTTCAATACCTGGGGATCTGGATAACATCTGACCTAACCAAATATGTAATACATAACCTCCAACCGATTATAGACAGGTTCGCTAGGGACGTTCACCACTGGAAGCTTCTCCCTTTGACCCTCATGGGGCACGTCACACTCTTCAAAATTATGTCACTTCCAAGATTCTTGTATGTTCTGCAGAACGCCCCACTCATGATCTCCACCTCCGAATTCACCCGCACTGAAACCCTCCTCAGGGAACTCATATGAGGGGGAGGCCAGTCACGCGTGGCATTAAGCACGCTACAGAGGTCGGTTTGGGAGGGGGGATCGGCATGCCCCACCTCCAGACCTAATACTGGGCTTCACAACTGGCGGTAGTCAATGATCCGCTTCATGGAGACCGGGCACTACCTCACATCCGGGCTGAAGTGGAACCTATGCAGGGCACAGACCCATTGCAGGTACTATACCAGTCCCCATGGAGACCCCCCCACCCACAATCAAGGCCCACATCACTACCATCTGGAGACAGGCACACGTGTTTGTTGGGTGGGGAGATAAAATAACTGTAGCGCAACCTCCATGGCGAAATAGTTACCTTGAGCAAATTGGGAAACTTGAACCATGGCTGCGATGGGTGAGGGCGGGAATCCTGAAGGTGGGAGATATCCTCAGAGATGGGAAAGTGACCTTGTTTGAGGACATGCAGTGCAAATTCCAATTGCCCACAACCGAACGATATCACTTTATGCAGCTGACCCATGCCCTGCGGACCAATATACCTCTAGAAGGCACGGTCCGCGACTATACACCGATAGAACGCAATATGATCCCCGCGTATATCCCAAGTAAATGCACATCGACTCTCTACAACGCCATCACATCATTCGCTACCCCCGAGTTATCGAGACTAAAGACCAAATGGGAAAGAGATGTGGGTGAGATAGACCCAGAGGACTGGATCCAGGTCCTAATGCATCTGCGAGAGGTGGCCATCTCCTCTAGGCTCAGACTGGTGCAACTCAAAATCCTGCATAGTGTACACTACCCTCGAACCGTTTTATATGGTTGGAAGAGGGCAACAAATCCAAACTGCCTCCGCTGTGGGGAGGAGGAAGGCACCTTCTATCATATCCTGTGGTAATGCCCCCGGATCCGCACCTACTGGAATGCCTGTTGCACGGAATTATTCAAGGCACTCACCTGTCCTATTGAGCTGGACCTGAGAGTTCTAATTCTGGGCGTACCTGACATGCCTGATTTTGGCAAATGGGAAAAACTGTTATCGAACACTGCGGCGGCCTTGATGAAGCGCAATATTGCGCAAAAGTGGGGCGTGCCTGACCCCCCGACACTTGAACAAAGGATACTCGATATGGAATCATGTGCCATGATGGAGCACCGGGTTTATGGCGCACGAGGATGGACCAAGGCATCCAAAATATGGGGGAAGTGGGAAGAGACTGGACCTTAATAACCAGAGACAATGGTGATTACAACGGTAATGGATGGTTGCGGGGAGGGGGAGAGCAGGTCATGGTGGTTTGTGTTACTTAAAACACTATGTGAAATTGCGATTGGAGGTGCTGTTCTGGAGTGCTTCTAAATGTTTAGTTTTTTTATTTTTATTTTATGGGTGTTCTGTTATCACCCCCTTGTTTGGTGGTTGTCTCGTTTATGTCATAAAACACAATAAAATGTTTTTTCAAAAAAAGAAGCGCTCATTTTTTGACAGTAATGACAGTTCGGTCTTATGAAAGAAAAGCGTACCCGCGGGAAGAAATGTAACCGTAGTCAAACACACTTAGCACTTTGAATAAAAACCAAGGCAAAGGGGATAAAAATCATAGGCAATACTTTTGTCAAGGCACTAGAATCAGAGGACTAGTTCAAAATTGCAGATAAAGTCAATAGGCATGCGCAAGTGTCAAATGGAGCAGGGCTGTGTTGTCGAGGATCACACGTTGAGAACAGTTCGAGATTAGCAATGCCAGGAGTACTTGGATATTGTCAAAGGGAGGCAAAGTTATAAGAGGGAAGGAAGAAAGGACAAACCTTCGGTGAGAAAAAGGGTTCACCCTGATTTCTCAAGGTCGGACATAGAGAACGACCAAATGTGCACAGTACATTATTCGTATGAAGAAAACTGGTGCCACAGCAGTTGTTCCTGGTATTTCCTGCAGAAACACGGTTCCTGAAGCTTCAGTCGTGGGGACAAGAGGAGGATGTCTGGAGCAATCTGCACTACCCAGGGATGAGGTCAGCAGAAGCAAAAGCAACAGTGAATAAAATGTGCGCTCCTTTAAAACCGGAGAGGGCTCTTCTGATGGCTATCTGGACCACTACAGCTTCGTGCAGCGATTTCAACCCAGGAGAGGATTCTCTGGCTGTAGAATGGTGAGCTGGTTGATCCCACCAGGCTCAAGGGAAGGGGGTTGCAGCAGCCGCCTTCTTCTCCGCTTCTCTTCGGTTCTTATAGTTGATTTCCAGCCCAAGAGTCCTGCCTTTTATGCGAAAATCCCCCATTCACACAGCCTGGCTGTCAATCACACAGCAGGGGGGTTGTCCAGCCCGGACAGCGCCTCCAGCCAATGGACACAAAGTGTGACTTGGGTCTCCAAGGGTTACTAAACCCCTCCCTCACATTCAGCCCACCTAGAAAACCAGACGCCAAAGGAGGGCTTCTTCGTAGAAGCCCGCCAAAGGACAGCAAAGAAAGAAGGCAAACTTGGTTTGCCGCACAAAGTAAAACACAAGAAGGATATTAATACAAGGAAATGGCGACTAAACCCGACCAGAGCCAAAAGAAAGAGTATTTGGTCAAGCGGGTTTATGTTCGAGGCTAATATAATAGCCTAAAACAATACCACGTTTATATAGTATAATCACGGTAGAAAAGATAGGGTAGATACCACTGCCACCAGCCAAGTCTTAGGGCCTCATTACCCGGTAGGCGGTGAGCCATGGCGCTATTAGAGCCATGGCTCATGCCGGTAAAATATCGGCACCGCCTTGGCGGAAAGGGGATTTACCGCCCCATTCCAAGGTTGGAGGGGCGGTAAATCCCCTTTCCGCCATTGCCCTTCCCCATTCCCATTTCTACCCCATAGGGCTCTATGGGAATGGGGAAGGCGCTAATTACGGCACTGCAATTTTGCGGTGCCGTAATTAGCTCAGAGGTCCCTTAGCGGGTTGTATTTTAACGCCTGCTAAAAGCAGGCGTTAAATCCCCCAACCCGCAAAGGGACCTCGTAGTAAGGTGGTAGGGATTTACCGGTACCGGTATTTTACCGGTACCGGTAAATCCCTACCGCCATCCGTGTAATGAGGCCCTTAGTGTTAAGGGAGCAAAACAAAGGCTCCAGGAAGTACAGACAAAAAGGGGTTAGAGTTATCCCTTTCCAATACTCCATGTAAGATGGGGTGTACTGGGTCTGCAGGTTAAATAACTACATAAAGTAAATGGCAACTTTACCTGTTTCTGGGGGACAGTAGTCAGCCCCAGACAAATGGAGTCAGTGGGAAGTCTCAAAGACAACCCTGTATCACTGCACTGAAGGAGCTGTGTAGCACACACAAAACAGTTGGGCTCATGGAGTGGTGAGGCTCCAGAGCCCAATATCACACAATAAGTCGAAATACACATGTAAGAGTGGGAAAGAGGTTCACACTCTGACCTGGTGGAACAAATAAATCCCAGAATTCCAGCAAAGCTGCTGAGGGACTCACTAGGTGAGGGAAATTAGGCATGAATGAGAATTCTCCCTAACTGCATCGCCAGGGTTTTTTTCAAGGAGTTTTTTGCCACTGTTTTTTGGCTGAAAAAACTCATTGACATTTTCCCCCCAATTACACTCTTCCCAGTTTTTTCTTCCTATTCTGCACACCCCCTACACTTTTACCCCGCCCCATATTTTTCAATTAGTTTTTTGTCCAGAAATCGGAAGCAAAATCTCTGAAAAAATATCTGGTGATGAATGAACGTCGTACTGTTTCAAATAAAAAGTCCTGGCAGTACAGTATACCAGGTGAAGATAAGTTGAGTGTTTAATATACCAGGTGAAGACAAATGTGTGTACAAATTGTGATGGGTCTTACGGAACGACCATGCTTTTTAGACTATGAGAATTGTTGAGAGAAGGATCGCAAGAAGGGCAATATCATTGTGGTAGTGAATTGTGAAGAAAGTGATTAAAGAAACAGAAAAGTTCTTGGAAAGAAGTGTACCCTTTGCAATATGAGCTGAAGAGAGAAAGCTTGCCGCAGGGAGCAATTTCCCTGAAGAAAATTAGTACTCTGAGGGGAGAGCGAAATTCTCTTGGAAAGTTGGTGATTCTGTTCGGAACTTATTGTTATATTACAAAGAGTCTGAAGAAGGAGGTCCTTTCGTAGAACTGTGAACATTGTCTGTGTGAAAAACTTTTTCTTGGATTTGAACTTTTGTGTTGAACTTTGAGCAGCTGAACACTTTAAGAAAGCAAGAGACATTACCCTTTTTACCTTGGAGTTACTTTAGAGTGTGAGGGACAGAATAGGATTACAGACACAGGACATACTTTCTGTTTGGACATCTTCACATTTGACAGACCCATTGGTTTTGGTTGAGGTAGGGAAAATCCTCCTAGATTTGGGATAGTGAGGTATTTTCCAACCTCCATTTGTTAATTTTTTAATATATATTATATTGGTTTTACATATTTTACGATTATCAACAACAACTTGCCCCCCAACTCCCTCGCCCCCTGCCCCCTCGGGTGATGGTCTCTGATTCTTCATATCACGGTGTGAATCGGTTCACAAAATGTCTAGGATTCTGATGTTGTGCGGGCACCGTTGGAGCATATAGTCACTTTGCAGATAGAATAAGATGCTGCTCCAATCCAAGCGGAGGGTTTCCGGGGTCACTCCCCTCTGCTGTGTTTTTGTGTAGACCCTTTGGTTTGGATCCCACATGGCTGCCATTCATACCTTCTCATCCAGGTTGTCTGACCCTTGTATCATTTTCCCCGTCTAACTTTTTAAATCTCCCAGAATTGTTGAATGGTTGGGCAACTTCACCAAATGTGGTTCCAATCTCCTGTTGTAGTCCACCCTCGCCAACATGTGTTGCTTGTGGTAGGGTACATAGCATTGAGTATCTCCGGGGTTTAGTGCCATTGAATAATAACTTTCTGCCACATTTCTCTCAACTGTATGGAGCGTGTCAGCTTAGGGATTTTATTACAACGTCTACCCATTGGTTCCTTGTTATGGGCTCTCCTACTGTCTTCCCCCACCTTTTCAGGTAGTTCCATTGAATTTCTTCTCCTTGGTCGTTCAAAAGTTTGTATAGGTTGCAGACCAACTTATGGGAGCATGTGTCTTTTGTCATATAGACTTCAAATGGGGTCAATTGTCTGGTGGCCGCCCTTTTGTTGGGGAGAGACAGGAGACAATGGCTTCAGCTGTGTGTATTCGAATTTCTTCCATGGACTTTATCCCCACCATTTGTTTTCATTCTTGAAATGCCGTGGTGGATTGGCCCTTGTACATATCATGTATTTTGTTGCATTCTACTTGTGCCCAGATGAGGTATGATTTCTGGTCCATCCCTGGCTGGAAGTCAGGGTTTCCGAACATTGGGGTGAAGGGTGATGGGAATGGCGTTAAAGTCCCTCTTTTGACCTCAGTGTCCCAGGCTTCAAACCCTGCTCCCACCACTTCAATTTTTCAGTGTTCGGGTGTCTGCAGCGTTTATTTAGCCATAGTAGATTGGAGAGGGGGAACCCGCCACAGCCCTATCTTGTTTTGCCCAGACATGTTGAGAAGGTTGAGCCACCCATTCCTCTCCATTGAGCAACTTCGTAATATCTTTGAAAGTGGCAGAGCGTGATCCCCCCCTTTCTGAGCTGTTAAGGTTGACATTGCTAATCTAGGCGTTTTGTGTTGCCATATGAAGGTGGACACCATTTTGTTCAGTGCTCTGAAGAATGTTCTTGGAATTTTTACTGGGAGTAGTTGGAAGTAATAGAGCAGTTTTGGGAGGACTGACATTTATATGACCATCAATCTCCCCCACCAGGAGATGTTGAGAGGATTGCATTTCCCTAGATCTGTTTTTAATTTCCCTAAAATGTTCAGGTAGTTAGCATTGTATAACTGTCCAACTGAAGATATTAGTCTAATCCCTAGCTACGTGATGCCTTCCGTGGCTTTGTTCAGTTGGCTAGTTTGGGCCACTGAGTCCACTGTTACTGGATATGCAGTCAGGCTCAGGATTTCTGATTTGTGCTTGTTGATCTTTAGGCCGGAGATGGATCCAAATTGGTCTAATTCTTTCAGGAGCGCAGGGAGTTCGACAAGGCTAGCGGCATATCGTCCGCAAAGGCCATTGTTTTATATTCCTCCCCTCCCATTGTCATTCCTTTAATGTGATGTGCCTCTCGAATTCTAATCAGTAATTGCTCCAGAAAAAAAGCATATAGCAGAGGTTAGAGTGAGCATCCCTGCTTTGTGCCTCTAGTCAGGGGTACCTGACTCGATGGGGTGCCGTTTAGCTAAATCCTCATCGAGGGAGTTTTATTTTTAGCTTTGATCATCTGCATATAGGTTGGCCCGAAGCCCACGTATTCCATTGTGTGGAAGAGCTGCGTCCATTCAACTCTGTCAACCCTTTCTCCACATCCAGTGATACGAGAATAGCAGGGGTACAGGAGTGTTCTACTTTTACAATCAGGTGGCTCGCCCTACATGTGTTGTATGCAGTTTATCTCCTGGGAATTAATCCTGATTGGTCTGGGCCTATGATTGTGGGGAGCAGCCGGGTAAGTCTTTCCACCAGAATGTTTGTGTACAGCTTGGCATCCAGATTAATTAGAGCTATTGGGCGATATGAACCAGGTTTGGGGAAGCTGACCAGTTTTGCTTCATTCGTTGAGTTTTTTATGTTTCCTTGTGTCCTAAAGCTGTTAAACAAATTTGTCAGTTTTGGGGCCAGTTCCTCTTGATACTTTTTGTAAAGGGCTTCAGGATAGCCGTCTGGGCCCGGTGCTTTATTTCTAGGGAGTTTTTTGATTGCTTGTATGACCTCCTCTACTTGTATGGCTTTGTCCAATGTAATTTTGTCTGCTTCTGATATCTGGGGTAGAGTGAGGTTTTCTAGGTAGGCATTCTGTTTATCTGTCCTTGGTTTATCTGATTTGTAAAGTGTCTGGTAGTAGGCTCTCATTATTTCCCCCATTTCTTCATTGGTTGTTTTCAGCTGACCGTGTTTGTCCATTAGTTTCAGTATGGCTGTCTTACGCCCCTTTTCGCAAAGCTGCCTCGCCAGTAATTTGTCTACCTTGTTGAAGCTGATGTAGTACCTATGTTTCATTCTTAACAGCGCTAACTCTGCTTTCTTATTTTGTAACATCCCCAATTGGCCTTGTATGTGTTTCAGGGCTAATTTCGCCCTCCTGCTGGGGCTGTTTGCTAATTCATTTGTACTTCCTTTAGCTTCCACTCCAGTTCTTCCTCCCATCTGCTTCGTTGTTTGCCTCTTTGTGCCTTTAAGGTTATTAGATTGCCCCTTAGTACTGCCTTGAAGGCATCCCATACCCCAACCCCTGGCCCTGTTGATGTTGAGGGAAATTGGTCCAGTTTCTATATCAGCCGCTTCTCCAGCATTGGATCTTTCATAGATTCAGATGCTTGAATATTCCCCGTCGTCAGACTAGGAATCCTCGGTGATAAATTAAATAATAATAATAATAATAATAATTTTTTTTTTTTTAATACACTGCCACCTAGCAGTGCATGTACATAGCCCATTATAGCCTATGAGCCACTTCATTGTGTAGTCCCTCCACCTCACTTTGGTCCTTTATGGCCCCAGCCAATGAGGTGGCAGGGCTTAAGCTCCGCCCCCGGCAGCCATCTTCAGATTTTTCACCGCAGTCTATCAGACACAGGGAATCCTCAAGCTCTCTGAGCTTTTTCAAATTCTTTCTACTTTTGTGTGGAATATATTTGTAAAATATATTCCATCTTGTTCCCCTTCTTAGGGGCTTTCTTTCCAATTAACCTTGGTGGCAAAACTTGTTGTTTTCCTCTCAAAATCGTCGACTGATCTTCTCTTCAGAAATGGAGGCATCTCAGGCTGTCAGGGAGCCTTCCCTGTTCAGGGACTGCACGAGGTGCAAGAAGAAATTGGTTTACTACAAGGACCCCCACGAGCATTGCATTTATTGTCTGTACCCACATGACATTAAGAAATGCGAGATTTGTAAAACCTTTTCCACCAAGACCCTTCATGACAGGCATAGAAGACTCCTTTCATACCTGGAATCCAGGGATCAAACTTCGGACGAAGAGTCTGTCAGAACAGCTCCTGTCCAATCCAGCACTCCATCTGAGAGGCAAACTTCAAAGAGAAGGGCCTCTTCAGTGGAAAGGAGTTCCTCTCCCAAATCCAAAAAGAGGAAGCCGGAATTGATACCCTTTCTGCCTCCAGTTGACCTATCAAGCCAGAAAAAGTGAGCAAAATCTGCCTCCAGAGGTAAGGAGGAGTTTGCAAAAAACGGGGGGGGGCAGTCGTCGGCGGGTAAACCGCCCACGAATGAAGGGAAAGGTAAAGGCCCGTCATCGGCCATACCGTCGACGAAACCAGCGTCGACGACGACGACGCTTAAGACATCGTCGACAGTTAGATCATCGTCATCGGACATGTCGACCGCGAAGCAATCGTCGACGAGCAAGAAACACCACTCGTCCACGAAGCATTCATCCATGACGCAGTCGTCAACGGAACACACTCCACATTCGTCAACGAAGCCCTCAGTCGACAGCGAAGCCTTCGTCGACGGGACAATCTCAGTCGTCGACGGGAAAATCTCAGTCGGCGGCGAAGCCCTCGTCGACGGGAAAATCTCAGTCGTCGACGAGGATAACATCATCCATAACGCCTTCAGAGACACCGCAAATTTCGGCAGTTACAGAGGAATTACTGCCTCTCACTCTTGAAGCTCCTGTCATTACAAGCAATATCATTGAGAAGAATACTGTAACTGAACCTCTGGTGCAGCAATTTTCACCTTTGGGGCACATGGCAGAACTTCCGGATATAATTCTTCAGGAAGAATTCTCTGATGCGGAAGTGGTGGAAGAGTCCATCGGTCCCTTACCGAAACAATACAGCCCTCCTTGGCACCCGTCCACGGGAGAATCCGAATATCCTCATGACCCGGTGCTCATGTTATCCGTGCAGAGGATTGTAGAAGAATTTTACAAACGGCAAAGGGAGAAGCAAATTCCGATTAATCCCATTCCTAGAGAGTCATCCCCGATTCCAGGCACATCGGGTTGCTCTCCTTACAGGAGTAGACCACAAAAACGGATGAGATCACCTGCTCGAAGACCGAGGAGCAGCACCCACAGTGCTTCACCTACAAGAGTCCCGTCACCACAGTCATCGCACAGACCGCGATCTCCGGACGTAGATCCCACCATGGTACCGTCCACCATCTCGGTATCAGACTGGCAGGAGGATCCTTTTGGTGAATTTTCGGAACCAGAAGAAGGAGAAATAACTCAGGAGCCAGACGCACCCAGTGATTGGGATGACTACGTCGTCGAGAAGCCCAGGAGGAGAGACTCGCCGGGCAAGGCCTCACCACCGGATGATCTCGTCTCTTTCCACACCATAATAGGTAAAGCCGCAGAACTTTTTAAAATTCAGGTTTCTTCGGAGGAAAGGCAATCAGTGCTCTATGAGCACAGGGACAAACGAAGGAGGACAGTGACCACAATTCCCCTCCTCGATACCATCTGGGATTCCGGATCCAAGATCCTATCTACGCCCTTATCGACTCCGGCGTTGGTGTCCAGGCCAGAAAAGAAATATAAAGCTCCGGATTCGGCACCGCTTTGTTTAAGGGGTCATACGAAACCAGACTCAGTTATTACAGTGGCGGCCAGAAAGAAACTCGCCAACCCCTCCTCACCGTTGTCGGCACCACCGGATAAGGACGGACGTAAATTGGAAGCCATGGGCAGGAAAGTATCATCTTCTGCATCACTTACAATCAGAGCGGGTAATGCACTGGCCATGACCGCAAGATTCGATCGCGAGCTCTGGCTCCGCATGTCTAACTTGGCGAAACAATTACCACCGGAGCTCCAGGAGGAGGCAAAATCCATAATCGCGGATGGTGAAGCAACATCGGATCACATGATCGACGCAGCAGTTGATGTGGCCGAATCAGGCTTCAGGCAGATGGCACACGGCACAGTGCTCAGAAGGCAGGCCTGGATGAAGGCTACTAACTTTAGACCTGAAGTTCAGGCGCAGATACTAGACATGCCATTTGATGGCCAAGATCTCTTTGGGAAAAAGATAGACGACCATTTGAAGGCAATCAAGACAGACACTGACACAGCCAGAGCCATCAGTTCTTTAAAGGACAAAAGTAAGGACCATCGGTCTTTTCGTCCCTTTAGAGGTTCATCTTCCAAGTTCAGAGGATACAGTCGTTCCTCCTATGGTCAAAAAGCACAAGGCGGCACGTACCAAGCCAATAAATATCAGTCATCCAACAGATACGCCCATAGAGGCAGACGTGGCTCCGCCCAAGGGAAGTCGCAAGGCAAGCAGAACTGATGACCAAACTCCCCCCCCTTCGCCACGCCCCGGTGGGGGGAAGGGTGAGCCAGTTTTTCCAGCGCTGGCGGTCAATTACATCGGACAAATGGGTATTACAGGTGATCCGAAAGGGTCACACCTTGGAATTTCTGGACCAACCTCCTTCCCTGCCTCCAACTCCCCGCAGAGTGCATATGCTAAGACAGGTCATGTCCGAAGTGCAAAAACTGCTCCAGAAGGCAGCAGTAGAACCAGTACCCTATTCTCAGAGGGGAAAAGGTTTCTACTCCCGATTCTTCCTCGTCAGAAAGAAAAACGGTCAATGGAGGCCCATCTTGGACCTGAGGGCTCTCAACAAGTTCATCAAGCGCATAACTTTCAAGATGGTAGCTCACAAGGGGTGCTACCTTGGTTAAACAAGCACGACTTCTTGGCCACTTTAGACTTGGAGGATGCATACTTCCACATTCCGATCCATCAAGCACACAGGCAGTTCCTCAGGTTCACAGTGGGAGGGCTCCACTTTCAGTTTCAAGTGCTTCCGTTCGGTCTAAAATCGGCGCCAAGAGTTTTCACGAAATGCCTGGCACCGGTAGCGGCAAGTCTCAGGAGAGCAGGAACGGACGTTTTTCCATACCTGGACGATTGGCTGATAAAGGCAAGTTCAGCTGCAAAGGCTCGTTCGGCAGTGTCGAGGACGGTCAACCTCCTAAAAGAGCTAGGTTTCTCCATCAACCAGACAAAGTCCTGCCTCGTTCCCAGCAAGGTAGCTCTCTTCCTGGGAGCCGAGCTCGACTCCAGCATTCCCAGAGTGAGACCATCCACAGAGAGAATAGCAGCGATTCTACGCTTAACTTCGAACTTCCTACAGAAAGAGACAACATCTGTACGCTCTTACAAATCCCTATTGGGCATGATGTCATCATGCATATTCCTCATACCGAACTGCAGGCTTCGCATGAGGCCGGTTCAGGAAGCTCTGGACCACCAATGGAAACAAGCTTTCTGATGCTGGGAAGACATTGTCCAGATTCCATCGACGTTGCACAAGGCCCTTCCCTTCGATGGTGGAACGCTCCGAGGAATCTTCTACAGGGAATGCCATTTCAAGTACCGACATCGACCCTCCTGCTGCGGACGGACGCTTCCTTATCAGGCTGGGGCGCTCATCTTGCGGACCTCCAAACCAAGGGATCTTGGTCGGCACAAGAGTCCCAGCTCCACATCAACGTGTTGGAGCTCAGGGCCGTAAGGTTGGCGCTGAAAGCTTTCCTACCGGTTATAGCTGGTCAAGTTCTTACAGTCCAGACAGACAACACGACCTCCATGCACTATACAGACAAGCAGGGAGGCACGAGGTCTCAGATTCTGTCGCAAGAAGCCCAACAGCTATGGGCATGGGCCTTGCGCTACGGGATACAGATCAGGGCAGAGCACCTTCCAGGAGTGGACAATGTCCTAGCGGACAGATTAAGCAGAGAATACACAGCGTCACACGAGTGGGAGTTGGACGACAGAGAAACCCGACGGATATTTGCCTTATGGGGCCATCCGCAGATCGACCTTTTTGCCACCAGGAACAACAAAAAATGCAAGAGATTTGCGTCAAGATACCCCGAGCACCAATCGCTGGGAGACGCGTTCTCAGTGGATTGGTCGGGGAAGCTCCTCTACGCCTTCCCACCCATTCCCCTCATGTCGAGGGTACTTCGCAGGGTGAAAGAACAGGATTGTTCCTTGATTCTTTTTGCACCCGATTGGGCACGGCAAGTCTGGTACCCGACGCTGAGACATCTATCCTGCAAAACCCCGATTCGTCTCAAATCATCAATATCTACTGACACAACGACCCGAGGAGCCTGTCCCTCAAAGCATGGTTCCTGAGCAGCGTAAACTGATGCACCTAAAGTTACCATCAGAATGCTGGGATATCATCAGGGCCGCTAGAGCCCCGTCCACGCAACTCACCTACACCAGAAAATGGACCAGGTTTTCCAAATGGTGCGAGACCTCTGCGATCGATCCCCTCACGGCCTCGGTTGATCAAATTCTGCCTTACTTGTTGCACCTGGCTAAATCAGGGCTCTCACTGTCCTCTATCAAGGTCCATCTGTCAGCCATAGCGGCCTACACAGTAACCGCGGAGACGCAAGCCTTACTCTCCTTACCAGCGATCAAGATCTTCCTGAAAGGACTGATGCGTACTTATCCGCCTACACCAGTTCCGGACTGGAGCCTCAACACCGTCTTAACAGCCCTCATGCAACCTCCCTTCGAGCCCATACATAGATGCGATATGAAATTCTTGTCCTGGAAGACATCCTTCCTGGTAGCCATCACATCGGCCAGAAGGATCAGTGAGTTGCAAGCTTTGTCTTCGGAACCTCCGTTTACCTTGTTCCAGAAGGACCGCGTCATCTTAAGGCCTCACCCGAAGTTCCTCCCCAAGGTACTATCGGAGATGTCGTTCACTGAGCGCATTGTTTTACCAACCTTCTTCCAGAATCACGCTTCGGAAGCGGAAAGGACATTACACTCTCTAGACGTTTCTAGGGTGTTGAAGTTTTACTTGCAAAGAACCAAGGAGTTCCGCTCCTCAAACCGGCTATTCATTTCCTTCTCTGGCCGTACCAAGGGCCAACATATATCCAAACAAAGCCTGGCACGCTGGGTATCGTCCTGCATCACCCACTGTCATCAGTTGAAAGGCGACCCTTTAACTAGACCGCCGTCTGCGCACTCCACCAGAGGAAGGGCGGCGTCAACAGCATTCCACGCAGGGGTGGCCTTGAAAGACATATGCAGAGCTGCCACGTGGAGCACTCTGCATACTTTCGCGAAACACTACTGCCTGACTGAAGATACCAACAAAGAAACTGCAGTTGGACAGGCAGTGCTCCGCCATCTCTTTGTATAAGGTAGGACCAGCCTCCTTTCCCACCTTTCCCGAAGTATGTAACCGTTGTGTTGCTGCATGGTAAAGGTTTGATCAGAAATATGTTTTTCTGTAATTATGCATATCTGTTTATAATGGTGGCATGTTTTAACTGCTTGGTATTCTATTCAAGCATCTGAATCTATGAAAGATCCAATGCTGGAGAAGTCTTAATTACTTACCTGTAACTGTATTTCTCCAGCATTGGTATCTTTCATAGATTCACATGCGCCCGCCCGCCTCCCCTGAGAGGCTGCTCCTATGCTCGGCATCCATCATACTGTAATCTCTACGGTTCAAAATCTGAAGATGGCTGCCGGGGGCGGAGCTTAAGCCCTGCCACCTCATTGGCTGGGGCCATAAAGGACCAAAGTGAGGTGGAGGGACTACACAATGAAGTGGCTCGTAGGCTATAATGGGCTATGTACATGCACTGCTAGGTGGCAGTGTATTAAAAAAAAAAAATGTATTATTATTATTATTATTATTTAATTTATCACCGAGGATTCCCAGTCTGACGACGGGGAATATTCAAGCATGTGAATCTATGAAAGATACCAATGCTGGAGAAATACAGTTACAGGTAAGTAACTAAGACTTTTCCCACTAGGCCCGTGAATGCCCAGATATAGTCAATTCTAGATTGGGAGTTGTTTATATGTGAGAAGTGGGTAAATCCCTGTGTTTCCCCTTTCCTGGCACACCAGATGTCGTGGAGCGCTAGAGTTTCAAAAGTTTTCCTCAGTGCTTTTGAGGGTGCAATCGTACCTTTCATGTCTTAGAAATTCGATCTAATCTGCGGTCCCATGCTAGGTTGAGATCGCCCCCTAATATGATTTCCCCTGTGGAAAATTCCTATAGTGTCGTGAGGGTCCCTCTCAGGAAGCCACATTGCCCCGTGTTGGGTGCGTGTTGGGTGCGTATATCGAATCCAATGTGAGATGTATGCCTCCTAACTTTACGTTTAGGAAGTGGTAGCGCTCTCCTTGTCTGCCATTGTGTTCTGCATTTATGCATTACGCCTATCTTGTATGGCTATGAGGACGCCCACTCTCTTCTCCTCCGCTTTAGCCTGATATGTTTGTGAGGCCCCCCTAATTTTGACCTGTGTTTTGTCTTTCTTCTTTATATGGGTTTCCTGGTACATGATAATGTTTGCCTGCAATCTCATAGACTGTCGCTCTAGTTTTTTTCTTTTGAATGGGTTATTCATCCCCCTGACATTATTTGTCAGGATCTTTATCTGTTTTGGGTTCTCGCTATCCATGATCCTCTGGTTCAGTTCCTACGCTCCCTTGGTGCCACCCCAGATTGGTGCTTTTTCTGCCTCGTTCCTTTCCCACCACCCTTTTCCTCTTATCCATCCCCCTTGATGTGCCCCCTCTCCACTCACTACTCCACCTTCCCTTTCCCCCTGAGGGGGGGCTAGGTTCCTTAGAGCGCACGGTTGAAGCTTGTAGCATGTTTCCTCTTTATTGGTGTCTCATTCCTGGCTCCTCACAATGGTCCTGCAAATATACCAGAGGTTACATGGGCAAGAGATGATGTTTCTCGATTGGCAAGTGCCTAAATCTTACATCTGCCATATGAAGTTGTCAAATGCAAACTCTTATTTTTGGTTGTGAACCTACCAACCGAACAATGGCTACAAGGAAACTGACCAGAAACTAGTAGTAATGTATGAGCCAGATATTGCTTTATTTAGTTTACTAGAGGAGTAACTTTATATCTTTTGTGAGCACATGATTATCCTTCATATTCTTGTCTCTTCTAAGGGAAACAATACGTTTAGAGCCTGTAATTTTAGTAAGGGAAATGTTCTTACAATAGTGTCTGATCAATTGTTTTAGTCTGGGGTGTACCTTGATAATGTTATTACACAAACAGGGCCAATGGAAGGATTTTTTGCCACCCTATGCAAATGTTAATTTTACTGCCTCCCAATACCAACCCCATGTGTCTTTACTATATCATCCCCATATGCCAGATGTGTGCTTACTTCTTTACATGCATGTCCTGCTGACCGCTGTTAGGGAGAATGGCTAATTTCCCTTACCTACTGAGTCCCCCAGCAGCTTTGCTGGATTTCTAGGATTTATTTTTTTCACCTGGTAAGAGTGTGAGCCTTTTTTTCCCACTCTTACATGTGTTTTGCTATGTGTGTTTAACATTTATGTGTTCATAGACTGTGGAGCTTCACCTACTCCATGGGCATCATCGTTTTACTGTGTGTCACACAGCACCTTTAGTGCAGTGACACAGGGTTGTCTTTTTAGACTTCCCAACTCAGACTCCATTTTCTGGGACTGACTACTGTCTCCCAGAACATGTAAAGTTGCCATTGACTTTATTAGTCTTTTTAAATCCCGAGACCCAGTACAAACTATCTTACATAGAGTTCTGGAAAGGGTTAATAGTTATCCCTTTTTGTCTGTTTCTCATGGAACATTATTTCGTTGCCTTTTCATTAAGATTTGGCTGGTGGCAGTGGTATCTACCCTATTCTTCCTACCGTGGTTATTTTAAATAGCCTTGGTATTGTTTTAGGCTATTTTAGTAGCCTCGAACTTAAACCTGCTGGACCACATTTACTTTTATATGGTTCCGGCTGGGTTTATTCACCATTTCTTTTTGTAAAAGTCTTTCTCGTGTTTTACTCTGTGTGCCAAACCAGGTTTGGTTCCTTTGTTCGCCGTCCTTTGGCGGGCTTCTGCACAGAAGCCCCTCCTTAGGCGTCTGAATGTCTGAGGGGGACAGAATGTGAGGGAGGGGTTTGAGACTCCCTGTACATGGTCTCCTTGGAGACCCATGTTGCACTCTGTGTGATTGGCTGAGGTGACTGTCCTGCCGGGACAGCCACCCTGCTGTGTGATTGACAGCCAGGCTGTTTGAATGGGGGAAAACTGCATAAAAAGCAGGTCTTTGGGACTTAGAAGGCAGAGTCGCCACTGGATCGAGAGAACCGAAGAGAAGCTGACAGAAGAGGACCTCTACCACAACTGAACCTCCCGGCGAAGCCCTGCTGCGGGTCCGAATCTCCAAAATTCGACGACAGGGAAGATCTGCAAGGAATCTTCTCCCCTTGAGCTGGTGGGACCAACCAGTTCACCAAACTGCAAGCCAGGTCTCCCTCCTCTGGTCGAATTTGCTGTGAACAGCTACAGTGTACCGGATAGCCAGCAGGATCGGACCCTGCATGGGTTTTAAGGAGCACACCTTTTATTTGTTGCTTTGCTCTGCTGCTGGTTTCTTCCCTGGGCAGTGCAGGACCCTCCACTCTTCCTACTTTGTGTCAGTCCGACAGTCACTTCAGGAACCGATAGCCTGCAAGACCTACCAGCAACGTCCGCCTTAGTTACAGCCTTCTTCTCCATTTAAGGTACTGTTCAAATCCATACGTTCGGTCCGTCCGACCGCAGTAAAAGTGCTTGAAATCTTTTGCCAATCCGAGGGCTTGTTGTTCTCTATTCTTTAAAGTAACTTTTCCTCTGACCAACTTCGTTCTGAACTCTTGGCAAAGACTTAACCGCGAACTACTCTGAACAAAGTGATCCTCTGCAAAGACTTTGGTCCATTGACCTTGGCCCAGGCCTCTTGATTTGATTTCCTCACTGTAGTTACTTTTTCTAGATTGCCCTGCTTACTTACTTGTTGGTGCTGCTCAACTTTTGTCTAACTTTGTCTTTCCCTCCCTTTTAAATTACTGGAGTGCCATTTTGCTCACACTTCATTTTGAGCTTAAATTATCCAGAATCTATTGGGTGTGGTGTAGTGTATTAAGATTGTGATTTTTCAAATGCTTGATAATAGGGAAATGTTTTATAACTGATGTGTATATTCTTTTACTGAGTAACCCTGAGTCAGTGTTTGTTTGAACCATAGTAATTGATTGCTGTCCTTTGTGTAACTATTGATACTACTCACTTTACTCTTGAGATAAGTCTGGCTGCTCAGCCATCGCTACCACTTTACTGTTTAGTACAGGCTTGTGCCAAAGGTGAATTTGTACTGTCACTTGTAGTCTTAATTGTGTGTGGTGTTCCCAAATGGCCCGCATATGATTCTGCCTAACAACCACATTCACAGGCTACCATTTTTCAATCATGTTTTAGGTCTTCTTTTAATAAATAGTGATATTAAATCAATATCTTTTACCACACTATCTATAACAGAGGTTGAATATGAAACAATGAACAAATCAGGCAAGATAGGAATACATATAGCTGACAGATTAGGACAAATCTATGATATCAGGTATAATTAGTAAGAATGCCAGTAGGGGATCCCCATTCCACAATCCCTGAACTGCCACCTTACACACACACACACACACACATACACACACCCACACACACCCACACACACAACCTCTCTCTTTGGGTCACTTTAATGACATACAGTAGCAATCTATTCAAAAGTTGTTGGAGAGAGGCTATTACTTCCTTCCACCAACCACACTGACTCTCCAAAGGCACCCCCTGATTTGGAGGTGGAGCTACTGTTAGCTTTGCATGCTGTATCTCTTCCTCTGCCCTCCTCCAACCCCATTCATGTTGTCCGTAATTAAAGTGAGTGGCAAAAACTGCATCTCAAATCAATACATGTAAGCTGCTGTGGGTGGCTGCCAGTAGCTTTTTGCTGCCACCTCTAACTGAAGATGGTGGCAGCCACTGTGCACCCTCCTTCTAGGCTTCAGAGATGGCACAGAAGTGCTCTTTGCCTGGCTGTATATTCACAGCTGATGGGAGGGAATTCCATTGAGCTCTCAGATCTGGGAGAGTTTGAGTGGAGCTGCCTCTGCAAAGGGCTGCTGTTAGCGCAGGATGCAAAAATAGAGTTGTGACTCTGCCTCCCATCCTGGCCACCGGGAGGTGGAGTGGAGACGTGGCCGAAGCTCTTCCTCCAAATTCCCCATTCAGGCATTTAACTGCACTCTGCAGCTTGGAATTCTAACCAATTTTACTGCCCTAATGTACTTTTAAAGGTACCATTTCCCGCAAACTACACAGGAAAGCCCGCACTGCTACTACTCAGTTTGTTTTGTAAAGTCGTTAGTTGTGTTTAGTGAGGGTGGGCTAAACCATTTCCTTCATCGTTAAGAGGCCTTGGCACAAGCTGCACAAGGTGTATTCACACACAGAAAAGACAACACAGGTAGTAGAAGCAGAAGTCAAATGCTCCTGACACACAGGAATGATAGAATATGGTTAACAACAGAGCAAGTGACCACCACACAAAACATGGGCACATGCCAATGAGAAGCATACCAGAGGAAGGACACGGACCAGAGGACATGATTTGAGTGTTTATTTATTTAAAATAAAAGAAAAAGCCTCACTGGCCCTACTACTAAAAGGGAGTTCCCTTCCTAATCAAACTAAACTAAGGTACTTGTCTGTGGTCCAAAACAAAAATAGTCCTCAGTCCAAACCTATCTACTAAAGTGGCCCTACCACTAAGCAAAACGTAAAAGAAATATAAGGAGTGCCATGTCCTTTTGGATCTTCCATCCTGGGTTTTGATCCAACACAAATAGTTAACAGAATTTCCTCTCAAAGAAAACAGTTCTTGTCACTCTATCAAAATGTTCCTCAAAGATTCCCAAAGTTCAACGTAGTGTCAAGTTCATGGAAAAACAAAGTGTCCAATCTTCTTTATACAGAGGAATATTTCCCTTATTCCCTTCCACCAACTTGGTCGGTCTCTCCACACTTCCACCAACTTCTCGGTGCTCTTGTGCTCCTGCGAGGTACTTTTCTCACTCTGCTTATTTTGCCGCTGTGGGTCATCTGGGTTCCTCATACCCAATACATCACTTAGTTTGCTAGGGTCCCTGTGTGCCTTTTGTGGGTTTATTCTACTTGGGTTTCTCAAGCTATCCCAACCCTTTAAACCATGTTGCTCCCTCAGGACCCTGTGAGTCTTGGATGGTTTAAGGAAGTCCTTCTTCACTTGTTCTTCTGGTTCTTTTCCTCCCTCTGGCAACTCGCATAGCTGCTTGCTCTAGGGAGGTTCCGTCTTGGAAACAGTGGCCGCGTTCTCCGCAGGTTGCTGCTTCTCACTGCTGGATGCTGGCGATTTTCAGGTTCTGCCGTTCTCTTTTCTCACTCGTTTTTCGCTGGCTCTCATGCTGAGAGTGGAGGATACAATCCTCCCTTTGTCTCTAGGCTCAGCATTGGTTAGCGGGCTTGTTCCGCAGAAACCTGTGCAGTTCCCTTGGGGACCACTGCAAAAGATTTAGGACTACAGGTGTTGGCAGTAAACCCACTTGGTAGCAGTCTGTACCACCCAGATGTACCTGGTAGCTATGGCTGAGCAGTCAGACTTCCCTCAAGAAGAGTTAGGCAGTATGTAAAGTATACACAATAGGCACTCAGATACAATAGCACAAGCAAACACTGACCAGAGCTTTGGTATCAAGGTATATCATTATTTATTTAAAAACACACTTATTGAAACACTCCAGCACTAATATTGTAAATCACTCTAAATACAGTTACTATTATTACATATACATCCCTTATTCCTTATCAGACAAGTCTTAGTTAACACCACTTATTTCCAGACAGAGGTGAGCGCTTAACTATGGATGGCGCTCCAATAAGTTAACGAAAAAGGGAGGGAAAAGGCAGAATGTAGGACAATACACCACACTAATACTTAGGAACTCTTAAGCAAGGCCGGAAAGTCAAAAGTTACTTGTGAGCCAAAGTCCAGAGGCCGGGCCCACTCTTGGAGAGAGCAGGGCACAAATGTACCCAAGATCACACAATGACAACAGGCTTAAAAAGTCTTGCAGGGAGTTCAGAGAGTTTTTAGTTAGGCTCAGAAAAGTTTAGCCAGGGTGTCGCAGGCTAACCCAGGTTCGAAAGCCAGGGGCTAAATCTACCCCATACAGTCGGTTGCAAGGGAAGCCAGGCGGAACACGGTACCTTAGGTGGAAAGGATCCTCCAGCGGGGGCAGTTGTTCCTGGCAGCGGTTGCAAGTCACGGCGTCGTCCAGAGGAAGAGAAGATCTCGATGTGGAGGAAAGATGAAGGTCGTTGCACTGCCAGCGAAGAAACCAGCCGCAGAGTTTTCCGGTTAAAGGTACTACCCTTTGATTCGCGGTAGTGGTAAAACGTGGTATCCCGGTTGCCGGGGTGCTTGGCACAGGCAAGGCGGCCACGAGTTGATCCAGGAAGCGAAAAAGGAAGCAGACTGGTTATCCCCACCAGTCGAAGGAAGAGGACTCTCCGGGCTGGAGATCTCCTTTGTCGTTGGGAAAAGTGGTGAGACGGTTCAGCAGGGCTCCACCGGTGGTGTCGTCGTAGCAGGTCGGCTCAGCTTCTCCCTCGTCGGATTCTTAGGTACTGTGGCGACTTCTGAAGTTCCAGTCCCCAAAGCCCTGCTTTTATGCAGAAAACCCCCATTCACTCAGCCTAGCTGTCACTCAAACATGCCAAGTGGTGAGCCGGCCGGCTCACCACTAGGGCCAATCAGGACGCAGTGCGACTTGAGTTGCCTAGGCAACTCAGTCCAGGGTGCCTAAATCCCCCTCCACCCCTCCTAAGTACCCCAGACAGAGTGGCACCACTTTGGAGGGCTTCTGTGGAGAAGCCCGCCAAAAAGTGGAACAAAGGGCTCAACTTGGGTTGGAGTCACAGAAGCGAACACAAACGCCATTTTAGAACCGAGTTCTGGCAAAGAAATACCAACTGGGGAATTAATATTAATTAAATAAACCGGCGGTATGTTCGAGGTATGAGAATTAAATAATTAAAGTTGGTAGCCTCGAACAATGGGAAAATCCCATAGGAATATATTTGCGGTCGAATATAAAAAGTAGTTTCCACTGCCACCAGCCAAAACTCGATCAGGGGGGACGGAGACGTGCCCCCTCGACTAACAGACCCCGGGGCAGTCAAATTGCCCCGGCCAGTACGTCCACAATATGATGGTTTGTACTGGTTCTGTTCAGAATTTGAGACTAGTAAAGTCAATGGTGACTTTACATGCCCTGGGAGACAGTAGTCAGTCCCAGAGTATGGAGTCTATACTGGGGGGTCACTATGACACCCCTGTGTTACTGCACTGAGGGTGCTGTGTAACACACATCACAAAGACACATGAAGCCCTATGGAGTAAAAGACCCATAGCCCATTTAACACATCTAGAGTCAAAGAAACACACTCAAATCATGCCCAAGAGTGAGGGTAAAAGAGTCTCACTCTTGGCAGGAGAAAAAAATAAACCCCAAAAATCCAGCAAAGCTGCTGCGGGACTCACTAGGTTAGGAAATTCAGCCTAAACAGAGAATTCTCCCTAACAGGGCTCCATGCCTACCACATCCTGTATGTTGTCCTCTCTCCAGGTTTGGTGTGCTCAGCCTCAGCTTCTCTGCCATTGCTTGTTTCCTCGTCTGGTATGTCACATTTCAGACGGGCGTCTGCTTCCTTCAGCGCTGCAGCAGGCTCTACTGGTCTGCGCGGCTCCTCTCCTTGCCAACACTCTCGTATCCGGGAGTCGCTTTGGTGTTGGTAATCTCCTCCTCAATTCAATGGTCATTGACTCTGTATTCTCACTCCTGTAATGAGAAGGGTCATGTTTTTCATTACAAGTTGTCAAGCAGGAGGAAAGCATTACCTTTAGAATCGCTGGTAATTTGCACATTTCACACTTTAAAACATTTCCAAAATGTACCGTATTCTCACAAAACAATAGTTTTAGGTCATAGCAGGGGATGTTGAAGGGGGGAAGGGGTCTGACCAGGATCACAAACCTTGGCTCAAATAGTTGGATTTCAAGGTCTACACAGTAATAATGTCTTGTAGAGTTTACTTACAAAAAACACAAATTTCTAATTAAAGCCATATGACAGCATGTATATCCGTATAGCAACATCTTAAGCCGAAAGAATATCATTATGGTTTTAATGTTAAACTATAACTCCCAGAATGCAAGTTAATGCCAACCTGAAAAATCTAGTTAATCCCACTATACTTTCAGTGATTTAAAACATGTAATAAAATAAGGTCATAGCAGGGGATGTTGAAGGGGGGAAGAGGTCTGACCAGGATCACAAACCTTGGCTCAAATAGTTGGATTTCAAGGTCTACACAGTAATAATGTCTTGTAGAGTTTACTTACAAAAAACACAAATTTCTAATTAAAGCCATGTGACAGCATGTATATCCGTATAGCAACATCTTAAGCCGAAAGAATATCATTATGGTTTTAATGTTAAACTATAACTCCCAGAATGCAAGTTAATGCCAACCTGAAAAATCTAGTTAATCCCACTATACTTTCAGTGATTTAAAACATGTAATAAAATAAGTTGTGAAATAAACAAAGATAGATATGTGTGCTCCTTTCACATCCATCCCACTACTAGCCTATGCCAGCAGATGCTGCAGCGCTAAACATGTGACATGGAACAGTAGCAGTGTGATGGGAAGTTGTGGGCTGATCTAGCACTGAGCCGGGCCGCTGGCACCGCAGCGCTGCCGGTGCTGGCATTAGTGATCCAGGATTCTTTGGGCACTGGCACTTCTTTTTTTTACAAATTAAACACTGGATTCAGGATCATAGTGCATCGTGAATTGTAAGTTCGGATCACTACTGTTAAGCCACTAATGGAATTTCACAAGGGTATTAACAGTCACTTCCAGATTGTGAGAATTTCGTCAATAAATCTTCTCCATAGTACTAATGAAGGTCTATATGGATTCTTATTGGTGTGGATATGTAGATCCTCAAAAGATGCCACAATAACAAAAGTAAGAAAGCTCTACAGATCGTTTAAATTGAGCACGAGAATTGAACTGACTCACTAACGGTAGCACTTTCACAAAATGTGCAATGTTTTGAAGATTGGTATTGTTAGAAGGCTGAAGCATTAGTAACTTTTTTTGGTGGGATAAATACATTTTTGTATTTCTTAAATGTGTACGTTGAATAACACATGATATATTTTTATGAAAGAGCTTTGAACATACAACCTTTAAATGTGCGTGAACAAGTTGGGATGAATGTTGAAAGAGGAACAGGTGAGAATAGGCATGAGTACCTTCCTTTAGGTGCTTTGGTTTGATTATTGTAATCCCTGTTGCGGGAGGTACTGACCTGAGTCCCCACCTTTTAACAATACGCAGTGTGACACTTTTTCAAACATCATATTGCAGGGAGTGAGTCCAGCAGTGTCAGTATTTATATACTGTATTTGTTGAAAAGCAGATACATATTAACTAGTGTCTAGTTCTGTATACACTGTAGCAAGCTACATGTCTTTTTTTAAAAACTGATCATGTTTCAATGAATTGCCTGCTCTCTCTTTTTTAGGCTCCTATTTTGTGGTGTCGTCACGGCACCCATGTCACACGGGGAGGAGCAAGGGGTGAGGGGGAAGGGGAGGAGCAAGGAAGAGGGGAAAGGCGCCAGTGACAGCAGGCACTTGAGGAATAAAGAAGTGTTGTACCCCAGCTTGTATCTGTCTCTCCTTGAGTGAATGCAGAGTGACTGACAGTGCAGCGTGAGTTGGTCCACTTACCGGACAGCACATTGGCGACGAAGCGGATCCACATCACCACCAAGCCTGCCACCTCGGAGGCCTCCGCGCTCATGCCACGCCACTTGGCGCCACTGGAGACGCAGGCCCCTTGCACCAAAAGAAATCCCAGAAGGAGGTGGATCCGAGTGCGAAGGCTCCCCACCAACTGGACATCCCCTGCGCGAGCCCCTGTCGGAACCGCACGCGCACAACATCCGCGGGTGGAACAAAAGCTCCCCGCGTAGAGTCATCCGGGCGGTCGAGAGCAAGGTCCTCCCGCCGACGGCAACAACGCGAGTCCGGCCGGGACTGCGCATATACTAATATCCACGGGTGGAGCAGCAGCTCCCCGCTCACACCAATCCGGGCGGTCGAGGAGCACTGGCCTCCTGCCAATGCAACGAGCGTGAAATCAACTCCAACGAGCGGTGGAGGCGTGGCCCTCACGCTCCAATGTCAACCAGGAATTAAGGGGTAAGAGAACGCGTGCTCCCTCTCACCCCCACCTGTTCACAAGTGAGCCCGCATTTGACCTGCGTTTTGAAGCAGATTCGCACCGTGAACGCCGCACAGGCCCACCAACACACGGCGCAGTGCCCCCACCTGGCACCTGGGCCCCATCACACACAGAGGAGAGGAGGAAAATCCCGCACCTTCGCAGTCACGCAGCGTGAAGGCCACACAGGCCCACCAGCTCATGACGCAGCACCCCACCTGGCACCTGGGCCACACCGCACACAGGAGAGGGGAGAAATCCTCCCACAACAAGTCAGCCACAAACATCACGGGCACAAAAGAAAGGCGTGACAAGCCCAACCATCCAGGCCAAACGAGCTGACCACCAAGGGACCCTTAAACCAACGACTGAAGGAAAAAGACAAAACAACATCCCATAAGCATTTCAGAAGAGGAGTCACTGACAGTTCCAATGACTCCTGCCAGACCAGCGCACAGAAAAATTATGGCCAGCCTTCTGTCCCAATTACCATCCAACTTCTGTCATGGGCGCTACTCCCGAGGGCCCAGGACTGGCCCAGCGCCCTCGGAAGCAGACCCGTCTTCCACTACTCCGGACCCAGCAGACCCCTACAGGGGCCCTTTGGACCGTGTCCTGGTGCCTTTGGCGCCAGGCTCATGAAGGGTTTCAGTCCCGGCGCCATAGGCGCCGGGCTCATATTGATAAACAGTGTAATAATGCTTGGGTGGACTTAGCTGAGGCAGACCATGCTGCATATTTACCCAGAACAATCCAGTCTGGTTGAAGTCCCCAGCCATCAGGGCTGGCAGGAACTATTCCCTCCATTCAGGAACTCTTTTCTTACCTGGGTGGAACCGGTGGAAGAACACACACTGGAAGCACTTCTCTGCTATTTAAACCACGCCCGATGGAAAACACGTGCTTCGCGTTATTCTGCAGCAGCAGCAGGACGCTCACCGAGTCGGCTCCTGCATTCCAGGTCCAGAGTCATCTTCAGCTTCCGCGCAGCAACCTGTGGATGAAGAAAGACACAGAACAATACTTACCAGATCCCGGAATCCAGTCACCGGCAAAACCTGCAAAGAATAAACATAAGGTTAGAAAAGTGACACTCGCTCGCAGCTGCGCCCGCTTACCTGATCCATCCGTGATTGCAACGGAGCTAACCGCGGCCTTCTCTTCGGCAGCTTCTCTGCACCTGAAAGGCAAAGGACATAATTAAAAAGGGGTTCGGGTGAAGGCAGTCGCATTCATCTTAACTTACCAGTTTTTGCACGCGCAGTAGCGGCCGCATCAACCTCAGCATCCCGGCACCTGAAAAACAGGAAAAAGACAGTATTTGAGGTGCCATTAAAAGCGGCCAACGATCATTATACTTACGTGCACCGGCACGTGCAGTGGCAACGGATATAAAGCCCGCAGCATCCCGGCACTTGAAAACTAGAAAAAGGACATTATTAGAGGTGCCATTAAAAGCGGCCAACGAACATTATACTTACGTGCATCGGCACGTGCAGCGGCAACGGAAAACTACACCCACAGCATCCCGAAGCCTGAAACAAAGGAAAAGGGACATTATTGAGTTGCCCATCTTTTAAAGCCTAAAGACTACAGTATACTTACAGGCATCCGCTTGTGCAGTAACGGCGGCATCGCTCTTCGGCATCCCAGCACCAGTGCCACAACTAAGGCCGCAAAAGACTTGAGCCTCAACACTGAACTCATCCAGTGACGTAACTGGAATCCACGCACCCCTGCACCAGACGCAGGATGGAGAGCTCAGCATGGGAGAAGAAATCCCATCAAACGGTGATTAACCCTTTTTCTTCGACCTGCAGAAAACTTACCCTGCAAGTCAGACATTCGATAAGAGGAAGCCCAGTCCTGAGAGTCGTCCGAGCTCTACGCTTCTCAATTGAAGAAACGATAGCAGCCCAGCCGGGATCAGCGCCTCTGTGGGAATCAGGTGAGCGTTACAGAACGCGAAGCCCACCAATAACCTCCTACCCAGGCGCTATGGAACCTTCCGACACAGACCAACTGGCCCAGTTATTAGGGGAATTAAGAGCTGAAGTTCATGCTGCCCGCCAGGAAACGAATGCCCTTAGGAGGGAATTGATAATATCAAAAGAACGAACTGATGATCTCGCCAGACAGTTATTACAGACACAAGCGGGGCAAACCCCGCTACCTAATTCAGGAGGGAGCTATATCCCAGCGGCTTCAGCCAATCCTGTTCAAATCAACCTACCCGGAAATGTGCCATTGGCACTGCCTGAACGCTTCTCTGGTGACCCTAAAAGGTTTGCAGTGTTTATAAATCAATGCCGATTGCACTTTCTTTGTAGACCTGCAGCCTTTCCGACTGACCAGACTAAGGTAGCCTTTGTGCTTTCGTATCTTAGCGGCAGTGCCGCTAATTGGTCGATCCCTCTGGTTACACAGGATGACCCGATCCTTCGTGATTTCCCGACCTTCCAGGCAAATATGGAAAGACTTTTTGCAAGGCATTCCCAGGGGCAGGCCCTGGACAACGAACTCCTTTCCCTACGACAGGGCAATCAAGATCTTTTGGCCTACATTGCATCATTCAATAGGCTAATCATGGAAACCAGATGGCCTGAGGACAAAAGAATCACGCTTTTTCACAGGGGTTTGCGTGGCGAACTCAAAGACGTCCTTGCCCAGGTAGTGAATCCTCCTCAGGATTGTTCAGAGTACATTGATTTGGTGGTCCAATTGGATCACAGACTACAAAACAGAAAGACGGATCGATACAGGTTTGAAATACGAGTGTTCCCTAAGCCTCAAAGTCACACCAAAGGAGTTGAAGCCGTCGAACCTATGCAAATTGGGGTTATAAAGGGTCCCCTAACCCAGAAAGAACGCGACAGGAGACGACAAATGCAACTATGTCTCTATTGTGGAAATTCAGGACATTTTCTTCGAGATTGCCCGGCGAAACCACCTAAGAAGTGAGTGGGAGCTTCTGATAAGAGTTTTGAAAAGCCTGAGCCAGGAAACGACCTCGCCCGACAAGTGTAGAGGTCTGCTTGCCGAGCGTAAAAAACAGTTCTTTGACCTCGCACTTCATAATGCCAATGGTCCTCGTAAACCCAGAGCAACCGGATCGTTTGCATGCAATTAAGGCATACATTGATAGCGGAGCTGTTGGAAATTATGTGGACCGCGAATTGGCTTCCAGGATGAACTTACCTCTTTGTCCAAAGGTGGTTAAAGACGTCATTACCACGGTGGATGGGACGGAAATCGCCTCCGGACCAGTGACCCATACCACTATTGAAGTGACGATACTAGGCCAAGACGGGCATCAGGAGATAATTGTGTTCGACGTGATCAAGGCTCCTCAATTCCAAGTAATTCTAGGGATTCCTTGGTTGGAGAAACACAATCCTCAGATTGATTGGCAAGCAAAGACGATAAAGTTCCCAGAGTGCACACCAACTTGTTATCCACGACCCAACATTGGCCTAGCGTCAGTGACGGCTGACGGTCCACAATTACCTCTAGAGTATCAAGAGTTCCAAGATGTTTTTCAAAAGGAACAGGCTAACACCTTGCCACCCCACAGATCATACGATTGTCAGATAGATTTGCTACCCGGTGCAACTCCCCCTTGCAGTAGGATTTACGCCCTTACCGAGCCTGAGAACCTTCATCTGCGACAGTATTTAGACCAGTACCTGGCCAATGGCTTTATCCGTCCGTCGAAGTCCCCTGCATCCTCGGCTCTGTTCTTCGTACCAAAAAAATAAGGTGACCTCAGAACCTGTATAGATTATCGTGCTCTGAACCAGATAACAGTAAAAAACCGGTACCCCTTACCTCTGATCCCGGAACTCCTTGACCAGGTAAAAAACGCCTGTATTTATACTAAGCTTGATCTCCGGGGAGCTTACCACTTGGTACGGGTCAAGGAAGGAGATGAATGGAAGAAGGCCTTTCGCACTAAGTATGGGCTATTTGAATACCAAGTGATGCCCTTTGGACTATGCAATGCACCGGCCGCCTTCCAATATTTTATGAATGATGTCCTCAGAGAGCTCATTGATGTCTGCATTGTCGTCTACATAGATGACATTCTTGTGTACTCATCTTCAGAAGCTGACCATCGAAATCATGTTAGGGCGGTCCTTGAAAAACTTCGCCAACATAAACTTTTTGCCAAGCTCGGAAAATGTGTTTTTCATGTCACTGAGGTCGAATTTTTGGGATTTATTCTGACACCCAAAGGAGTCCACATGGACTCGAGAAAAGTAGACGCTATCCTCAAATGGCCGTCTCCTACTTCCGTGAAAGGTGTTCAAAGCATGCTAGGCTTTGCCAATTTTTACCGTAGATTTATTCCAGAGTTTTCACGAGTGGTACAACCCATCACCGCCCTCTTAAGAAAAAATAAACGCTTTGAATGGTCCGCAGAAGCAGAACAAGCCTTTCAAGAGCTAAAGGCTAAATTCACCTCGGCGCCAATACTGAAACACCCACGCCCGGACCTCCCTTACATCGTTGAAACCGACGCCTCCAGCTTAGCAATGGGAGCAGTCCTATCACAAAGAGATCCAGAGACTAACCAACTGCATCTTGTGGCATTCTGGTCTCGGAAGTTCTCGGCGCCTGAGATCAACTACACCATCACAGACAAAGAGCTTCTAGTGATTAAATCAGCCTTTAAGGCATGGCGGCATTATCTCCTCGGGGCCAGACACACCGTCACAGTGATCACCGATCATTGAAATCTGCAGTATCTGAAAACCGCCAAGGCTCAATCCTCCAGACAGCTTCGCTGGGCTCTATTCTTTGCTGAATCTGACTTTGTGATCACTTATCGCCCCGGGAACAAGAACGGCAAAGCGGATGCTCTTTCCCGAATTGGAATGGGAGATAACGTTGCCAATCCAGAACCTGTACCAATAATTCCTGAACAAAGGATCGTGGGTCTGAATTCTTCACAATCCATTGAGGATATTGAAGAAAAAACTAAACAACTTGTAACCTCACCAGACTTACTGAACTGGTTACAAAAAGGAAAAGATTTCACCGTAAGCAATGACTTGCCTTATTTCCAAGGACGATTGTTCCTACCACACGCCGATTTACAAAGACAGGTAATCTCCTGCTATCATGATTCATTAATTGAGGGTCACCCTGGCATTGCCAAAACCACAGAAAAGGTGAAGAGACACTTCTGGTGGCCTTCGTGGAGAAAAGACATAAAGGAATTTGTGATGTCCTGCGGTGTGTGCGCTCAAAACAAGGGTCAGAAGAAGAGGCTGACTGGTCTTCTGCAACCATTAGACATCCCACCATGTCCCTGGCATACCCTTTCCATGGACTTCATCACAGACTTACCCTCCTGTTCCGGGTACAACACCATTCTTGTTATTGTGGACCTGTTTTCTAAAATGGCCCACTTCATTCCGCTAAAAGGCTTACCTTCAGCATCAGTCCTAGCCAAAGTATTTCTTGAAAACATCGTCCGGCTACACGGCTTCCCGTCAGTACTAATCTCAGATAGGGGGAGCCAGTTTATTTCCCACTTTTGGCGTAGCTGTTGTCGATTAGCTCAAATCGATGTAAGACTTTCGACCAGCCATCATCCCCAGACCGACAGGCAAACCGAGAGAACAAACCAGACTCTCGAGCAATATTTGCGATGCATGCTACAACAGTCGTAGAGTAACTGGAAGGACATCCTTTGGATAGCTGAATATGCTTACAACAATTCAGTTCATTCGGGTACCGGTAAGAGTCCCTTCTACATCTTGTATGGGATTCATCCTCGAAACTAAACCTTGATCCACCTCAAGATCTTGGAACACCCGCCGTGGATCAATTGCACACCGTTATTACCCAAGCTTTTAAGGAAGCGACTGCACATCTACAACAAGCTAAAGAGAGGTACAAAAAAGGAGCAGATCAACACCGAAGCAATGCCCCTCAATACCAGGTTGGGGATCAAGTCTGGCTGTCCAGCAAACATTTATCGCTTAAAGGGCCTCGCACCTTCAACCCCAAATACCTGGGACCATATCCAATTATGGCCATAATTAATCCAGTGGCCGTTAAATTAGAATTGCCAACCCATATGAGAATACATCCTGTATTTCACGTATCTCTTTTGAAACCCATGCAACCTGGAACCAGATTGACCAATCCTCTTGAACCCATTCAAGTGAATGGGGAGCCCGAATTTGAAGTAAAAGACATTTTGGACTCTAAAATCATCAGATCGAAGCTATTCTACCTAATCGACTGGAAAGGCTACGGACCTCAGGAAAGGTCATGGGAACCCTATGACCACGTCCATGATCCTCGTCTAGTCCAGAAATTTCACTGAGCCTTTCCCAATAAACCAAAACCCCCGGGGAGGACAAGTTTGGGAGGGGCCTTGAGGGGGGGTGCGTCATGGGCGCTACTCCCAAGGGGCCAGGAGTGGCCCAGTGCCCTCGGAAGCAGACCCGTCTTCCACTACTCCGGACCCAGCACACCCCTACAGGGGCCCTTTGGACCGTGTCCTGGCGCCTTTGGCGCCAGGCTCATGAAGGGTTTCAGTCTCGGCGCCATAGGCGCCGGGCTCATATTGATAAACAGTGTAATAATGCTTGGGTGGACTTACCTGAGGCAGACCATGCTGCATATTTACCCAGAGCAATCCAGTCTGGTCGAAGTCCCCAGCCATCAGGGCTGGGAGGAACTATTCCCTCCATTCAGGAACTCTTTTCTTACCTGGGTTGAACCGGTGGAAGAACACACACTGAAACACTTCTCTGCTATTTAAACCACGCCCGATGGAAAACACGTGCTTCGCGTTATTCTGCAGCAGCAGCAGGACGCTCACCGAGTCGGCTCCTGCATTCCAGGTCCAGAGTCATCTTCAGCTTCCGCGCAGCAACCTGTGGATGAAGAAAGACAAAGAACAATACTTACCAGATCCCGGAATCCAGTCACCGGCAAAACCTGCAAAGAATAAACATAAGGTTAGAAAAGTGCAACTTGCTCGCAGCCGCGGCCGCTTACCTGATCCATCCGTGATTGCAACGGAGCTAACCGCGGCCTTCTCTTCGGCAGCTTCTCTGCACCTGAAAGCAAAGGACATAATTAAAAAGGGGTTCGGGTGAAGGCAGTCGCATTCATCTTAACTTACCAGTTCTTGCACGCGCAGTAGCGGCCCCATCAACCTCAGCATCCCGGCACCTGAAAAACAGGAAAAAGACATTATTTGAGGTGTCATTAAAAGCGGCCAACGATCATTATACTTACGTGCATCGGCACGTGCAGTGGCAACGGATATAAAGCCCGCAGCATCCCGGCACCTGAAAACTAGAAAAAGGACATTATTAGAGGTGCCATTAAAAGCGGCCAACGAACATTATACTTACGTGCATCGGCACGTGCAGCGGCAACAGAAAACTACGCCCACAGCATCCCGAGGCCTGAAACAAAGGAAAAGGGACATTATTGAGGTGCCCATCTTTTAAAGTATACTTACAGGCATCCGCTCGTGCAGTAACGGCGGCATCGCTCTTCGGCATCCCAGCACCAGTGCCACAACTAAGGCCGCAAAAGACTTGAGCCTCAACATTGAACTCATCCAGTGACGTAACTGGAATCCACGCACCCCTGCACCAGACGCAGGATGGCGAGCTCAGCATTTATACGCCTAAGGTGAGAGCTCGCCGAGACAAGTAGAAAGCGAGGCTGTGGGAGAAACTGGCGATTGGTGGGAGAAGAAATCCCATGAAATGGTGATTAACCCTTTTTCTTCCACCTGCAGAAAACTTACCCTGGAAGTCAGACATTCAATAAGAGGAAGCCCAGTCCTGAGAGTCGTCCGAGCTCTACGCTTCTCAATTGAAGAAACGATAGCAGCCCAGCCGGGATCAGCGCCTCTGTGGGAATCAGGTGAGCGTTACAACTTCGACCTCACTGACACCAGCACCCTTGGGTCCCGATGGAAAAGGTGGCTGAGAGACTTTGAAGTGTGCCTAAAAGCGGCTGGACCACTAGAAGATGAACAGAAACATAGCCTGTTAAACCATGCAGTGGGGTCAAATGCGCGGGACATTCTAGACGAGATATCAGAAAACACCATTTACACCTATGCCACCCTGAAGACAGCCCTCACGGACTACTTCACACCCCACACAAACATAGACTATGAAAGACATGTCTTTTACACCACAAAACAAAACAGGGGAGACCATGGATGCGTTTTTAATGAGGCTCAGGCTGAGAATGAAACACTGTGATTTCAACAACTACTCGAACGATGAAGCCCTTAGATCACAGATCATAGGAGGGTGCAAAATCCGTGACTTCTGAAAACGACTGCTGCACAAACCGCGCAACTTGGAGGAAATACTATGCCTGGCTCGCTCGGATGCTGCTCTTGCAGTACAAGTGGAAGGCCTCGATGACATAAAGATCACGCACGGGAAGCATGAAAGTCTTAACAAGCTAGAAAGCGCAGCAAGAAACAACGGCAACCCCTTTTTGCTACAGGTGTGGGCATGAGTATCCACATGAAGGACTAAGCCCTGCCATGGGTCGAACATGCTCTGCATGCGGTGGAGAAAATCACTACAAAGCTGTATGTCTGATCTTCCGCAGCAAAATGAAAAGGGCAGGGAGAAACGGAAAGTTAACACCGGAACTGGAGCAAAGCCAGTCGACCCAACACTGAGCGACATACCAACCCCATGACCTGGCTTGCCACCGACAATACGATGAACAACCCGAAAGAAGGCAAGACAAAAGAGAATGGAGAGAAAGCAAGACCACACCATCCAAGCCAAGAAGGAGACCCAGGCGTTACGTCAGATGCCTCATAGAACAATCGCCATCTGACTGTGCGTCAGGTGCGTCGTCGGAAGAAAACGCCTGCAGACAGGAGAAGCACCAAGAAGTACTGAGGAAAAAGGGGTACCTGTATGCTCTAGGAAATAACAAGGCGAAAAAACACAGCCCCATACTCAGGATACAAATCAACCAAACAGCTGCCGAATTCTTAATAGACACGGGGGCAACGTGAATGTAATCAGCGAAGAAGTATACAAACGCATACCAAATGCCCCTCGCCTACAACCAGCACAAGCCCTCATCCTCAAGGATTCTTCGTGGTGTCATGCCGCTACAAAGACCACGCGAAAAACATCCCCATGCATGTTCTAGAAGCTGCCACTGACAGTGGATGCATCCCAAGCTATCAAGCGGACATAGTAATGGGGCTGATCAACATACTGTATCGACTCATGGTACACAAATACCTGGACCCGACTGCAAGCATTCAGCAGGTTTTTCCCTCACTGTTCAAAGGCCTGGGCAAACTGAAAAATAAACAAATCGAGCTACACACCAACACCAACGTTCCACCAGTAGCCCAACACTAGAGGGGAATCCAGATCAACATTCAAAAACAAGTTGAAAACGAGCTGACCAAATTATTGGAGGCAGACATCATAGAGCCGGCCGAAGGTCCCACGCCATGGGTCTCCCCCATAGTACCAATGCCCAAAAGAGACTCGCCCAACATCCGAATATGTGTGGACATGAGAAAACCAAACAAAACCATCTTAAGGGAGCGCCATCAAGCCTCCCGCATTACTGACATGGTACATCTCTTAAATGGAGCGACAGTCTTCTCCAAACTGGACCTAAACAAAGGTTATCACCAGCTAGAACTCAGCAAGAGGTCCCGCTACATAACAACCTTCGTCACACACCTTGGGCTGTTCCGATACAAGCGATTAAGCTTTGGGGTATCATCAGCGGCAGAAATCTTTCAGGCGGAAATACATAACGTCATCAAACATGTGCCCAACTGCCTGAACTACAGCGACGACATCTTGGTTTTCGGCCAAACGCAAGAACAACATGACGACATGCTAATGAGAGTATGCATGGCCTTGGAGGAAGCCCAACTGAATTTCGGAAAAAAGGACACTTCGGTTCTTTAGACACATATTCTCGGAGAAGGGCATGACACCAGACCCAGAGAAGGTTAGTGCACTCAGGGAAGCTGAGCTGCCCACCACCACCTCAGACCTCAGATCCTTCCTGGGTCTTGCAAGCTACTGCACGAGATATATCCGAGACTTTGCATGTGTCAGCGAGCCCCTCAGGGCCCTCACCAAACTCAACACCAAATGTGTCTGGTCACCTCAGTGTCAGGAAGCTTTTGAGGCCATCAAGGATGTCACCTCTGACGCCAGGAACATGGCGTATTTTGACCCAAGAAAAACCGCAGAACTCATCGTGGGCGCCAGTCCGGTAGGCCTTGGAGCTATTGGGCCTCATTACGAGTAGGGCGGTAAGGGATACCGGACACCGGTAAGGAGACCGGTGCCGGTAATCCCTTACCGCCCTACTACGATTTCATTTAGCGGGTCCCCCCTCTAACGCCTGGTCTGACCAGGCGTTATGGACGGGACCCGTTAAGGGAATTCAGAGCCAATAACAGTACTGCAATTTGCAGTACCGTTATTAGCGCCTTCCCCATTCCCATTGAGCCCTATGGGGGTTCATATGGGAATGGGGAATAGCTTTTTCAATGGGGACTTACCGGTCCCGCAAAGGTCGGACTACACCGATAAGTCCCCATTGAACCACGACAGAGTCGGTACCGATATGGGAGGTAGTCATGGCGCAAATAGCACCATGACTACCACCATACTCGGAATGAGGCCCATTCTCACGCAACTGGATGACAAAGAAGGACATGAAAAACACATTGGGCCTCATTACGAGTAGGGCAGTAAGGGATACCGGGCACCGGTAAGGAGACCGGTGCCAGTAATCCCTTACCGCCCTACTACGAGTTCCCTTAGTGGGTCCCTCCTTTAATGCCTGGTCTGACCAGGTGTTATAGACGGGACCCGTTAAGGGAATTCAGAGCCAATAACGGTACCGAAATTTGCAGTACCGTTATTAGCGACTTCCTCATTCCCATTGAGCTCTATGGGGGCTCAAATGAGAATGGGGAATGGCTTTTTCAATGGGGACTTACCAGTCCCGCAGAGGTCGGACTACACCGGTAAGTCCCCATTTACCCAAGCCTGAGTCGGTACCGGTATGGGAGGTAGTCATGGCGCAAATAGCGCCATGACTACCACCATACTCGGAATGAGGCCCATTGTATCATATTGTCAAACGGGAAATCATATTGTGCCTCCTTTTCATTTATATTGCCCTAACCCCAGTCGCTCTGCGAAGAAAACCACGTTGCATTCCGATTTTGGATTGACTTCGCTGCCATTTTAGAATCATCCGCCATTTTGATTTCTGTTTGTATGATTCTCTGTTCTAAAATGGTGGACAGTTCTGTTAATGTTTAGACTGACCAAGAGCCGACTGTTTAGGTTAGGTAATGAGGCCCTGTACTGAGCATGAACTGTTGTCTCAGGATTGTCTACGCTAACAAGCCTCATCCACGAATACACATCGGCGACAATGAAGAGCAAACGCCAAGCGTGGACACAGGCCGAACTCAATTGTAACATAGTTATAAAAGATGCTTGTTGTAGGATGTGTGAACATACACTATCATTGTATCACCAGGGAAATGCAACTCATGTAATCCTTCTGCATATTATTGTATAAGCTGTAATTGAACTAGTCACGAACTCTAGACCGCAGATTATTAACATGTATAGGGGCTGGACAGTGTGTAGAAAATGTATAAAAACATGAATGTCTAGATGTCCAGCTCTCTCTCGCTTCACTCTGACGGGCTGGTACTCATTGCGGGGTGTTGAGAGCCAGATAGCTATCTGTTTCTATGTTCTTTGTAAACTGTACAGTAGAAATAAAGATCTGTGAATCTTTATAGCCCGTGTTTGGTGTATTTCCTTTTGTGGTACTCAGCCTCGTTATTTTCTTGTTTTTACAGATGGCGCCCGAATAGGGACTCTCAAGATTAATGCCACCTCGTCGAAGAGTTTGACGCGGCTGTCGGACCGGGATCGGATGGTGAGAAAGGGGGCCCCTTTTTGGATGAGACACGATACCTCAACAGTACTGTACGATCCGATCCCTGGACGGTGAGCCCCCGGTCCGAAACGGCATCTTGACGAGGGTCCATATATCGAGGCGGGCAGTTTTGCGGAAATCAGCAACCATGAGGGTCTTTTGTTGTCCTTAGTAATCCGATCGGACCTCCCTTAGTTCTTTGATCAGGTGAGTCGTCCCTTGATTCCTAAGCATCCTGATATTTGATTTGATTTGGCGCATTGTCCTCACGAGAACAATTATTGACCAGGTAACACCATCTGATATGCCTGAGAAATTGTCTGCCTATTTCAGGGCATTATTCCGCAGAGACAGACAATCTTTGGAATTTGGCCGTCCGGCACCACAGGAGGGGTCGCCAGCATGTACTATGTACTGTAAGCACAGTATAGATAGTATAGTGTTTAATGATATTTGGCACAGACAAACTAGACATGCTTCTGAACTTCAGTGGACAATCAATGGTAGATTTGAGATTTCTCGTATAGAATATTTAGAATCTATATTGTTAAAGAAAACAGCTAGACCTGCAGCGTTTGATGTATTGCAAAATTGGAATAGAGAAGCATTGCAGCAGCTTAAAAGTAGAGAGAAACATGCGCGCCGACATATGTCAAACACAGAGAAAATGTTATTGTATGATCAACAAAAACAGTCAGAGTCGGTTAGAAATATGTATAGAGCCTTTCAACTTGGTATTCAGAAAATATATCCGTCTAAGGATTTTCATGCGTCAGATGAATTAATTGACAAGCTTCTGAATGAACGAAGGCCTGACGCCACTGCGCCTCCTCCGTATGTATCTATTCCTGTTGCTTTACTACTTCCTGCTGTTGTTCCTCTTCCCGTAGTAATTCCTTATCCTCCTGTTGTTCCTCCTATTGCTCCTCTACCTCCAGTTATTGCTCCTCCTCCTATTATTGCTCCTCTACCTGTACCTCCACCTTTGCCTACTGCCGTGAGTTTGGTAGATTTGTCTCTTCCACCAGTGATAGCAGCTTTGTTACCGATTGTACAAGATTTGTCTGCTCTTTCTCTTCCAAGTGGTTCTGTTCCTCTTGTAGTTGATAAGGGAGCGGAATCTAAGATTGTAACTCGTAATACAGTGTCTAAGGAAAGAAAGCAAGATTTGAATGAATGGGCTAGACAGTGCATGGAGAAGGGTGAACAATCTGATGTTCTTGCTACACTCTCTAATCTAGAAGGTTTACTTGAGAAAAATGTCTTTATTGAAGGGCTGGGAATTCATTTATCTGTAATGTGGAACAGACTGAATGATGTAGATCTCCCGCAAGGGTTGAGGGATCTGAATGTTTTAGCATATTCAAGAGATACTGCAGAGAAATTATTTGAGCATGTCGAGAGGGTTTTTGAGTATAGAAGGGAGTTAGAAAGGTTACGGAATGATGAAATAGATGGTGATAGTTTGGGCGCTATGTTTGTACAGAAACGGTTCCTTCCTCTTTGTAAATCAATGAGTGAAGAAATGCGAATTTGCACAAGAGATGCACTTAGATGGATTTTAGACATGTCGATATCTCCTGTAGAAGTATATGACACGTATAGCCAGTATACACCAGAAATGCAGAGGAAAGTGATACAAGTTATGGTAGAATACCTACAGGATAAATGCATAAAAGGAAAGATTTGTTGTCCCGCAGAGTTATTGAATATCTATAAGAGAGCTTTTTCGTCTGACACTTCTGTAGTTTCTTTAGCGCTCGATTTGGCTCTGCTGCTCAGTAAGCGTTTGCTGTTGCCTACTTCTCAGTTGCCTATGAGAGAGGTTCCTCTGACATTTGTCCCTAAAGTTGAGGTTCCGGCTGATGCCGCATCGGGTGCAGCCGCCTATGACATTGCTTCACATTATGTATCGCAGTTTGTTCACGTCCCATTCTCAAGACAGGAGGTGAATACTATTAGACAATCTATTCCAGATATTAGGAAGAATCCGACAGGGTTCTATAAAGAGATAGAATCTGTCTTGCAGTCGCCAGTGTTCACTTTGGGTGATATAGATTTGTTATTTCCTGTGCTCCTACCTGCCAACTTGTGGAAACAGATTAGGACGGTAGACAATGTAGCAGGATTAGGGGACACGTGGGATAATTTGGCTAGACAAGATAGAGATAGACCAGCTGGTGAGAGACCACCACAGGTAATACTGACTTTGCCTGATAGAATAGTGACAAAACTGAAAGCCTTAATTCCTGAGAGAAGGATTGTCTGGGAAAAACGTACCGCTTGTGTCCAAGGAAAGTCTGAAGGTGCTACCAAATTCTTCAATCGGTTTTGACAAGTATTTTCAGATTTCAGTGGACAAGATTTAAGCACGGAGTCTGGAAAACGATTATTTATGGACAAATGTGTGCGTGGATTGGTACCTGACGTTCAGTCGCAAATTATGACTTCTGAGAGCGCTTGGAAAGCTAAGTCTAAATCTAAACTATTGCATATGGCTCAGTATTATGAAAATCGAGTTAATAATGAGAAAGAAAGAATTGAAAAGAAAAAGGGAGACTTGAAAACTAAGGTGTTGTTACAACAAATTGTTAGAGGCTCTATAGGGGGTGGTACACAGTGTAGGGGGCAGTATGTTCCGCAAGGTAATGTGCTGTTGGGTCCTGTACACGCGAACAAATGTGCCTATTGCAGACAAAAGGGTCACTGGCGAGCACAATGCCCGATCCTCCAGCAGAGGTCGAATAATACATTTGGTATAATGGGTAGACGATCCAGAGGCCGCCCTGGGGTAGAGGTCCTGGCAGAAGTCAGTTTTCTCAGAATCCTCAGTCTTTTTCGTGAGACAATCAGTCACTGAGTGTGGATAATAGAAATATTTTTGATCATCGTTCTGCTTATCTCTCTGAAGACCTTCCCTTTGATGATATATTGTTTCGCTAGGATTGCCCGAAGCAGGGTTTGGAACCGGCGCCTATTCCTGTTAATCAGAAAGGTCCCTACGTTGAAATGATAGTGGGAAATAGGTAAAAGCTATTTTTGATAGATACAGGAGCACAGAAATGTTCCATTGACCATTCACGGGTTCCAGACATTCCACTGTCAGGGCAAACCAATGTTTTAGTACGGTTTTCTGGTACGCCAGTGGTTAGTCCGGTTTCTCTGCCAGTACCGATTTCACTGGGTCCATTCACGGATCACTGTCCATTTCTTTTGACATCAAACTGTGGTGAGAATTTGCTGGGGTTGAATCTGTTGAAAGAATTAAACTCGGTAATTCATTGTTCTCTGGATGGAGTGCGTTTGACGATTTCACCACAGCAATTTGCTGCCTCACAGTTTCTGACCAGACCTTTGCTGCCGGAATTTAGTGACGTTCTGGAGTGTTTATGGGAGATTGATGACAATGATGTCAGTGTTTTACAGATTGAGCCTGTTAAAATTATTTTGAAAACAGGAGTAAAGTTGACACGTATTCCACAGTATAAGATTTCGGTTGATGGTGAGCAAGCATTGAAGTGTATAGTTTCCGATTTTGTGCACCGTGGGGTAATTGAAGAAATTGCAGGTAGTTTGTGCAATAATCTGTTTTTACTGGTGTACAAGAAAGGAGATAATGCAATTCCTTCTCGTTTTATTATTGATTTACGCGCTGTCAACAAGATTGTTACTCCACAATTTCCTATTGTGCCTGATGTAACAACAATAATAACATTGATTCCAGCTTGTGCTACTCACTTTAGTTTTGTAGATTTTAGGAATGCCTTCTTTAGCATTCCTATACACACAGATATCAGATACCTGTTCGCGTTCACCCTAGGGGACGCTCGTTTACATTCACCCGTGCACCACAGGGGTACACGGAAAGTCCGAGCATTTACAGTAGGGCTTTGAAGGAGCAGCTTGATACACTTGAGTTGTCTGCTACTTGTACATTGCTTCAGTACGTCGACAAACTTCTGTTAGCTGCAGATTCAGAGAGTGCATGTAAGGAGGGCACTGTGTTGTTGCTTATTCACCTAGCAAAGCATGGACATACAGCTTCACTGAAAAAGTTTCAATATTGTCAACAGGAGGTCGCCTATTTAGGCTTTCTCCTGTCAAAGGAGGGAAGAAGATTGACGCCTGAACGGATTAAAATAATTTCTAGCATGTCTGTCCCAAATACAAAGAAGGAAGTCAGAGCCTTGATAGGAATGGCTTCTTACTGTAGGCAGTGGATCCCAAACTTTTCACTAGTGATCAAACCAATGTTGGCTTTGACGAAGAAGGGCATTTCTTTGCCATTGCTGTGGAACTTGGAACACCAGAAAGCTTTTGATTTGCTCAAGACTGCACTGTGTTCAGCACCAGTTTTGGGCACACCAAATTACGAAAAGGCCTTTGAGTTGTATATGCATGAACGTGATGGATGTGCTTTGGCTGTGTTAACGCAGGAACATGTGAGGAAGAATAGGCCGTGCGGCTACTTTTCTTCCACCTTCAATCCTGTCGCATGTGCTTTGCCAAGATGTTTGAGAGCTGTCGCTGCTGCTGCTGTGTCTGTAAAACAGAGCGAGGGTATGGTCCTAGGCCACGCTTTAACTTTGTTGGCACCTCACTCTGTAGATGTTCTATTAAATAGAACGCAAATGCAACACCTCACCTCTGCACGATTAACGAGATATGAATTGATCTTGTTTGCTCTGCATATTAAAATAAAGAGGTATTTTCTATTGAATCGGGCTGAACTATTACCCGTTCAGCAAGATATTGCTTGCAGTGATGAAATGTCACATGACTTATTTTATACCACAGAGCAAGAAACTAAAGGCAGGATTGATTTGAAAGACACACCATTGAACGATCCACAAGGGGAGCTGTTTTGTGATGGCTCCCGTTAGGGAGAATTCTCATTCTATGGCTAATTTCCCTTACCTATAGAGTCCCCCAGCAGCTTTGTTGTATTTGAAGGGTTTGTTTTTTTCTCCTGCTAAGAGTGAGACTCTTTTTCCCACTCTTAGGCATTTTTGCTACGTGTGTTCTAGGCTATTTTTGTGTTTAATTTCTATTGGGTTTTTTCTCACCTCCATAGGAACTATCTTTATTCACATGTATTACACAGCACCCTCCGTGCAGTGACACAGGGGTGTCATAGTGACCCCCAAACATAGACTCCATACCCTGGGGCTGACTACTGTCTCCCAGGGCATGTAAAGTCCCAATTGACTTTACTAGTCATTTTTTATGAACTAAACCAGTACAAACCATCTTACAATGGAAGTACTGGAAAGGGTTAATAGATTTTCCCTTGTGTTCATTTTAGAGAGGGTACCGTACAGTCTCTCTATCAAAAGTTTCTGGCTGGTGGCAGTGGTTACTACCGTAAATATTCGACCGCAAATATTTTCCTATGGGATTTTCCCATTGTTCCATGCTACCACATTTTCTGACAGCCTCTAACATACCGCTGGTGTATTTTAATATTAACTTTACTCCGGTAGGTTTTATTTGCCAGAACTTTAATATAAATTCTTTCTCGTGTCTTTCTCTAAACTCCTAACCCAGGTCGGGGATCCTTTGTTCGTCCTTTTGGCGGGGTTCTGCCAAGAAGCCCTATTTCGGCGCCACTGAGTCTGGGGTGGGTCCATGTGTGGGAGGGGGAGTAGGACCCGTGGACAGGGTTGCCTCAGCAACCCAAGTCGCACTCTATCCTGATAGGTAGGAGGGTCTCCCGCCAAGATGACCAATCCACTTTGTGAGTGAGAGCCAGGCTGTATGAATGGGGATCTTTTTGCATAAAAGCAGGGTCCTGAGGACTGGAAGAGCAAGACGTCGCCACTGGAACTAAGAAGCCAAAGAGGAGAGAAGCCAAAGACATCTGCAATGACTGAACCACCGGTGAAGCCCTGCAGTAACGTCTCACCACTTTTCTCCACACGACGAGAGAAGATCTTCATCTGAAAGAGCCTTCTTCCCTCGAGCTGGTGGGGCCAAACAGTTTGCCCATCGCCCTCCTGGACCTGCCTTGGTCGAATCGTCAGTACCCTGTACTCGGAGGCCGGATAGCCAGGCACTAGTCCACCCAGACCGTGAATTAAAGGAGCGTACCTTTTATTAGATGGCCAGCACCGCGGCTGGTTTCATCCGTGGGTAGTGCAGTAACTCGAACCTTCCTCCACGACGAGAGCCTCTCTTCCTCTGCTGGATCCCCCGAACTGCAGCAACTACCAGGAACAACCGCCACCGCAGGAGCCACTTCTTCATTTTAAATTTACATAGTTCCGCCAGGCCGCCCTTTCTGCGCAGTAGAGCTAAAGGTGTTTTAAATCCTTTACCTACCTGTTGGGTTGGCCGCTCCTCTCTCTTAACATTGTCTTTCACCTTCTGCATCCACCTTTTCAAAATCGTTTACCAAAGACTTGACTGCAGCTACAAGAACATTTTGCTCCTGGGCCCTTGCCCTGTACCACTGACTCTGGCACAGGCCTACTGACTCTGGCTAAATTTGTTAGAACCGCCTTCTCTAGATTGCGTCTCAACCAGAACTGTGTTGGTGCCCCTACTTCTTCTAACCACCCTTTCCTCCCCACTTGTAAACCTTGTGAAATGCCATTTTGCTCAGTTTTCATTTAAGTATTTTCTATACTGATGCACTGCCTTGCTTAAACTGGTTCACAAACTTATGGGAAGCGTTGCTAGGGTGTGTAAGAAGATATTTCTGTATAACTTGTGCTTTCCCTCCCTTGTGAGAAATTGCTAGAGTGCCATTTGTATTTGGTTTGCACTGTGCCGTTTTGCTCAGTTTTCACTCTTGCTCAAACTTGTCTACAATTTAACTAGGGAGTTGTGTATACTTTCTTTGACCGAATTTAACTTGCTTTAAGAACTGTGATAGATGTGTTTAATTAGAAGTGTATAAAATAAATATATATATATTATTTTTACTACAAAGCTTTGTTCAGTGTTTCCTTGGTCCATAGTACTGGGGGCCTATTGTGTAAACCCTGATTACTGCTAATCTCCCTCTTCAGATAAGTCTGACTGCTCAGCCACATCTACCAACTAAATCTTTGTGGTACAGACTGATACCAAAGGAGAATTATTGCTCTCACCTGTAGTCCTAATCTTCTGTAGTGCTCCCTAAGGGAACTGCACAGGATTCTGCCTAGCAGCTCCTGCTTCAAACTTCCAGATGGTACATTCACTGCTGCTTATGCCATCACTACACTAAGCACGATTGTGGAAACCAAAATAATTTCGCATAACTCTGCGCATGCCGCAGAGATTATTGCATTGACTCGAGCTTGTGAACTTTCCGAAGGGCTTAGAGTAAACATATATAATGAGAGCCAGTATGCTTTTGGGGTGCTTCACAACTTCGGTAGACTTTGGGCAGAACAAGGTTTTTTGACCTCACATGAAACGAAGATCTAATATGGCACCTTGATAGTCCAGCTACTCTCAGCGCTTGCACTTCCCACTCAGCTAGCAATTATGAAGTGCTCGGCACATCAGAAAATTACAGATGATGTAGGAAAAGGAAATGCTTTCACTGATCAGATAGCCAAACAAACTGCGACTGACCTCTACTCAGATGTGTACACTACAAGGGAAGCCACAAATGTCTGTACTATAGATGAAGGTATTGAGTCTCTAAAGAATATCCAAGCCGATGCCACTCTAGAAGAAACTAAGCAATGGACTGAGGGCTTGGCGAGGTTGGATGATGATAAGTGTTGGGTAGATAATTTGGAGGGAAAATGGATGCTGCCAGATGCATACATTACTATGATGGTTACAGTGGCTCATGGTCCCACCCATATATGTGTGAGGAAAATTTGCAAAATGTTAGAAACTGTCTGGGTAAATGTTAACATCCCGAAAAACTGCTGAGCGTTTTGTCCAGAGTTTATGGTCTGCCTACAGCACAATATGGAGAAGGGTACATCAACACCAACGGGTAGTTTTGGTCCACCTTCTGTCCCTTTGAAATGATTCACTTTGACTTTATTGAAATGGAGCGTTGTAATAATTTCAAGTTCATTTTGGTTGTTATTTGTACCTTCAGTAAATGGGTTGAAGCCTTCCTTGTAAAAGATGCCACAGCAATGACAACGGCGAAAACCATGATTAAGGAATATTTTCCTAGGTTTGGTTTGCCAAGGGTCATCTGGTTGGACAACGGTCCACATTTTATCGCTGCTGTAATTCTACAGATATGTGTGGGATTACAGATCAATAAACGGTTGCATTCGGCTAGACACACACAGAGTGCTGGATTGGTAGAGAGACACAATGGAATCTTAAAGAACAAGCCCGCTAGACGTGTGCCACCACCAATTTGAAGTGGTCAGACGCCTTACCGATAGTGTTACTGTCCATGCGCACAACCCCACAGGCTAGGACTGGGCTCTCCCTGTACGAGGTGGTGATGGGTAGGCCAGCTAACATTTGTTATCTTCCTAAACCAAGGGCTTTGAGGGATATTGAGCATGTGCTTCTTTCTGAGTATTGTGAACAGTGACTAAAAATCTGTATTTGGTTCATCAACAGGTGCGAGAAGCCCTCCCAGCTAAATACGAGGGGCCAGGTCATAGCATCCGACCTGGAGAGTGGGTGCTCACCAAAGCATTTGATAGAGCATCCTGTCTCGCACCGAGGTGGAGAGGACCCCACCAGGTCCTATTGGCCACACAGACTGCCGTATGAGTGACTGGGAGAAGCATTGGATCCAAGCCTCACACGTCAAGAGGATACCTTTCCCTTTGCCACACGACAGAGAAGATAAGGAGAAACTTACTTGCTCTGCTCCCAACGATCATTCAGCATTGGGCAGTATTGAGAGTGCTTCTGAGACATTCCCTGAGCCCGCGGGGCCTGGGGAAACTGCTGCTTCATCTCCACATTCTCTTGCAGATCCTTTTGCATCTTCGTTTGGTTCTGCTGCAAATTCATCACTTCTATCAGGAAGCAACAACATACTGTTCGACTGTTCGCAGATCACACAGTACCAGGAGTCACAAGGTACAATCTGCATCCACGGAACTAGACTTACTGCATGGTTCGGCTGTGCCAACAGGAAATAAATACAGGGCTTATCCTTCGCCCCATCTTTTGTATCTGAAGGAAAATAGGTGGCTGGGGATAGGGAAAGACTAAGAAAACTTGTGATCAGGAGATCACCAGCAAACAGACTGCAGAGTTTTCGTTTCAAAGGAACAATGCCTGTTATCGACCCTACTCGTGCGACGCAAACAGTTGTGTGTGTGGCCAACAACACAATGGACGATCAAATACATGGTCTTGTAACACGTATTGTTTTCTTGTAATTATGTTAACCGGTTTCACAATATTAGTTGCCTTAGGATTTTGGTATATGGAAGCAGTAAGCCCATTTGAAACATTCTTGCCTACTGAGGATGGTCCTACCGTTACTACACCTTTTGTGCATCTGCACACTCTATCTCCTAGAGACTCTCAACATAGACAGAGCTATCATAACAATACATTGCTGCTTATAATGAACGCAACTCATGCTATTTTGAATAGGCTAATTGTTGGATCTGCTCCCATCTACCGCAACATGGGGAAAAAGGGTTGGGCTGGTATATTCATCCTTTGCCTTTAACTACTGCATGTTATGCTTCTCTACGGGTACTATTCTTTGGCCGATGGAATGATAGCATCTCGGGGAAATTTGATGGGATGAATTTGAATGAATTTGAAAGGCGAGTCCTAACGCCTCTAGGATGCTCACTCTTCGTAAATAGGAGCAAGCTTAATGTTGCTTCTATTAGGCCTTCTGATAGACTGTCCCAACCTTTTCAGTCCTTGATTTCTTTTAAGATGGCTCCTATAGGCAATAGGGATGCCACGCCACCTTCTTACACTGTTAACCATAGCCCCAACTCAGTTTCTTTCTGCATACAGAGGAATGGTACTCAGTCAATGGCCGATTTCAAGGGTTGCACTAGTGTTGCAAACTTGACCATTGAGGACAGACCTTTGTATGTAGGCAAACCTGTCTACTTTGCGGTAATGAGGCTTATCCATGGCTACCTAGGGATTGGCAGGGAACTTGCTATTTGGGACTTCTGCTACCTGGGGTATATGTAGCTAGTACCACTGAAATCTCTAGGGCTCGTCCAAGGCAGGATGAGAATGGTGATACTTTGTCACAAGTTCTGGGCGATGTAGTGAAATCCTTTGTACCCTTTTGGGGACAGATTATGAATTCCAAGGATATCAGGAGACTAGCAAGAGTACTGGAGAAAACCATCAACCGGACCACTGACATACTCTATAACATGACTCTAGAGCAAAAGGCAATTAGATTAGTGGCATTACAAAACCGGATGTTATTAAACGTCATCCTGGCTGAGTATGGTGGAGTATGCAAATAAGTGGGGTCTGCTTGCTGCATTTTCGTACCAGATTCCTCCCCAACTATCTTTAAGGCAATACAAAATTTGCACGTCCTAAGTTCAGAAGTGCATGTTCCAGAGGGAGACTGGGATCTTAGTGCTTGGTTCTGGGACTTCGTACGATCTTGGGGATGTAAGCTTCTCTCGGTCTTATTGATAATTCTGGGTATTCTGTTGTTCTGCTGTTGCTGTATACAATGTCTTCCTGCCATATGTTCATTGTTAGGGGGATGTTGTGCACAGACTATGGGAACGTTAGGACCGAAGGTACACTCACCGAAAAGAATGACCAATGAATTTGTGATGAAGGAAATTTCTGGCGCAGATCTTATGGCAATTGATATAGCTTATGAATGTGATTCAGGATGTATGGACATTGAGACGTGGAGTTACTCGTAAATCGACTAGTCTTAGTTTAGCGCTTGACTTAGGCAAAAGGAGGGTTTGTCAAACGGGAAATCATATTGTGCCTCCTTTTCATTTATATTGGCCTAAGCCCAGTCCCTCTGCGAAGAAAACCGCGTTGCAAAGTTCTGATTTTGGCTTGACTTTGCCACCATTTCAGAATCATCCACCATTTTGATTTCTGTTTGTATGATTCTCTGTTCTAAAATGGTGGACGGTGTTTCTAACTTGCAACCAAGCTGTTGACCTTTGAGTTCTGTTAATGTTTAGACTGACCAAGAGCCGACTGTTTAGGTTAGGTAATGAGGCCTTGTACTGAACATGAACTTTTGTCCCAGGATTGTCTGCGCTAACAAGCCTCATCCACGAATACACATCGGTAACAATGAAGAGCAAACGCCAAGCGTGGACACAGGCCGAACTCAATTGTTACATAGTTATAAAAGATGCTTGTTGTAGGATTTGTGAACATACACTGTCATTGTATCACCACGGAAATGCAAACTTATGTAATCCTTCTGCATATTATTGTATAAGCTGTATGTGAACTAGGCACAAACACTAGACCGCAGATTATTAACATGTAGAGGCGCTGGACAATGTGTAGAAAATGTACAAAAACATGAATTTCTAGATGTCCAGCTCTCTCTCGCTTCACTCTGACGGGCTGGTACTCATTGCGGGGTGTTGAGAGCCAGATAGCTATCTGTTTCTATGCTCTTTGTAAACTGTACAGTAGAATTAAAGATCTGTGAATCTTTATAGCCCGTGTTTGGTGAATTTTCTTTTGGGGTACTCAGCCCCAATATTTCGTTTTTTTTACAATATGCCAGCTGAAGTCTCTCCAAGACCGAACAAGCCTATTCTCAGGCTGAGAAGCAAAGATTAGCAGTGGTCTGGGCCTGCAAACACTTTCACCTGTTTTTATACGGGAAGCCATTTGTTGTAGTCACGGATCACCAAGCATTGATCTTCATATACGGCAACCCACATGCCAAGATGCCTCCCAGAATAGCTAGGTGGGCACTTTGCCTCCAGGACTACCAGTTCACCAGAACACACAGGCCGGGAAAAGAGCAAAACCCTGCTGACTTCCTCTCCAGCCGCCCGCGAGAGAAATGCGGACCAGAGCTATCCATAGCAGACCAATATATGAGATATGTCATCCAGAGCAACACGCCCCAGGGTCTCAACATGGATCAGATAACTCGTGAATCCAACGCCGACTAAGGAATACAAATTATACTGAGATGCCTGGAAACGGGGCGATGGAAACAAGCAAAGCAACTCAAGGAAACCGTAAGTGAAGATACAAGACAAGACATCACATGCTTCCTAACAGTAAAAGAGGAACTTGCAAAGTCGGAAGGGGGTCTGCTGCTAAAGGGCACCAAGCTCGTGATTCCATGAAACCTGCAACGGAAAGTCCTGGAACTTGCCCATGAAGGACACAGGGGCATTATGTCCACAAAAAGAATGTTAAGACAAAAACTGTGGTTCCCGCAGCTAGACACCCTAGTGGAAGAACTACTCCAGAACTGCCCCACGTGCGCAATTATAAAACCACACACTACACCTAAACCATTGTGCTTGACGGCACTGCCTGAAAGAACATGGGAGGAAATAGCAGTCGACCACTTTGGACCCATGGAAGGGGGAGAGTAGATATTAGTGGCAGTTGACGAGTATTCACCATACCCTGACTTACAAATAGTACCGTCCACGTCAGCGCATCACACCATTCCAGCACTGGACAGGATGTTTGTAACATACAGAGTTCCCAAGGTGGTGAAATCCGACAATGGCCTCCCCTTCACCGGGCAGGACTTCCAAACATTTGCTGAGTACATGGGATTCCGCCATAGAAAAATAACACCTTTGTGTCCACAGGCAAATGGCACCTCCCTTACGCACAAAGCATTACACAATGCTGCCCCCAGCTACCTCATCAACAAATTGTCTCGAAGAACCTCCAGCAGGCCCACCAGAGCTGTCAATACAAACTGCCTGCTGGTACCAAGATTCGAATCCTCCAAAATTGGCGGCAAAAGCTTCCCTGTGAAGCCTGCTAAACTCTGGAACTCATTGCCACATGAGCTGAGAGCTGATCAACCCTACCCACATTTCAGAAAGAACCTCATCACCCACCTCAATCTGACCGAAGACTAGTCCCAATTCAAACCACTGCACAATAGTACACTTTACCTCCCTAGACCAGACTGTAAACTACTGTATATTACGTTGTAAATAACTTTTCTTTTTTTAAATCTACCACTCGCATATTCTGAGCCCCACCTCCCAATATTGCAAACCTTTTGTATACCACTATACACTATGATGTAAATAACTTGTTCTTTGAAATCCATTAATTGCACATTCTGAGCCCTACCTATTTTGTATTGCACTCATCAATTTATACTGTTTGCCATTATGTAACCTTGTATGCCTTGCATAACCTTTGCGGCGCCCTGCATTATAAATTCAATAAACAAACAAACAAACGGTGGAAAGATTTATGAGCAATGTCAAGCACACAACACAAATCGTACGGATCACAGGGGAACCCATTGAGAAACTCCTATGCCAACTCAAGCGAGACTACCGAAATACACCACATAGCACCACTGGGAAAACACCATCAGAGGTGATGTTTGGATAAACAATTAGAACACGGTTGCCACACGTGGTGGCTGATGCAGACCAATATGAGAATGACTCTGAAATGAGAAGGAAGGACACCCTCATGAAAGAAGGTATGAAAAGGGCCGCCGACACCACTCGAAGGGCCAAAGAAAATGACCTGCTACCGGGGGACATAGTAGTGGTCCGGCAACCACAAAATCGCAAGAACGTGGCTCCATTCAATGAAGAAAAAGGGATCGCTCATCACCGCAGAAGGAGACCGAAGATCCACGATGAGGAACTCTTCCCATTTCAGGCGGATGCCAGGAATCACACCCACGGCTGACATGAGCCTCAATGATACCCACCGCAATTGGGACGCCCCATACGAAGGGGACAGGGAAGACTCCGAAAATTACATGTCCCCAGAGGTTGCCCCAAGTCAATCCGCAAGATTGGAAATTCAACCCCAGAGATTCCGAGAGAAACCTCACCGCCTCATCGAGGAAATGAACTGAAGGCAGGACTCTGTGTTTAGTAACAGGAGGGTGTGATGTCGTCACGGCACCCATGTCACATGGGGAGGAGCAATGAGGAGGGGAAGGGGAGGAGCAAGGAAGAGGGGAAAGGCACCAGTGACAAGCAGGAACTTGAGGAATAAAGAAGTGTTGCACCCCAGCTCGTATCTGTCTCTCCTTGAGTGAATGCAGAGTGACTGAGGCGTGAGGGGGTCCACTTACCAGACAGCACATATTTTAGCATTATTTGTAAAAGTAACCCCTTTGTTTTGGGTGCCGTCATTTATTATCCGTGGCTAGATTGTGGTACTTCACTTTGTCAGGGGATGCATTCGCAATGATACATTGAAAAACAAAGAGCTTTACGGGCTGATTCGTGGAATAAATGTGCGCCGAAAAGGGGAGTGTAAGCGGTAAGATTGCAGCGCAAATGTGAAAATCGCAGTGCACGCGTGCGAAAGCCGTGCACATGGATTCATGGAATTAAGTGCGCGTGTAAATCGTGGGTGGTGCACGCGGGCTCACACGTCATTAAACGGCGTGCGCTACGCGCACAGGGAAAGTGCACAGAGCACAGCGCACACAACAAAAGTGGGCAGAACACGGGGTGTAACACGTGGAATGGGAATCAACCCGCAAAAATGGGGGCGTTACGGGGGAAGTACAGGAGGTAAATGCTCGCAACGCCCACACGCCTGCCAACAACACATATTCATGGAATCGAACAGGGGAAAGGCGTGCACCAAAAAAGACACGCTAATCCGGAAACATGTACACCAGCAGGAAGCAGGCATAAGCGGCCCCGTGCAGCATAAAAGTGCACGCTAACAACAAACAAGCTCAGACTTTACGATGAATATACCGTCCCTCGCAGCAGTGGTCGTCGAACACCGCAGGAGAAGGATAGCCAGGCCCTGCATTTTTTTTTTAACCCAGGACCAGCCTTTTTGGGATGCCTGATGACCAGGTGTATGGGAGGTACAGGTTTCCACCACACATAATCCTAGAACTGGTCAGGGAGTGGGAGGATGACCTCACATCACCCACCCTGTGCTCCCAAGCACTGAGCCCCTTGGAAAAGGTGCTCAATGTACTGTACTTCTTGGCTACTGGGTCATTTCAGCGGACAAGTGCCATAGTTGGGGGTGTGTCACAGGCCACGCAGTCACGCTGCCTACACCAGGTGCTGACCATCATGACTACACACCCCTCAGTGCGCAGGCACATATACATGCCCAGAAAACCTGCAGAAAAGCAGGCCGTGGTCCAGGACTTTTACGGTGTGGCACACTTCACCAAAGTGCTAGGTGCCATTGATTGCACCCATGTGGCTCTTCGTCCTCCCAGGGCCACTGAGCACATATATCGAAAACACAAGCACTGGCATTCAATCAACGTGCCGGTTGTATGTGATGCCAAGGGAATAATCACTTCAGTATATGCCAATTATCCAGGGTCAAGCCATGATAGTTTCATTTTCGGAATGCCACCCCTAAACCGGGACCTGGAAGCTGGGTGGCATGGCGACACATGGCTAATTGGTGAGTATGAATGCCTCTGCACATTATCACCTCCCAAGAGGACAGTGCCTACCCTCTGAGCACCTACATGATGACGCCAATTCGGAACCCCACCACACCACCCGAGGTAAAATACATCACAGCCCATATTGCAACCCGGGGCATAGTGGAGCGCACATTCGGAGTGCTCAAGTCACACTTTCGCTCCCTTGACTGCTCTGGTGGGCAGCTGCTATACCCGCCCCCACTAGTGTGCAGGATCATAGTGGCAGCATGTGTTCTGCACAACGTTGCAACATGCTGGTGGACATGGTGGCGCCCCCACATCTCCAACCACATGCACGGCCGCTGCGCATGGGAGGTGAAAGGGCACGTGGTGAGGCAGCCCGTACCCAACTTGTGGCAAATTACTTCACCTAAAATCACACCCCTGCGGAGTGCACACAGCCCTGGCACATACCAGGTGACAATCAGTGATGATGGCAAAAGGGACAGTCAACTGTCACAACCATACCAGCCTGAGATTGTTCACCTGGAAGTGTTACATTGTGGGCATCCCTACCTGCTCAAAGACACCCAGTGCTGTGTCACAAAAAGACACACATTCATGCAGAAGCAAAATACCACATCAAAATAGTGCCATGTCACCCAGCCCCTCCCCATCTCAGCTACCCAACACACCATGGCATGGCATGCAATGTGAAAGCAACTAAATGAATGCACAACACATGACACAAGTGTCACAAAGTGCAATGTTCCAAATGTAAACAGTCCACAGACAATATGATCTCAGTAATCAATAAGAAACACCACACATGAAAAAATACTTACCAGCAACACAAAACATCAGTACAGGAAGAAAGCGTGGCAATATAAGACAGGAAAAAAATCAAAGTAGTGCAAGTCTCACAACCTGACCAAGGCAGCAGATCGACCCCTTCCAACTGCAGAGTGTAGCTGTCAGGCAAATGTGTCAGTGTACTGCATACAACATGAACTGCATCTGCAAAGGAGACGGCCTTGTGAAGACATGAAGAACCTACATGTAAATAAGGAGGAAGACATGGATGCACAAGCACATATCAATACACCATGCATTGTAGAATCCAACAACAATCCCCACTAGGAATGTACACACAGTTTTGACTACAGACTGCCCACACAACTCATGGGAGCCCAATGTCACTGTGTAATTTACTATCACTTGGTCACACCCTTTGCAAGCCCATGGAATGGGGAAGCAGGAGGGGTGTGTGTGTCGGGAAACCAAGCATCTAACCCAAAGACAGGCCAAGCCTGCATGTGCCCAGCTGGAATACACAGTTGATGCCCACGGGAGCCACAGAAAGCAACACACTGTAAAAAAAAAAGTTACAAAAAATAAAATGGCCATGTGTGGACCAGGGGGTGGGGGGATGTTGGAGAAAAAAAATATCTCCATGGGCTCATGGCCTGCACGGCTACTCTACAGTGGGAGAACTGCCGTCGCTCTCATCACCCTCTGCTGCTACATCAGGAGGTGGCCGTGATATGGGAGGCAGCCCACGCAAAGCCCTGGCATGGTCCTCCATAGCAGAAATCATGTGGGTCTGGAAGGTTTAGTTCTGCAGGATGATGGTACGGAGATCCCCATGCAGCACCTCACGGGTTGCCTGCATTTCTGCCTGCATGGCCTCGCGTGATGCCCGGATCTCTGCACGGGTTGCCTGGAGCTCAGCTGAGAGTGAACGTGTGAGCTGCTCCAGCTGCTGTTCTGACCTAAAATTCCGGGAAGCCTCAAGTTCACCCAGAGTATCTCTGAGGAACCCGTGTTCTAACCTCAGGGCTTCCCTGTGGGCCTGTGACTCTACAGATATGGCTTCGCGCAGAGCCTCCAGTCCAGCCTGTCGGTCCCTGTTGGACACCAACATGTCCTCCCTGTGTGAGTGGCAAATGGAGTCTGTTGCCTGCTGCTGCAGCTCCACCTGCCTCTCAGGGGGGAGATGGAAGTGGCCACCCTATCCATTGCCTAAGCCATAATTTTACACAATGCTCCCTGTTGTGCTGCAATACTGTAGATGGAGTTCTCCCACACCGTATTGCCTGGTGGCGCAATGCCACCGCGTTGACGGGCACCACACCTGTTTGGGGCAAGGCGATCTGCACCTTGCTGTGCTGGCACTGCCTCAGGCTGCAGGACTGCATTCCTCCTTTGATCTGTTGGCCCAGGAACACAAGCAAATATTGTGGAGTGTGACCCTGCATCCGTAACCGCCACAGGCGGACTTTCCAACACTGACATCCCCATAGAGGGGTCTACCCCCGGTGCAGGTGGGTTGGACAGAACAGCATCCCTACCAGAAACACTCACCTGTGATGGCACATATGTCTCACAGTCCGATTCAGCACCTGATTCATAGAGGTCTCCGGAGGTGTACCCAGAGACACCCGTGGACAGTTTGGTCTGCAGGAGGATTGGGTTTTCACCCACCACCACCCCACGTGCTCCACTGGTGCCCGGTTGTGGCTGAGATCCCTCCTGGGTGTGCACCATCCCCTCCTCGTTAACAGCATCAAGTGCCTCATCACCTGCAAAAACATGAAAGACAACAAATGGAAACAGGCATGAGCACCATAGCACACACATTGGCCTGACGAGACAGAGATCCAGTACATAAATTGCACATGTCCCACATGAATATAACTCTGGCATGCATGCACTGTCCATGAGTTGGAAGGGAAGGCAAAAAGCACACACTGAGGACTCCAAGATGAAAAAGCAACACATGTGCAGCATGCTGGATCGCAGTGGCAGCACACATTAGTCTGTGAGTGGCATGTCCAATACACATACATGACACATGCCATCACACAGATGTCACGTAGCATAGCCATGGTATATTTGACAACTACAGCCATATGGTAGTGAATGAGTACTGTCACCCATCCATGTGAGATGGAGATGATGAGATGAAACATGCAGAACAGTGTGACAAAATACGCATGTGCCACACGCTGAAACACATCCAGTATTCAATTATACAGTGATTGCAGGCAGATGGATACATCAATGGTTGGTCACTTCAACATGACAGAAGACAACCGTCATATCCTACATTCTAACAGGGCACAAAAATGATTGTGTGCAAGCCATTACTCAATCAGCCTGAATGGTTAAAGCATTCCCATAACAAGGCAATAAATATGGGCCATTATGGGGTGTAATCTATGACAGAAGCATGTCACATATGTGGCAGTAGGGCAGAAAAATGCATTGTGAAAATGGCAAGGATTGAAACAATCAGGCTGAATGAACAGGAAAACATTTTGAACAATGTTGTTACAAGATGACAGTTGAAGGGCAACTGCAGTAATCTGGTGTAAATTGTCTAATGTGGTCAGAAGGGATACTGTCATACCCAAAACCGCCGGGGAATGGTTTGGAGGAAGCACATGGGTGATCCATAACAGTCATGACTACACACCCTCACCTGGCACTCAATCAGAACACATCACCCAAGCAACATACAGCTGGATTACACACACATGCATGGGCACTCACCGGACAATTCTTCAAGATCTGGTAGGTCTCCCACACCTCGGATCTGTGACAAAGGTTCCAGCGACAGATTCATGTTCAGTGAGTTGGTCGTCCTCTGGTGGAGACCCACCGCCAGTCACCAGAATAGAGGCATGATTGGAAGCCAGCTTGTTCTTTGCTCTGCGTTTCAGGTCATTTCACTGCTTGTAGCAATCATCAGCTGTGCGCCTCACAAATCCAAGGGCACTAATGTGGTCCGTGATGGTCTGCCAGTGGGCCCTACATTGAGCAGGCGTGGTCTTGCACCCTGCAGTCACCACCATTTCGTGGCTATGTGCCAACACATAGGCCATAAGTGCATCTAGTTCGGCGTCATTGAAGCTAGGCTTCTTTGATGTGCCGGAGTGTGTAGCCGTCTCTGGGGTCCCAGTCTGTATTGCAAGAGCACCCTTCTTCGTCTTGGAAGGTGGTGCAGATCCTGAGTGGCTTACGCCGCTCTGGTTGGTAGGGGCAGAAGCGCAGGTGGACTGGGTACTGTAAGTTTGCGAAGGCACAATAACCAAAGGTCTCGGTGCAGGCATTGCCTGCGGGGTGATGTTGGCAGGACCAACGTCGGTGTGATGGACATGGACCGACAGTGTCCCAGCTGGGAGACTCGGAGCTGGGGTGGATTGAGCTGCAGCTGACCCTGCAGCCTCCTCACCCTGGCTACTTGGGGCAGCAGATGACATTGCTGCCCCAGATCCACGTGGCCTGGTGACAGCAACTTTCACCACCACACGTGGCTTAGACTTGGTGACCTGGGAGTCCTGGGAGTCATCCTGTGCCGGTTCAGATGACAATATGGGCCGGTTTAAGAAGGGCTGAGCTGGGATGGTGTCAGCTACATTTCCCACAACCATTGGGGGGGGCATAGGTGGCCCCGATTGGTCCTCCACACACTGGCCTCTTGGGGCACCCTGCACATCCTGGCCACGTCCCCTAACGCGTCCCTCCCTTACTACTTGGTTGCCTCCCAACCATGGCACTGATGTTGTTGTGCGTATGGGAGTTGCAGTAAACAATTGTCCTGGGCAATTGGGGTGAAAGGGGTAGGGTACTAGATGGAATTCGTACCCTAGTGCTCTAGCAAGGCTGTCTGTGACCCCTGGGGGAAGATGACGGGTCATGCAACACACAGGCACCCCAAAAACAAAAATAAACGTGCATGCAACCCCTGGTAGACCACGTGTGTGGAAAAATGAACCTGCACTACACTGCGGCACCCAGAAACACAAATATAAGTGTACGTGTGTTACACGCAGCTTACAATGACCTCTGAAGGGGTACGCGACACACGGGGGCCACCACAGTTGGTAAATACGTGCGCGACTCACCGACTGCCAGGAAAAAGAATGTGAATGAGACGGTCGTGTGCGCGTTGGCAATACCCCCGCCAAAAGAAGAAATGAACGCAGTCTGAGGAAACAGGGAGTACGAACTGGAACCGTTGTGAAGTAATCGTGTTTGAACCGACAAGAAGTACAAGAATCACCCACTCGCTCTCCACAAAAAGCATGTACAAGAAAATGGCGTCCTACACGTACCTTTTAAGCCAGCCCACACGTGCAATGTCACTTAGGCGCTAAGGCCCTTTCCTCCAATCACACGCAGTGACACGCGGACGTTCAGTTTTTTCACGTGTACAATAAACATGCCCCCGTGTTGTGGGAAACGCCCGTGCGTGTAACGTCACAGGTGCGCTTACGCGCTAAGTGCCTTTCCTCGAATTACATGCTAACGTGCTGTTTTTTCACGTGCCAAATCACTCCGTATCAAGCTGGCCACGCAACAACACACGGAAGACCACGCTGCTGCCCAGAAGGCCGAATTACTGCCCCCCAGAGCCCCGAGCACACTCCCACCTGCCATCTGCTGCTGCCTGCCTGCCTGCTGGCCACGTGCCCTGCTATTTGGTACCTGCACGTCAGCCATCTGCAGGGGTCCAGTTGCTGTGACCACCCCTGCTGGAACAGAAGACTCCTGACTGGAGTACCATCTTGCTCCACAGCCAAGCCCCAGGACCCAGTTGCCCACCCACACCTGCCTCGGGGGTTGCCATGTAGGACACAACACCATCTGGCACCACTGGCAACCCCCAGCCAGAGAGGCAGAGGGCTACCAGCTTCACTGCTGCAGAAGTTGGTATCCTGGTGGAGCAAGTCCTGGGGCATTATGATGCCCTCTTTGGAAGTTCACGCGCTGACAATGAAGGACGGAAGAGGATCTGGACGGACATCGTGGCCGCCATCAATGTGGAGGAGGTGGCAGCCCGCGACTTGCAACATGTCCGGAAGTGCTGGGAGGATTTCCGGTCCAGGACCCTCAGCAAGGCCTGGCGTCTCCTGAAGGCAAAGCATGCAAAGGGACGCCGGGTTCGCCTTACCAACATGTAGATGAGGGTCCTGGAATGTATAGACCCAGCGCTCCACCTCCAGGTCCTGGGGAGGCAGACCTGTCCGGAGTCGAGCGGTAAGTGTGCATGCGTACTGATTGGATGTTGTGCATGTTGAGGTGTGGCAGGTGTGTGCAGGTTGCACATATGTCTTGGAAGGCCCATGAATGGATGTGTATGTACAGGGACATGAGCCTGCCGCATGAGAGTCCAGTCATGTGTGAGGCACATCAACGGTGTATATGTACAAAAGCATTATGGCCAAATGCATGTTGGGGTGCACACATGTTTACATATCTGTGTATGTACCATGGCATGGTTGGGGTGTGACACATGGATGTGGGTGCCACCTTCACGTACGTGCATGGTGTACATGTGTGTGTGTGTGAGGGTATTTGACATGTGTACCACTGTGATACACCATGGATGCATGTGACACTGACATGTAGGAGGCCGATTGGCAGATGTGACATGGATGCCGAGAATTTCACTGCAACAGGTGGTGTAGATGTACATATGCATGTACGTCTGGTGGCGTGTGTGCATGTGTTTGCCAATCCCTGTGTTGCATGTGACGTCAGGCTAACCTTCGGATGGTCATGGTGTTGTATGTGTATGGATGGTGCTGGCTGCTGCAACATTCCTGTTCATTTGCGCATGTGTGTCGCTAGAAATGATAAGTGTGTTGGGGAGTGTGATGCCATGTGTGAAGTTTGAGACTGCCACTCATCTGCAACTGTCATGTGTGTATCAGGCCATTGTACAGTGCCCTGATGCCTGTGTTCTGTCTCTACCTGTCTGCAGCGTCAACTGATGAAGGGGGCGGATAAGATGCTGTGGAGCACACAAGCAGGTATCCCACCGCCAGCCGGAGAGGCAAGGTCCAGCTCCCCTCCCTGGTTGCCATCTCGTCGGGGAGTGAGGAGTCTGGTGCCGCCTCTGCGGCCGCAGCTGCCGGGGGCAAGTCCAAGAGGCGGAGGTCGGAGGTGGACTCCTCGGCAGCAGAAGGGGCAGCTGAGACCTCACAGGGGCCTACGGAGGATGATGGCACAGAGTCATCCAGGTTGGTGGGGGGTTTGCTTGAGGAGGAGGCCCTGGAAGTCACACACACACGGGGCCTGGAGGGGGGATTCCACTGGTGTCAGTGGTGAAGTCCAGGGGCAGGGCCAGGAGGCAGCACAGGCCACTGCAGAGGTGCCTGTGTGTAATCCTGTTCCCAATCCTGTGACTGCATCATCCGGCACCAGCAGGGATGCATTCGTCCAGACTCGTTTTCAGGGAGGAGATAGCCGCACAACCACTGGCCTTCCTCTGCCGCAGACGTGGCAATCCGGGATCCGGGTTCCAGATTGAGCCTGTCCTGGGTGTGGTGGTGTTGCGTGTTCATGACATTTGGAATGACGTGCGGGGTTCTTGCGAGGACAGCGCACGTCATTTCGAATGTCTCGAAGACCACGTCAACCTACTGGGCGGGGTCACCAGTGCTGGGTTTCTCCATGTGCTGGAGCTTCTGCTGACCCCCTCCTCAATTAAACACCCTATGCGCCGGTCGTCCCTGTGCCATCTTCCTGCCCAAGTGTCACCCGGGCACCCTGTGGAGCTGTCCCTGACCCAGTGGCCAGGCTGGTGGAGGACACATCCCTGCCACAGTCGGGAGTCGAAGGTCCAGCAGGAGTGGCCACCCCAACAACTGGACCTCAGCAGGTGGATACATGCAGGCAACAACGGGCAGGGCACATGCATGGCAGCATCAGGCTCAAGTTGGGAGCGATGATGTCTCGGGGCCAACAACATCAGAGGGGCAGGCATCGGCCGGAGGGCAGGAGGATCCTGGATTGCAAGTGTCTTCCGTGTGGCAGCGGTTGGGCCAGGCCATAGATGCGGAGCGGGGGCGGGCGGAAGAGGCACGGCTCACAATGGTCAGGGTGGAGAACTCCATGCGCAGGATGCTGCGGCGGGCCGAGTGCCTTGAGGCAATTCACAGGGAGTTGGAGTTGAACATGGCTTCGTCCCTGCGAAACCTCTGGGACATGGAAGAGGCCCGCCTCCAGGACATAGACCAGGAGTTCAATGATGCCCTGGCCCGGGAAATCGGAAAGTGAGCTGTCGGACTAGCCTGCCCCCATTGTATATAGTTTGTAGTGTTAGGTTTCATTTTCATTTTCCTTTATTTTGGGGTGATTGGACTATGCCCCACACTTTTGTATATAGTTCTTTTCTTAGGTCGTTTTTTGGATAGGTTTAATTTCTTTCGTTGGGCTCATGGACCCTCGATGAAATCAGTGTACATAGTTGAACAGTGGATTTATGAGAGGATTTAATTTTTTTAATCACCATGGATCAATGGATTTTACAGTTTACGTTTCCTTTGGATTTCATTTGGTGGGCCGAGAGATTGGACACATTTTGTTTTTGAACACTTTGGATTGGTTCTTCATACGTTTTTTAATTCTGTTTTGGAGATACATTTCATTTCATGTTTGAAATATTTTTTATGCTTTCATTTCATTTCATTCATTTTGTTTATAATACATTTTTATTTCTTACTTCCATGTGTGGTATTCGCTCATTGGGTTACTGCAAGTGAAAAAGTGGATTTAGCCAATCACTGGCACCCAGTGTGTGTGTGTGAGGGACATGTATTGATGTGCATAGTTGACTTTCAGTTTGTGTCATGGAATAGGCATTTCAGGGTGGGGTGGATTGAGGACTTGATTGTCTCTCAAGACTGGGGTGGCGTGCTGTGGGATTTTGGTGGACATGAGGCCCATGATTGTGCATTGTGCATCTTTATGACGTGTTGGGGGGGACATGAGGCGGGGCCTGCTGGCAGGTGACCATCAATGCTGGGTGGGTGGGGGCACAGGGGGCCATGAGTCGGGGCCTGCTGGCAGGTGCCCGTCAATGCTGGGTGGGTGGGGGTGCAGGGAGACATGAGTGGGGCCTGCTGGCAGGTGCCCGTCAATGCTGAGTGGGTGGGGCTGCAGAGGGACATGAGTTGGGGCCTGCTGGCAGGTGCCCGTCAATGCTGGGTGGGTGGGGGTGCAGGGGGACATGAGTCAGGCCTGCTGGACTGCTGGGTGGGTGGGGGTGCAGGGGGACATGAGTCAGGGCCTGCTGGCAGGTGACCGTCAATGCTGGGTGGGCGGGGGTGCAGGGGGACATGAGCCGGGGCCTGCTGGCAGGTGCCCGTCAATGCTGGGTCGGTGGGGGTGCAGGGGGACATGAGTCGGGGCCTGCTGGCAGGTGCCCGTCAATGCTATGTGGGTGGGGGTGCAGGGGGACATGAGTCGGGGCCTGCTGGCAGGTGCCCGTCAATGCTGGGTGGGTGGGGCTGCAGGGGGACATGAGTCGGGGCCTTCTGGCAGGTGCCCGTCAATGCTGGGTGGGTGGGGGTGCAGAGGGACATGAGTCGGGGCCTGCTGGCAGGTGCCCGTCAATGCTGGGTGGGTGGGGTGCAGAGGGACATGAGTCGGGGCCTGCTGGCAGGTGCCCGTCAATGCTATGTGGGTGGGGGTGCAGGGGGATATGAGTCGGGGCCTGCTGGCAGGTGACCGTCAATGCTGGGTGGGTGGGGGTGCAGAGGGACATGAGTTGGTGATCACTAGTGCAAGGTGACATGTGGGCTGGCTGGGGGGCATGCCCATGGTGGATGGGCTGCCTGCGGGACATGACCAGTGGTGCAGTGTAGTCCCCTGTGGTGTGGGCTGCCTGCAGGGGCTGGGGAGGGGGTAGAGGGCACACCTGGGAGGACCCACACTGCCAATTCACGTGTGTAACACCCCGCGCACCCCACTAAATTCACGTACCCCGCTTTGCAAGCGAAATCGCATGTGAAAGTACCCGCGCACCCCTCAGAATACATGTACCCCGCTCTGCAAGCAAAATCGCGTGTGAAAGTACCCACGCACGCCACTGGATACAGGTACCCCACTCTGCAAGCTAAATCGCGTGTGAAAGTTCCCGCGCAATCCAGAAATACACGTACCCCGCTCGCCCAAGGCCTATCGCGTGTGCGACTCCCCGGGCACCCCACTGGATACACGTACCCCGCTCTGCAAGTGAAATCGTGCATGAAAGTTCCCGCGTACCCCAGAAATACACGTACCCCGCTCGCCCAAGGCCTATCGCGTGTGAGACTCCCTGCGCACCCCACTGGATACACGTACCCCGCTCTGCAAGTGGAATCGCGTGTGGAAGTACCCGCGCACCCCTCAGAATACACATACCCCACTCAGACAGCGAAATCGCGTGTGAAAGTACCCACGAACCCCTCAGAGTACACGTACCCCGCTCAGACAGCGAAATCATGTGTGAAAGTACCCGTGCACCCCTCAGAATGCACGTACCCTGCTCAGACAGCGAAATCGTGTCTGAAAGTTCCCACGCACCCCAGAAATACACGTACCCCACTCGCCCAAGGCCTATCGCGTGTGAAACTTCCCGCGCCCCGCAGGAATACTCGTTCCCCGCTCGCGCGATTGCAGTGTAGCGGTCCTGTTAGCTGATCCAGGGTTAGCGCGGCTTTTTGCTCTGCATTGGGGATTTCAATGGTTTTTCCTTGCGCAAGGGGCGTTCTTGGGGGCGTAACTGGCGCTGCGGGATGTTCTCTGCGCCAGCGCTCAAAATGCCTTGGCAATTCCATGAATACGCGGTGAGCCAGAATGCTGTTTAGCGCACACGGCTGGCGCACGCTGGCACACGCTCCCGCTCTGCGCTGCCTCTGCGCTGAAATCTATGAATTACCATGCTAATGTGCCTGACCTTGTACTCCCCCCAACCACTTGGTACCCCCAATGTCCCGATTATTGTTCATGGCTCGCACCCGGTGCACTCCACTCTTCGACCTTCAATAGGCGAAAGTGCTTCTAAGGTTCACGTCTCGCATTTCACTTGTTGCACAGAGAATGGACATAGATGGGTTATGTCCAGTTTGCTGTATGTACTGTGACTAGTTACTGGAACCGAAATGGACGGCAATAATGAACTGTATATTTTGCACTCATTCAGAGCCTGGGCACTACAATAGATGACCCTGTACTCAACACACGGCTTATACTAAGGTGTCAACATCATGTAAATGCACAATACTGTGATGGGACTTGGTGTCGAGTTGGCTGAGCTCTTGCCAAATAGGCTATTGTCATGACATGTTGGGTGCATTGTCTACGTTATTACAGCCAGGTGGGTTGGTGACCGCTAAAATACTCATAATGAATCACAATCGATGAAATGACCTCACACTACGTTTCTGTCGTAAGATGTCTGCGACATTTAGCCACCCTGGTGTGTCGTGGTGCCGGGTGGCGCCCTGTGATACTCAGAGGTAAAGAAGTGTTGGTGAGTTTGTGGATTACTGTAAGGGCATTGAAAACAATTGAAACCTCTATCCACTAGTCATAGAAGGCTAATACTTTCACATGATTTCTCCCAACAATAGTTTTGGTATTCCGGGCCCTTGGGCAGATGCTGCACTATCCAGTTCCCAACTATTTGTTTCCCAGCATGTGATGATTCTTCAGCCACCAATAGGAGCCAGCGTGATAGTTATTTCAGCTGATGGTGGAAACCCAAGCTATCCAGAAGCTGTTCTCACTGTAATAACCAGCACTGCTATCAGACCGCACTGAGCATCATCACTGGCTCTTCAGCATCTGTTGCAGCGTACTCACTACAGTGTCATGAAGTGAGCAGTGGATACTGTAGTCCTGTCTTACATTCTGTTATGTTCCTGTAATGAAAAGCATTAGGAAATGACTTAAGAATGGCTTTGGTCGATTGCTGTCCTGATATATGTTTTATTGATATTCTGTCCGTTTGATGTTCATGTAGTAGTAGTGATATTTTTAATGTGAACACTCGCCCATTTAGCCTCTTTCACGCTTAAGAATACTAAGAAAATAAATGAATGTTTGCCGCGACAGGCGATTCTGCCGTTCACCCGCACCCACTTCAAGTTTTAGCTTGGACACCTTGGCCTGGAGCAAAATGCTCTGGGACGATCGGGCATGACCTCAGAAAAATGCGGGTGGGGCGACTGGCCGACGTGTTGAGGAGATCCCATTGAATGCATGTGGATGCAGGGGGGTGTTGGCTCTGACACATGGCCAAAACAGTGCGACACTTTGCAAACATCATATTGCATTATGGTACATGTGCTCTACAGCATTTGTTCTTTTGAAATAGGGACAGAGGTCCAAGTACTTATTCATTACAGTTTCAGCTTTACCACAATCCAGCGCAGTTGCTCTACAGTAAATTGTCTAAAAAATAAAAAGAAAATACTGTTCGGAAAGGGCACCATATCGCTCACAGTACATTTCCTACTAGAACAAGGCACACCCCACCAAATCCTGCCTCCATCACAAATGCACGCATGGTGACTACGTGTGCCCACTGTACGTACTGAACAGTAGCAGGTCCCTATGACGCTATGGCCCTCTCTGTGAATTATCCATCCAAGTACGTAACCTAACATAGAAAAGTAATAGCAGTGGGGGGCATGGTGACCTGGGTCACCCACTTTATGAGGTGCCTGCCCAAATGATTGTCAACCAGCACCATTGAACCCTTGCTCCCAAATCTATTGCAGGGAACAAGGCAGCTCTATCTTGGAGCCGCTGCCACTGCCATCATGCAGAGTGTTGGGAGTCTGAACACTGATGTGCTTGAATGGGTGCCCCCTTCACATTCTCCTCCTACTTGCACTGCACCTGTTGCCAGCCCTGGAGACCAGGTGTCAACTTATAAAGATGGGGGCTGGGCATTGGGAGTATGGTTGCATTAGAGAGGAGAATGCACTTGGGGGCGAGAGGGCACTGGCTCAGACACATGGCCATTACAGTCGGACACTTTTGAAAACTTCATACTGCTCTGTGTACATGTGCTATTCAGTGCCTGTCATTTTGGAATGGGTACACGTGGCGCAGGGATGCATGCATTACAATGTCAATAGGAAGAGAGCATTACCACACACAAAGCAATCCAGTTGCTAGGCCTAATACAGCATAGAGTTCAGTACCGCTATATACAGTGTACAGTATCTCCCCTCTTTTATCAAAAACAGGCCCCTCTACCAAATCCTTTGCCCAGCACAGCATTTACACGCTATACTTACCGTACAGTAGCTTGTCCCTATCACACATTAATATAAAATCAAAAGAAGAAAAGTGATAGTGCCCGGGGGATCAAGTACTGCATCTGGGTCATCCAATTTATGAAGCGCTCACCCAATTGTTTGGGGAACATCAGCCTCAAACCATTGCCCCCAACTCTATTGCTGGGAACAAGGCAGCCAGCCGTATGGAGCCGCCACCATGTCCATTAATCAGAGCCTTAGGCGCTGTGCTTGAATGGACCTGCTGTTACTTTCCTACACCTCTCAATGCCCATGCATGCATGGGTGGCTCGGGCATGGAAAGGAGCCCCCCGTGATGCAATCAAAGGTTGTGTCCAGCCTCCATCGCTGCCATATTGTGGCCAAAGCATCGCTGAAACAGGCTCCCGATGAGGCTATTTCAGCCAATAAAAAGAGCAGGATAATAAGACTGCTACTGTTTTATTTGGCCTTGTTCGTTCTCAGTAGATGGGATCTCACATTTTTAGAAGTTAATGCAAAATACAACTATGGTGCTGAATTTGTGTTCACCCAGGGGAGTCGAAAAAGAAACCATGGAGTTGTGTTCCCTCCATGCTCCCTGCTATTCCCCCAACAGCTCACTTGCTTAGCCTTTGCTTCACACCCAGGCCCTGCAAGGCTGCTCTGCCCTTCGCTCTGCCTAACACAGCATTGAGCGACGGGTCTGTTTTGAGTTTTTGTTTTGGTAAAATGTTTCAAATGGTCAGTATACTAATGTTAGTGTTGTGTATTATTTATCTGATTTCAAAGGTCTCCCGTATCAGGAGCATGCTCAGTATGCACGTGTGACATGTAAGTGTGACACAGCAGAGCTTAACACCTCTACACTGGAATGTTAGTGAAACAACTAATGATTTCACTATGTTTGAACAGGTTCCAGCAAAATCAACTGTGCTATATTCCCAAAAAGAAAACAAACATTTTTGCAAATATGATGAGAGACGAGACACTGAAAAAGCTTTTCAAAAGTTTAAAGATTATCGTGAGCAGTACAAGAAAGAACAACATGAAGGTGAAGATGCCATGCGGGACGTCCAGGTAAATGAAAACGTAATACAGACTTGGCACAGTTGACCGCCCTAGCATGTAACATGAATATCTAACTTTCCATTCTACCTAACGAAGAATACAGCCTGCCTGCACGGGCGTTGCTAGGGGGTGGGGGGAAAAGAGGGCTATAGCCCCTGATCTTTTGGTTGTAGCCCCGGATAAAATCTCAGGAGCTACAGCCAAAAGACTAGCTATCCCCAAGTCCCAACAGTTCCGACATCAGCTTAGCCCCAGGTCTTTTCCAGACCTAGCAACTCCCCTGCCTGTCTGTGAAAGATGCCCTCGCCATCCTGCGGTTTGAAGGTGGGGGTCTTTGTGTTGCTGACAAATGAGTAATAGCCAATGTATGTTCTTCACACCTGAACTTTGTAGATTTTCAAAATTTGTTTCCCACCCCACTAAGGTCTTCTTCCAATCTCCATTGTCACTCCATTGCTACTCAGCTAGGTTGGTGTATGACAACACCAAATGTAAATACACCTTAGGGTCTTCTGGTGTGTCCAAAAGGCTTTTTTTATGGTATGGTCAGTCTCTATTGAAATAATCCTTTCTCGAAACCTATGGCTTCTTTTCAGAAGTATTTGGCTGTTCTATGTACACGCTGTGTCAGAGTTCTGTGGACAAGTATACTCAGTGAAGGCATTATGCGTGGACTGGAAACCAAATCTGTAAGGAGGACTTGGGGAGGCTCTCCTACCAAGAAAGGGTGGAAACCAGGGACGTCGTTTCACTGAAATGCCAGGGGTAGCGGAAGTGACATCACATGACCCTTAAACTCTGATGACATCACGACCTCACCCTGCATTGGCCACATCCGAGGAGCTTCAATTTGTAAAAAAGAAAAAAAACCTTTTTACATTTTCTTTTTTTAGGGTTAGCAAGGGAGACCACAGCAGTCGCAGGTGTGACCCCCTAAATGATGTTCCTGGTGGAAACATGGGTTCAAATGGTTGATTAAAAAACGTATTTGTACATATGTGAGGATTAAAAGGGGGTGCAACATATCAAAAGCCTAAGATATCAAATATATATGTTAAGAGGGAGGACACACATTTGTAACCCATTCTTTACTCCTAAGGATAGAGGGGAATGGAGAGAGGGGCAATGCAAGGGGCAAGATGACTTGGAGACACAGAAAGAGGATCTCAAAAACAGACAGCATCACTCTTAGTTTTTGTTGAGGTAGCATTCACCACTGTTCAGAAGCAGAGGGGAGATGGAATGGCTTTCTAAATGCATTGCAATAATGTTTATGGAGAAGAAGTGTTCAGAAGTGTGGCATGTTAACAGGAGCGTAAGTCATATTCTTAGTGTCTGTAAGTCCTTTCCTGACCATCAACATTCTTCATCATTGAGAGAACATGAATAATGACTGACAGTTAAGCAGCGTGTGTTTCAAGAGAAGCAGTATCTCCCCACCCTGTCATGCTTGTGAATGTGAAGCACCAGCGTGTCCTCAAAGAGACCCTTTTTTTTGGGGTGGAAGTTAGAGATTTTCATGCTGCACACTTCAGCCACTACAGGAGCAGAATGACAGGTTTCTTGTCCTGTGTTGTTGAGCAGAATACGCAAGGACCGCCCTTTTATTCTTGGTGTCGTAGGGCTTCCTACCCTCTAAATGTGTTCTGGAAAATTGGCCCCATCTGTATTTTGGCTTTTTAGGGCGAGTATAAAGATTCTGTCTGCATCCAGGGGGGTCGAGACTAGTGTTTCTTAGTATGTCACAGTGCTTCTTATTATGTGCATAGGTGCCCATAAATAGGTCTCTGCTAGTTTAGGCCAAACCTTGGTTTTTAAGGAAGTCCATTTGAGACCAAAGTGCCCTCCTGACCATTCCTCTTGATGCCCAAGAATCCAGAGTATCACATGCCACCTCTAGGTCGCCTACAGCATCATACAGTGATATACAGTTTGCAATGCAATTCTCTGAATCCAAACTCATGCGGCTGGTGCTTGTTATGTCCGTTACAAAGAGATTGGCCTGGAGATACCTCATGTTTATATGCTTTTGACTCTGCTACTGCCACACTCAGGCCCTCTAGAACGGTCTCCGAATACAGAGATTCACCACTGTCACACTAACATGTTTGTCTCCATGAGCAGACCCTGAGCTAAGGCTTCTCTGCAATGTAGGGCATTGCACCGTTCTTGGAAAACAGAACCAACAGCCTCCATCACCCACAGAATCAAAAATGTCTGCATGTTATTCTTTCGATAGTTATGTACTGCTTGCTGGCATACCCAAAGTCTAATGTGGCATGTGTTCATTTATATATATATATATATATATATATTTTTAAAATATGTTTATTTTAAACCAAGGCAGAGTCTCAGTAATACAAAATAAGCTGGCTTTATACACAAGTTCCAAAGCAGTAAACATTTTCTCCGAACCCCTCAACTTCCTCACCTGTTATCAGTGCTTCTAGGTTTTCCCTGGCTGATTTGTTTAGTTGAGGAAGGGCCGCTTCTTGCAGATATTTTCTTTGTTTAGTCTGATCTCGCAGTGGCGCCATCATGACCTGTACCATGTGGTCCAAGGCTAGCTGTTGTTTTTTAGATTATGCATATTGTATTACTCCGCGTGGATCTCGGAGCCCTATAATAGTGCTGCTGCGTTTTGTCTTAGCTGGTTTGGCCACCAGCAGCTTGTTTGCCTTGTTGTTCTTCACGTAATAAAATTGTTTAGATTTGGTCAGAAGCTGTGCTGTGTGTTCGGCGTAATGAGCCTCTAGTTTTTTCCTGGCAATACGGATGGCTTGCTGTATTTTGGGGGACCAGCCTTTTTCTTTGTGGGCTTCTTCCGCTGTTCTAAGCTCCTCTTCAAGGGCCAGGCAAGCCTGACCTCTGTTTCGATGGAATGCTACCCCTTGTGCGATCAACTCTCCTCTGACCACCGCTTTCAGGGCGTCCTAAGTGTTGGCCAGGGAGGTGTCTTTGGCCGGATTTTCCCTGAGAAAGTTTGTGATTGTAGTGGCGATCTTGTCTTGCAGGGGCATTTCGTTGAGGATCGTAGAGGGTCCATCTGCGTGGTGCATTGGGCTTAGGTTCATGTGCCCGAATCTCAAGGATTACCGGGGCGTGGTCAGACAGAATCTCGAAAAGGTTCGGTGCACATAAGAGTAGGAGGAGTAAGCTTTTTCAGTAGGGTGAAGTACTCACCACGAGTCCACTACTTCCAGGGATCTAAACATATTCAAAACAAACAGCCTATGTATCTGGCATATGTCGAATTTAAGGCGGCTTTCGATTCAATTTCTAGGAACTTATTATTGACTAAGCTGAGAAATGCTGGATGTCCTCTTTCCTTATTGTCTCTCGTAACTCAACTACACTCACAAACCACCATTCAGGTGAGATTGACGGGAAACTATCTCCTCCCATAAAAACTAACTGATTAAAACAGGGATGCGTACTAGCATCAACTCTTTTTAATTTCTTAGTAGCAGACATGTGTAACACCTTTACAACTGTTATCTCTGATCCACCGCATTTTGGCACTGCATCTGTTGCATGGATCTTTTACGCAGATGACTTGGTTTTAATATCGAAGACACAGCGAGGGCTGCAAAATGTATTATCTGCCTTGGAGTTGTATATGAAAAGAATGTATTGAAGGTTAATGTGTCAAAAACCAAAAATCCTATGTTATAAACCCAATTGTCGAACTAAAGGAAAGTCACTAAAATGGCTGTTGAATGGTGAAAAGCTTGAGGTGGTTGACGAATATAAATATCTAGGGATTAATATCAATAACCATGCTTCTGATCTACCCTATTTACAAGAACTAAATCAAAAGATCAGAACGTCTTCATCTCAAGCTCGTTTAATTAAAACACTATATGCCAAGTTTTCATATCTTCCTATTATATTGTTTTACATTCAAAAAGCCTCTGCCATTGCATTGTACGGAGCAGAAACCAAACATTTCAAACCTGAGTCCTTTTGGTCTAAACTAGAGGGCACGTATTGGAAGGCTGTTTTGGGTTTACCAAAAATCCTCCCTATGTGCATTCTGAGATACGACTGGGAACTCCATCACTCCATGCAATGTGCAACTGGAAAATATGTGCACTATAGAGGAAGTGTATTATGGCTGATAAACCTAAAACTCTCTGGGGAAAATTGTCAGGATACATTCTTAATTCAGCCCATAAATTTGCTTGTGAATGGAGAGCACATGCTGTCCTTATATTAAACAAAGCTGGTATCACTGCAGACTTGCTGACTGAAAATCCCACTCGAGCAAAGAACAAACTGCTGCAAAATGACTGGATACGCACACTCGAAAGATGCAAACCATATGAGAGTTTCCAACAGCATCCGTTCATAGAAAAGAAATTTCGAACTCCAGAGACTTCTCTCCTGAAATGTCCTGCTCCAAATTTTAGGAATTCATTTTTGCGCTATTGTCTTAATCTTTGTAACACCAAGCATATTCAAGCAAGACATGATCAAATTCCCAAAAACAATGATATATGCAGATTTTGTTCAGTGGAGTAACGATCAGAAACTCTGCAACACTTGTTAACAGAGTGTCTTGCAGTGGTGAACTTACAGAATATGTATTTGAAAGCATACCTCGTGAATATCAAAATTTGACAGCAGAAGGTCTTTGGTAAAAACTTTTTCAGACAAACTTAGTAAGAGTGCAGATTGCAACTGTTACATTTATACATTCTTTGCATCTTGAATAATCCTTGAGAGTGTCACAAAGACATATGTAATTTTTTTAAATTCCATTTTCGTTTTCAGTGATTATCGCAATGATGAATCTTTTGATAAATTCGAAAATGTATGAGTATATTGCACAGAGAACAACTGTGATCTACTAATTCTTAAAATAGTTATTTTAAGTCTGTGTTTTGTTACAAATCCTTTTAGACATTTTATTTGTACTTTTTTCTTTTCCCTTTGTCACAATTTCATTTTTTTATTATTCTTTTTAATAATATTTCAAGTATCATGTAAATATTGAAAGGTTAATCAAATCAGCCATAACAATAATACAAAAAATTCAAAAAAGGATGTGTCCAGCTGTGTCAAGTGGTCCATACAAATCTTTTGCCATTCGTCTAGAGGCCCGGAATAAATTAAATTTTTTGGTTGCATTAAAATTCGATAAGGAGGTGTCGATTCTTGGATGGAAATCTTCCTGAAAAGGGAAATACTTTTCCATAACAGTATTGAATGTAAGGACTGGAGGCCCAGTTCCCATCTAATAGCACTTATTGATACACTTAGGTAGATGCAGTACTACTTTCCAAAAGGATCCTTCAACTAGATTCAATGTAGACCACAACATGCTTAAAGCTGCTTCTCCACCATATGCCACAGATGGTACAACTTCCTTTTTTATAAAAGGTAATTATGGGTATCATTGTGAATGTCCAATAACGCATGTGCACTATCACCCCTTGTGTTGTAAGCAGTTTCATATTTGATTCGAGCGGTTTTATCCATGTTGCTTCTCCAAATGTCTTGTTGAATTGAACGCCCAGCTATCTGATGGAGTCAACTTGATCAAGAATGTCATGCCTTAGCTTCCATTTGAATGGAGATCTTTTTTCCCAGGTCAGTGTGAGAAGTTTATGATTTTGGATTTTTTGCTGTTCATCACTAGCTCATTACTTTGCATGTATTTTTTAAGTTGATTTAGTTTACGCTGAAGTCCAATTCGCATCTCGTCTATGAGAACCAAATTGTCAGCGTATATGATCCATGTGATGTGTTTGCCATTGATTTTGGGAGGGAAGTCATTCGCGTTCTTGAGTGCTATTAGAAAGTCCCCTAGTTAAAGGTTGAACAGTGTGGATTCTAGTGGACAACCTTCTTTAACACCTTTGTCTGTTTCAATTTTAGTTGATAGTTCTCCTAGGTTGTTTAGCCTTATTTGAATGGAGGTGTTGATATGAAAAGCATTGGTTGCCCGAAAGAGCTCCTCTGGACAATTCACATTTTGGGCCAGAGTTTAGTTCTGTTTACACTGTCAAGTGCCTGCTGTAGGTCATTGAATGTCAGATGTAGATTAGATTTGGTTTTAATAATTTGGATCTTTAATACGTTTATAATGAATATGTTCAGCTCTGTCCAAACCCCTTTTATAAAGCCTGTCTGTCTTAGGTCCATAATGTTTGATTTGTTGGCCCAATTTACAAGTCGTTTCTGTATGTTGGATGCAAGTAGTTTCCCAATTACATCCAACAATATAATGGGTCTATAGTTTCTTGGTTCCGCTTTGTCCCCTTGTTTGAATATAGGGACAATGATGGCTGTTATCCATGATGAAAGTAGCTCACCATTTTTGTTATTTGTTCAAACATTTTGGATATAATATGGGCCCAGGCTTCTGGGGCATTCTTTAAGATGTTGTTTGTTAGACCATCTGGTCCAGCTGCATTCGATGATTTCAGGTTGTTAATTGCATCACATATGTCCATTTTATCCATTTTTATTGGCCATGCAGTGTGAAATTTTTTACTGCCATTCACTATCTTTCTGTTTGGTTGTTTGAAAACTCTAGAAAAGTGCTCAGCCCATTGCCCTTCAGTAACTCTGCTACTCAGGATAGCCTGTTGATTAGAGGTTATCTGGTTTAGGAGTGACCAGGTGTCCCTTGAATTTGACTGCCAAATTGCCTTGAGCATTGCCTCACCTTGTTCTTGGTCACACATTATTCTAAACGCAATAACCCAATTTCGGGAGCACTATTTCCTTTTTTTGATAGCTTCAGTCATAAATGGTTTGTGCAACTTCTTTATCATGTTGAGATCGTCTCTCCACAGTTTTATTTGTTCTACTATGGCAGTACTATATTGGTGTTTAGGTTTCAAATGGGGATGTTTGCAACCAGTTTGAATCACCTCGTAGCATGCTAATAGCGGGAGATAGCATATCCCTGTGTTGCCTTGTTCTGAACGGTCCAAGTATGTTGCAGTTATCACAGTTATGTCCTCGTGGGTGATTTTTTAGCGATTTCTTTCCTTGGTTTACTGAGACCTTACCCATCAAATGGATTTTTGGGGTTTTACTCCATAACTTCCATGTCAAGCACAATGCATCATGGTCACTCTCATCCATAGATGTGATGTCTAAACGCTCAATGTTGTGCATGAAATTGCGCAAACTCCATATATAGTTTATGGTGGAAGAAATGTTATGTCTTTTCCATGTTGTTTTCCCTGGGATTTCCTCAGTGGTCTGTCCATTGAGCATATAACAATTTCTTTGGGTTAGCTCTTGATGCCACAGTTGACTTCTTTGAACAAAATTTGAAGCTGAAAAAGCCGTAAACATTTTAGGGTTTCCTCTTTGATTCAGACACTGTATATTCATTTCACCACATATGAGACAATGGGGATTTGTTAGATCCACTTGTCTAGTATGGTGTTTACAGTTAAGATGAATTTATTTGTCGTGATCATAGTTGGGTTCCAGTACATGTTTAGAATCACTGTATTCACCGGGTACTCGACATCACTATGCACATGTTGTAAAATTGTTAACTGGATGAAGGGGTTTGGGTTTTCGCTTTTCACAATCATCATGGCTGCAGTATGCTTTATCATCGCTGGCAGCCCTGTGTATGGTGGGATTTAGGAATGTTACGTATCCCTCTCTAGTTGGCTTTTCATGCAGTCATGTTTCTTGTAGGCATATCACGTTATGATCTTTCAGCTTTGATGATTTATCTCCAAACAAATGTTTGAACCCTCTGGTGTTCCACGACAGTAGGGTTCCTCATTTTTTGGTCCCTTTTTCTTCTAGCTAGTAATTTGTCCTGGCTGCCAAGACTCTGGGTAGCCAGTTCCAATTGTCAGCTTCATTTTCACTGTTGCTGATTGACTTTATTTGGGACACCTGACTGTTTTGGACCATTTAGTTATTGAACATGACATTCAGAGGTTCTTGTAGGCTGTCGTAGTAGGACGTTCTTCTCATCTCTTGTGTCTTCATTAGGGAATTTCTGCTTGTGATTGTGGGCTCTTCCTGGTTAGACGTGTAATGATTTTCTGTCGACGAGTTGTGTTTTCTTAGTTCAAAGACAAATGGCAGAATTGTCACCCTGGCGGACAGTAGCATTTCTTTTGACAGTTGCGATTTCATATGCAAAATTACCCAGTCGAGCCTAGACTCTTTTGCATATTATAAAATTGCAATATCATCAGAGGAGATGGTACACAGTGCAATAGTTGCATGACGTTTCTCCTGTTTAGATTCACTTAATTCTTTACAGTCAAAATATTTTCCAAATGAACTTTACTCAAATCAATTGCAGACCCTTTTGTGAGTCTCTCCGGTTGCATCAACTCGTGCCTTGTTTTTTGGTTTCTGTCATGTGGTTTTGTGGGGTTGAGAGCATTAACGCTACTCACTTTGTTGGTCTCCTGGTTCTTCCAGTGACTTGGTTTGAATATATCTTGTATCTGCCTTCGGTTTTGCGATAGTGTCAAAAAACTAGGAGAATTACTCCTCTGGCATTCTTTGTCTTCTTCGATATCTTGCACTCTCCATGTATTCTCTTTTTGCTTTTCTGGCGCTGATGAAGTTGAGATGCATGGAATTTTTTGTACATCCAATGTATTGGAGAGATCCTGATGACTTATGAGTGCGTCTTCATTCTCTTCCAAATATAGGGACAAATCCTGTAGTAAATCATAGTCTTCTATGCTGTATAACGTCACTTTTTCACGGGCGTTTACAGAGACTGCAGCCATCGTTGTGGTAGGTTATTGGCCGGTCTTTTGCATTGAGGACTTTAGGGATTTCTGGTGAACACCTCCTTTAATATTTTGATCTGGTTTATTATGTGGCTGGGGAGTGGGCACGTTTCCAAAAATGCTCTTGACCCATTTGTTTGTGGTTTTGGTCTTCCTCAAAAAATGTTTGATTTCATTTCAGTAATTTGCACTCCGTTTTCTTTGTGATGGTTTGTAATTTCCCTGTTACCAGATTGTGTTTGTTTTTTTTTAAAATGGCAAACACTTCATTGTCGGTGTGTCGCATTTCCATGTGGTTGCTGATATTAAAGGTGATGTTCTCTTTTGATGGACCCTTACTTGGATGATCACTGTGTTTCAAGCCTTCTTTGTTTTGTTAAATGCCTTTTGATTCACCTCTGCCACTTTGTCATGAATTACGTCAATCTTGGCAAACTCCTATCGTTCAAGTTTGGTCTGCTTTGTGTTGACATTTGCCTCTGCTCTACTTGAGATAGTTTGTTGTTCCATTGGGTGAGTTTGTTCCCTGTTTTTTTTTCTCTTGATTTTTGTAGTTCTTTTTTTTTTCCATGAATTCTTGTCTATGCATTCATTAAGCCATTATGCTACATTTTCTCTTGTGACATATTTGCGGTTAGTGGATTTGCATTTTTTCTAATCCATTTTAAGGATTCCAACAGGGCATACTGTTTTTATCTGTTCACCTTCAGCAATGTCGCTGAGTAGCGCTTGCAACCTAGCTAAAGTTTCAGCCTCCAGGTCAAGTCTCTTCTGCACATTCGTCTTAAAAGTTCCCAAGTATATGAGCTTGGAGTGCATCCTTCATGCTGCTATGTATGTCTTCACACAGCCTTAGAAAAGGAGCTAGCGAGATGCAAAGGGCATTCATTGCATTGTTGTGTATTTGCATCCCCGCAGCTGTTGATAGCTGCAACCTTTGTCTGTTTACTTCATTCCCTGAAGACTGATCAAATAATGGCGAGGAAGTCTGTGAGCACTGCACACTCAAGGAATGGGAATCTGTTAATTGCAATTCCACTTTGTGCATTTTGCTGTGATCTACTGGCGAATGTCCATCCGTATTTGCAGTTTCCGTCCCTCGTCCCAAACAGTTTGTATCACTATTTAAGTCACTCCATGATTTGAGAGACTTAAGTTGTTGTGGTTTTCCTTTATTTGCAGCAGTAGGAGTTGAAAAGTACTGGTTACCGTGTTTGTTCTGGTGTCTTTCATCGAAGGAAAATCACAAGGACTGCTTGCAGATCTGTTCTCTTATTTCTGCTACATCTTGTTTTAATCTTGCTACTAGTCACTCCTTGCACTCTGCATTCTCTTTGAAGTGAAGGTCCTTTCCTCCAACAGTCTCGTTTGCTTCTGCACATTCCAGGTTCTTCACAGTATTCACAATACTGCTGTTGGTTTTTATTATCGATCGTTCTAGCCGCATCACTGTGTGTTTTCGGACTATTCCCCAAACCACAGTCACCTGGGCATGTAAAGGTGTCATGGGCTTATTGAATGGTTTTGCACAATGACTTTGATCGATTCATTTGCATCTCCTATTGCTTGGACGACTTGCTCTCACACCCAGTCTATATTGTTTTAATTCAATGTCACATGGTCCTGCTCGATTTCTTTTGGCTTGGCCGCTGGACTAGGCATATGCTCGATCCTCGTTCGCTCAAATACATTATCAAACTCTAGCAATTCAGCTTCCGTGATATTGTGTTTGTTTGTGCTAGTTAGTATTGCAATTACAGTGATTGCGGTAATAATTCCCAGACGTGAGTTGGGTTGTGAAACAAGTGATACTGATGGAATTTTATTCACAGTTAATACCGCTGTCTCACTCACTTGGGATGTCTTGTCATGTTCACTCAATCTCTCGGTCGACGAGGCTGTCAGCAGTCATTAGTGCGGGGACCCATTTGTTCCATGGTGTTCACACTAAAAGAAACGAGTGAGTCCCAGCCCCATTAGTGTCCTGGGAGTGACTCGGGAGAGACTAGACTATCCTACCGGACTCACGTGCCGGTGTTATGCGCCCCCTTCTGGTTTTTTAGGCAGGGTCTGGGGCTTAAAGTTACAGTGAGCACACTCCAATGCAGGATACAGTAGCCAAAAAACAGAGCACTGTCTGGGGAGAGACTGGACTCTCCTGCCGGACTCACGCGCTGGGGCTACGGGCCCCCTTTTGGTTTAGTTTTGCATAGTTAAGTTCTGGTGGTGAGAATTTACTTGACCAAAAGGCCACGGGGTGTAAATGGCCTGTCTCTGGATCTCTTTGAGAGAGAACTGCTCCCATAGCTACGCTGGAAGCATTAGTTGCCACTACATAGGGGAGATCAGGGCGAGGATGTCGTAAAAGCGGCACAGAGGTGAATCTTTTCTTGAGTTCTTGAAAGGCCTGTTCCGCCTCTTCAGTCCATTGGAATTTTTTGTTGTTTATTCTCAGTAACAATGTGATTGGGTGGACTATCCGTGAGAAATCTGGAATAAATTGGCAATAAAAATTTGCAAAGTCAAGCATGCTTTGGGTTCCTTTAAGTGAAGAAGGTGACGGCCAATTAAGGATGGCATCTACTTTGTGTAAATCCATCTTGACTCGCTTTGGCGAGAGAACAAAACCGAGGAACTCAACTTCGGAGACATGGAAAGAGCACTTTTCGAGTTTAGCGTACTGTTTGTGCTGCCGAAGTTTTGCAAGGACTGAGCAAACATGTTCCACATGATCTCTTTCAGACATTGATTAAATCCCATAATACATCATTCATGAAGTATTGGAATGCTGCGGGAGCATTGCACAGCCCGAAAGGCATTACCTGATATTCGTATAGGCCGTACTTGGTGCGAAACGTGGTTTTCCATTCATCCCCTTTCTTAACACGTACAAGGTGGTATGCTCCTCTGAGGTCTAGTTTGGTGTAGATTCGGGCATCCTTGACTTGGTCCAACAGTTCCGGGATAAAGGGCAAAGGGTAGTGTTTTTTTACTGTGATTTGATTAAGTGTGTGGTAATCGATGCAAGTCCTCAAATCTCCTTTCTTCCTGGGTACGAAGAATAAGAGAGAGGCTGCAGGTGACTTTGACGGGCGGATAAAACCATTAGTCAGGTATTGATCCAGATAGGACTTCAAGTGGAGATTTACGGTTTCCGTAAGTGCATAAATTCGACCACAAGGAACCTGTGCGCCAGGTATCAGGCTGATCTGACAGTCATAGGGCCTATGTGGCAGTAATATGTTAGCCTGTTCCTTCTGAAAAACATCTTGATAATCCTGATATTCTTTTTGTAAGGTGTCCATTGGTTCCATGATCCCCGATGCTATTGCTTGAACAGATTTCAGATTTGGCTGTGCTATAGATTTCGGGTAGCAAGCGTGGTTGTATTCGTCAGAAAAGGTCAGTCTCTTTGCACGCCAGTCTATGTGGGGATTGTGAGTTACCTACCATGGCATCCCTAAGATCAACCGGAACTGAGGAGCTTTGATGAGGTCAAACGTGATTGCTTCTTGATGTGTCCATCCTGACACAGAAGGGTTAATTCTGATGTGCATTGGGTTACTGGTCCCGAAGCAATTTCTGTACCGTCAACAGTAGTTACCTTTTCAGTTGTTGGTTTTGTGCATAAGGGAAGTCCCATTTCTGTTGCCAGATCTCGATCTATGTAATTACCAACAGCTCTGCTGTCTATATATGCCTCTATGACATGCATCCGTGACGGTCGTTGGTGATTGATCAAGGTTACTGGTAGGGCAAAATTTGAGGTCTTTGACTCATCCTTCTGGCTCAACAAGTGGACCTCTATGCTTGCCGGGCCTGGTAGTTTTCCGATTCCTTTCCATCATCTTCTTTCTCTGTAGCGCCTACCACCTTCCTTGGAGGCTTCACTGGGCATTCTTTGAGGTAGTGACCCGATTTACCACAGTATAGGCCTAACTGAAGCTGTCTCCTCTTCTCTCTTTCACCCTTGGTTAAAAGGGGTTGTACTCCTCCAATCTGCATGGGTTCTGTGGTATTTTCTGATGGATGTTGAACATTATCTTTTGAACGTACGTGCATGGAACGATTTTTGAGTCTACTTCGGTCTGTTCTTCAATCCTGTAATCTGTGGTCCAACTGAACTACCAGGTTGATAAACTCTGCACAGTCTTTAGGTGGGTCTACCACTTGAGCAAGGACATCCTTCAGGTCTCCTCGTAGGCCTCGATGAAACAACGTGGTTCTTTTATCTTCTGGCCACACCGCTTCTACAACCAGTCTATTAAAGGTGACAATATAAGTCAGCAAATCTTGATTCCCTTGGCGGAGGGACAGGAGTTCGTTATCAAGAGCTTGTCCATGCAAGTGTTGAGCAAATAATTTTTCCATCTCCTGTTGAAAACCCCTTTAGTTCTGCAGTAATGGGTCATCCCGGCTCACTAAAGGTACCGACCAGTCCGCGGCACTTCCACTCAAATATGATAACATGAAGGCCACACTCACCTGGTCGTTTGGGAAAGTCCCAGGCCTACAAAGAAAATGGAGGCAGCACTGGTTCATGAATGTTGCTTACCTTCTGGGGTCTTCATTAAACTGTTCTGGTGGTGCCAGGGGTACTGCTCCCGGCAACTTTATCTGTACTGGATTGACTAATGATGGTGTAGCGACGGATGGGGCGAATCCGGGCAATGGAGCCTGCTCCGCTTGTGTTTGTAGTAGCTGTTTGTTTAGTTCATCAGTACGGTCTTTTGTGACTATTAACTCTCGTCTTAAGGCATTGGTTTCCTGCCGGGCTGCATGTCCCGCGGCGCGTAATTGTCCCAAAAGCTGGGCTAACGGATCAGTTTCAGATGTCTCCATGACGCCCAGGTGGATAAGGTTTAGAGGCTTTGTGTTCTGTTACACTCACCTGATATCCCTGAGGGGCTGCCCCTTTTGCTATTGCTCAAGGTGTTCATTCTTCAGAAGTTCTTTAGAAGCTGACCTGGGGGTGCTTAAGGGGCAGGAGGTAGAGCCCTGAAGCAAAGACCAGAATTCCGGGAGATCTGTGCTGCAGAAACTCGCATCAATGCAACCAGCTAGTTTCTAAGCTAACAGAAATCCGGTCTGCGAGTGTTTGATCTATCACGCAAGGATATTTTGCATCAGTGGGGTTGCATGAATGGAGAGACACATTTTCGAAGGTCTCTGATTTGAATCCTTGCAAACCAGTGAACAATAGGACTTGCCAATTAGTGAACAAGAGTGAATACTTTGTTACGGAATGGTTGTGTGCATATAAAAGCACGTTTTTGAAAGTCTCAGAGTGCTGGGCATATTAAAGGCAAACTACAAATGACAACAGAGTTACTTACAAGGAAATCTTTAAGCATGTTTTAATACCTCACTGAAAAGAAATCCTTACTAGAGAAGACTCGAAGCTTTACCACAAAACTTAATACATCATACGCCAATTCCAAAAGTGAACGAAACCTACAATGCAAACAATGTTCATGTATTTTATTTATTTTTGCAGAACAATTAAGTGTTTAGTCAAGGATACCAATGCCTAATGAGCCCTGATGTGAATACAACCTTAACCAGACCATTGAACCCAATGTGAAAAGTAACTCAAAGTGAATGGAACTTTGGGAAATAAACTGTAAAAAGGTGAATTTAACTAAACTACCAATTTCAACCACAGCACACATTGATAAGTGTCTCTCGGTAGAACAAAATAGGGATAAATGGGCGGTAGTCAAAGGAAGAGGGAGGAAGCCTTCAACATGTTCAGATATGTTGAGTAAAGTGAAGCTTCAATCTACATCCTTTAGCAGATGCCCAGCTTGAGCACTGGAAAAGATGTTACTCCCATTACAGAAAGAGATTCCTTTTTTATGGACTAAACACGTGGACAGACTTTTGTGTTCAAGATTTCCGAGGTGGATATGGCGAACATGGCCTCCGCTCAAGAAATAATAATCAATTAGCAGTTGTCTGTTAGGATAGTTGTTGGTGAAACACATCTGATGAGGTAAATTAAGTAAAAACAATGTGTACTTTACATATGTAAAAAACAGGTAAATTATCTACAAAAAGGCAAAGCTAAATCAATTGCAAGTATAACAGAATATTAGATCATTAAACCATTGAATTGCATAAGATCATAACCATTGGCCTTGAGGGGGACACTTTCAGTTTGTCAGGCCTGAGCATTCTAGTAAACCTTTTGAGCACTTCAGTGTTGGCACATGCAGTCAATTGTAAGTAAGTTTAATTGGTATAACAAAAAACATGCATAAATATTGCATTTGGCAAAATACAAGCTACGATGTTACTGTACATAGAAATATATTCATCAGTATTACAACAATTTAGATCTAACAAGAAAACATTTCAACATTTTAAATTAGCAAATAACATAGGCTTGGGCCTTTTGACCAAACTTGACAGACTTAAAAACATACACGGTGTCTCATTTTCCATGTGCATGTTATATATTGGCAAACTCCAAATTGCCCCAGGGATCATTTATGCTTCAACCTACAAATGAATCAGAAGCAACTGTACAAATCCCTTTCTATCTTAAAACTGGTAAAAACGACCTCTTGGCTAATAAGTTTCAGAATAGAATGGAAAATGTACTATAGTATCAATTTTCTGGCAGAGGGATCATCCAGGTTTTCCTTTCTTGATAATTTACATTTAAGTTAGCAATAGGCGAAGCCCTTAGGCACAACTTTAGATGATGGTGTAACTTGGGTTCCAATAAAGACCAAATACAGCTCCTTTCTAGACAGAGGTTTGGTTTACATTTAGTGTGTATCTGTAGCAAGATTACTTATCTTAGAAAGGTTGTTACCTTCTGACCTTGTCTACATTTTCCCTTTGGCTAGCTACCAGCCCTAGTTAAACCATCAGGGTGCAGAGGGAATTGTGGAAGGCTAGTCATATGACGTACTTCCTTTAAAGTTTTGATCTAGGAGGATCAGGACAATCCCTTAATGTTGTGCATGTCCTACCGCGCACAGAAATTTAATATTTTCTTAATCTAGATACCCAGTTAGATCCATAGAAGGTAAGGAATGTATCTCAGTTCAACCAATAATAGATCTATTACCAGGTTTTAATCTAATACATGCTGATGTAGTATACATAGGGAGCTGTAGTAGGGAGTGCTAACAAGTATTTTCACTAGCTCTAGAGTTCTTACCCAGCACCACACCAAAATACAGCTCTGTAAAGTGCAGAAGTCACAGCCTTGGCCTCTGTTTAAATGTTACATGGTAAGTCGCAGGGCATTTTTGTTTGCCTTGCTTGAGAACTTCCAATTGCCATTATGATGCTCTTTTTGCTGTATTTCTGTATGGCAGTATGCTGTACCAGACCAGGAAAGCAGCAATTTTAATAGTCATTTGTGAAAGGGCCTTCATTCCAAACATCTTTGCTATGAAAGTGGACAAAGGAAAGCAGCATCGGGGCCTGCACACCCTCCAAAAGGCTGCACACAGACAGACATGGTTTCTCCTGTTCCCAGTGTGTTCATTATTCATTTTGGTACCTGTGATCTTCTTTTCGATCTTTATCTGCATCCGTCTGACATACTGAATGTCACTGACTCATTGCTCTATTTTGTCTAGACTTTTCTCATAGCCTTCTCATCAACATTGTACCACCTGGAAACTTTATTAAACACCTCCACTAAAATTGTAGGTGTTCCACTTTGTCCAGGCCGGGTTCAGGCATTGAATTGGGTGGCATTTTTATGAGTGATGTCGGATCATACTTTGCCTTCATCAAAGACGCTGCTCTCAATCTTGGTGCCAGCTCATACCACTTTGAAGGCTTCAGGATTTTCTGGCTGAGGAGGTTTAGAAGAGTCATCTAGATTCTGTCTGCTTCTCTGTTTGGCCATGTCTGCTAGTGAAGTGGAAGCAGACTCTGGATGCAACATTATTTCTATGGCTCAATTACACAATTTGCACTGCAGTTCAATTTTATCTGAATCTGCCTCTGGGTTGCACAGCCAAGTGGTACAACCACCCACTTCTTGATTATCTTGGCACTCCATAATTGATCCCAAGGGAGGTGGTAGTGTTTTACATGAACTTGTACTGTGACGGTTGAGGGGTGTTGAGCTGAACCCATGGATTATATGTTCTTCAAAGAGGCATATCTACATGATATAGGATTTTAGTCTTTTTATGTAAAATGTGACACTTTTCTTTCTACTCCCTCATAGGGATTACATTTTCAAGTAAATGGTATAGCATTATTGCATTTTATCACTAGGCCACACCTCTCCGATGGATCAGTGTCCCTTCTAGATGTATGGGTCACGTAAAATAAGACATCAGTGCCATTCTGGCTTTTGAATATCTCTGTCTTTGATTTAGGGATTCTGGGCTTCTCTAAAAGAAAGGGCCTTCTGTACACCAGTTTGAAGTCTGTACCCAGAACCATAACTTCTGAAAGGTGTAACATCACAACTACTATCATAGGTACGGTTTAAAACCCTACCTCAAGGTTGACTTCACGTTTGGGGTACTCTAAAGTGTCTTAGTGATCAATCCAAAACCAGGGAATACATCTTCAGATGTACCAGTAGGAGCCCCTTGGTTTTTCATGTTCTCACTTTACGAAGTGCAGTCTAGTCTAAACCAACATAGACTGGTTGCACAATGCACCATCACATTGAATAGTTATTGTGAGACTTAGGCATACAAATCCTGAGCTTACTTGTTAAGATAGATACCCCACATATATTGCAAGATCTGTTAACACATGAATTTACCATATCCCCCACTTTCTAGTCATGAACCTATCTTTATACATTGGATGTGTTTCTTGAATGTATGGAATAGCTGTATTGAGACTACACACTTAAGTATCCACCAATTGTTCCTTTCTTTTCCATCTTATTATTGTATGCCTTATTGGATGTCCACAAAGGCACATAAGCATATACATCTCACATTTTGCTTTTATTTGTATACCTTACATGCATAATTATTAATCTTTTGGCTTATTCATGAACCAACTGTTCATCCAGAAACTGTTACCCTCCTATGAGATCCGGGATATCCTAAACCCTGCCAGTGAATCATCTCAATCCCATCTGTAAGGAAGGTTAGGTATCAAACAGTGAAGATAGGCACAAGTGATCACAGTGCAAGGGTGTTTATTGAACTTCAATGGGTTGGTTGAATGCCTATCTAATCCTAAATTCAAAGATGGGAGCAAGCTACGACCATCAAATAATAATAACACAGTCTTAGTGGAGTCTCTGTCAAAATAAAAGGGCCTATATTATTAAACCTATTGCCTATCCTTCTAAATGCAAATGGTGTGGGACAACAATGTAGGCAAAAGAAAAGTGTTCAAGAAATAATATGTCAGGATAGCTGAGCAGTTGGCTTCCCTTCCCCACGTTTTCAGCACTGGACAAGGCGGCATGTTTGAGCTTCACACACACTCTGGCTTCTTGGACACGATGAACAGTTCAAACTACAGGTATCAGCGTCTTCTCCCAAAGTCTCCCTCCCAATCACAGTCTCCTATTGCAGAGGGCCTAACATAACAAACAAACACCTAAGTTCCTTTCTAATCAGGATTCTCACATTGACATGGTTCACAATTGGTCACCCTTGTTCGGGCTCGGACCGGGATCTCCCTCGTTTGGGCTCAGGCCCCTTTGTATCAAAAAACCAAAGACTTTCAATTGTGCAATGGGTTTTGCTTAAAGCGTTTCAGAGCCACTTCACTCCATTTATCATTCTTTGTGTTTTACTTTCACTTCTGTCACTTCTCGGTTAAATACCTCACACAGAGACCTTCGATTGAGCACACTCGCCATGGCGGACCACTCTGTCACACATTGTTTATCTTCTTTGCTACAGTTCAAACATCCATCAGCCTTTAGGCTTTCCTCATGTCTTTCATCACACACGTTACCAATCTCTATCTTTTTGTTCTTTTTGCAATGTTGCCGCTTGCAACCTTGACTTCATCACAGACCGGTCTTGCATCGGTCTCCCCAACTCACATGCTGTGTGCTGATTCTTCCCGTCTGGATCAGCCATGCAGGAGGCTCACGGGTATCTCTGACAGACAATGCATGATTCTTCAGACTGGTTTCCTAGCCTCACGTTTTGTAATCCAAAGGTTTCGAGAAAGTATCAACTTTCTGCCGGAAAGGTCAAGGGTACCTGCCTCCTTCCGAACCCTTCTTGGTTTGCCATTTTTCTTCCCTCATTCAGCTGCTGTTGCGACACTGCTGTTCCTTCATGTTGTTTGCCTCGTTTAGAGTGTGCCTGCATGCTCTGCCTTTTATCCATGTGGGGAAGCTTAATGGAAGTCAGGTGTGAGAGTTTACTATTTATTGCCTGACCACAGTAGTGGGACATGTCAGGTACAATGCTCAGGTGTGAGTCTGTTTTCTCCCAGAGCGGGCTGTCCATGTGAAAGTGTTCATGTATGGAAAGGGGAGGTAGAGTTCCTAAATATCCTACTTTTAGGATGGGGTAACGGTGTTATAGGGAGAGCGATACCGCATCTCGCCATCAGGTGCCCCACTCCCACTCCCTGAAGACCACTCACCCAGGTGATTCTCCCGCACTGGTCCACCCCAGGGTCTGTATGCAAAGGTGATGGCCGTGCCCTGGCCACCTGAGAAAGAGACCACTGTGGACTAGCAGGTGAGAAACCTTCTGGTTTCTTACATATCTGACAATCAATTCCCCACCCATCTCCACCATGAGTTGTCTACCTTGCTTCTTGTATGTTTACCATGGGAAACACCTACTTCTACCCTTATCAGACCACTCTCGCACCGCCCAACACAAAATGTGGGGTTTTAATAGTCAAACACCTCTTTCTAACCTTAGAAACTCTAGTTTTATATATTTGAAAACATGAGGTATAATTCTTTGATCCTGTTGTCTGTTTACAGGACATATTTTATAGTTAATCCCACAGTCTTCCCTTCGAGTGTGCTTGGGCTAGTTTAGCAATCAAACTATACTTGTTTCATAATCAGAAAATCAAAAATAGATCTAATCTTTGTCAATCCCCTTTGAGTGAGCTAGGTCACCCTTATTTAACTTAATTGCTGCAATCAGTAAGTGGCTCTGATGCCACTTATTTGCTGCTGACCGTTGACAATATCTGAGCGAGTGAACAAAGATAATATACCATCATTTATTGTGGTTTATTCAAGACACAACCGGATTATATTAATGAAAGTTACCAATTTAAACAATAATGGGTAAAGAGGTGTTGTTATGCTGATGAGAATTGTCATGTAGTGGTGAGCAAAGTGTAGCCCTAATGTTTTGGTTCAGACATGAGATAACATGTGAAATGGGTTCTCAGCAGTAAGGGCTCCTCTCATTTTCCTCCAGGAATATTTCAATATGCAGGACAGAAACAAGGGAATGTGTTGATGGCTTGAACAGCATGTTGAATTGGTTAAGAGGTCAATGGAGCTACTGAGAACAATGTAGAAATACAGAATCGAGACTTGAACATGAAACTCTAAATCATTCTATAAAGGAACCAGCAAGACTCTGTTATCATCATTACAATCAACATTTTTTAGAACTTTTGTAAACCTATTTATACATGGAAGCCTGACCTTACATGTAGTGGAAATTGTCACAATTCTTACATTTTCAAGAATGAAAGAAATGTATTATAGATACCATATGCCAGCCCATTACGGTACATGACCCTTGATGAATTTCCATGCATTAATAGCGAAAGAAGGAGATAAACATGTGCATGTTGGGTTGAGAAGTAGATGGGATTTATACTATCTGGGTTGATATTTAGAAGGTTTGATTAATATGCACAGTGCATGGAACACATTATATGCTTTTTTTAAAAAAAAAATGTAAACACTTTATAATTTCCACAAAATATATTACAACCATGCATTGATTCCGAAGAATGAATAATTACAGTAAAAATACAAAAAGAAAACAAAACACACGCAACAAGAAAGGAAAGTAAAGATCCAACATATCAATTTGAAATCACATATAAATACCAAGCTTAGATTCACTAAAGTATCATCGAACAATACAGATCAACAAGAGAACAAGACAAATCAGGACAAAGGACAATACATAAAACACACTCCCCCATCCCAAACCCCCTTACTTAAAAGAAAAAATAAAGCCATTAATCTCATGCTATGACATCAAATCATCCACTCCAATAAAAATCATTGAAGGGTCCCCAAATGTCTTCATATACTGGAACTTTTTGCTGCCTAGAAAAGAAGCATTTCTCATACCTTGAAAGAATCTTCATATCACACAACCAACCCTCCACAATGCCTTTTGATTCAAGAAATAATTGCATTTTATGTATTGTGTATTTGTTGTCTTATATATATCACTGACCACTATATTGGTGTTGGATGCATTTTTGTGATTATAATATTACTAGTTCTCATTGTCTTTTTTTTATGGTGTGTGAGGAATATGTATAATGCATTTTTATAATAATGTGAACATTGATGGGTTTGGTTTTATATGTATATTTGATATTGCCTAGTGTATGGCTGTTGGCATCATGTTATGCAACATCGCAATAGATATCTTATTTTATTGTAGAACTTTTGAGCAATAACACTATGTGTGCATGGCTGTAGGTTGGATAGAATTGTATACTTTAACACTCCGCAGGTCGTTTTCTGTAGGGAATGCGTTAACAGCTCATTCAACCATGTAAATGCCAGGCCATCTTCTATTAAAAGACCCGTTCAACGTGACAAACCTTATTCACCATGCTTCCAAATCTTTTAAACTATCACTTTATCCTGTTATAAAAGAGCCAGAAGGTTCTTGGTTTTGTTATGCTCCACAATTCACCACTTTAAGAGGCCATCTTACTCTATCTGAACTCAGTGATCATGCTTTGCTTAGCTCAACACCATCCTCAGACAGTCGATTTTGATGCCAACTGCCATTATGGGGATTATGAGATGTGGATATAGATGGGAGGAAAGGATGAAACATTTATGTGGTCATATTGTAGGGTAATCTACCTTTCAGAATATGTGTTTTGAGAACACATCGCACAGGCCCTCCACATAATGATGCATTTTACCTGTGTTGGGACAAATGGTTGATAAATGTTTTGTGCTGGTCTCACAAGTGGGAGCATGGGGGAGGTGAGTGGGAGGTTGATCTGTTGATAAATGTATAGAATGAGTGGACAACAGTCGGCCACTGATTAATGGGTGTCACAGCCGTCAAAATATATCACACTGATTTTGCAGTGCATTTGTTACAGCAATATTGATATGTAATTGATCATTTTACTCTTTGTACGGTATAAAATAATATATAATGTAAAAAATCTTACTGAAATCTGAATGAAAGACAACTACATAAGCCTTAATCGCTCTAAAACAGAATTTTTATTTTTACACTCGGATCACATACAACTGAATTTGAATTCAGCGTACTCCCAAACTAAAATTTCCTCAGAATTGTTCAAAATAACAAATACGGTAAAATCTCTTGGGTTTTTTGCTGGATACCAACATGTCTTTGGACTCACAGATAAACTCTGTCTTAAGTTTCTCTTCTTACTGTCTGATGTTGCTAAAGCAAATTCACCATCTGCTCTCAGAACAGAATCGCACTTTAATTGCATGCTCATTTATTGGTGCAAATTTTGACTTCTGCAATCTCCTGCCCCTGGGGATAAACAAGACGAGCATTCAGCATCTGCAGGTTGCCCTTAATTCTGCAGGTAACATTTCTGCTGTTCTTAGGAATTTCCATTATTGGCCATGGTGAAATTTAAAGCAATGACCCTGATGTACAAAATTCTTCATGGCCGTTCCCCGCCCTACATTAAATGGATGAACTCTTGGTTCAAAGTAGCTCATTCATTTAGATCAGCAGACAATTGTTCTGCTATGGCAGCCCATTGTGGACATGAAAAAGCATTTTGCCACTCCTTTTGAGTGCTGGCACCATCCCTCTAAAACTCTCTGCCCTTAGGGATTCATAGCTCCACTTCCCCGTTGTCATTTAAAAGAAAACTAAAGACGTATCTTTTCAATTATTCTCCTTTCTCACCAGATTTTTCCCTACACAAGTATTCATACACTTATTTAAAAAAAAAAGGTTTGCCTCTAGTTTAAATTTGCATTTGGGTACTTTAGTGCTCAGAGCTTAAATACCTGTTTGGTCACTAGTGCGAATACAAATCAACTCAGATCAAATCAAATAGAATGTATTATTTGCATTGGCTGATTGAATGATTTAGTAATTCAATAAAGACTAGTTTCACTGATTGTCAGATAGACGTGTCATTGCTAAATTAATAAAAGAAGGCTATTTCGGTATGCACATTATCTGGCAAAATTGAAGAAACATTCAAACACTTGTAAAATAAATAGTACAGATAAATTCACCAGCTAAACTAATTGCACTTTGCCTAAAACTGTAGATTTTTGTTGGTATCAACTCCTCGTTTTGGTTTAATACAACTTCTATGGTGGGGAACTAACCATTTCCTGACAAAAGTGTCTTAAAAGACTAATATGAGTCAGGTTTACCGTTGAAAAGATGTAATCTAAGGACAAGATTCGTAATTCAAAAGTAGGTGATATGAACCTTTATAATATATTGAGTTTTATAAATATAATTCAATATAAGATTGGAGAAATAAATATATGTATATTTATATAAACTGTATAAATATAAAATTCTTTAATTGTATAATAACTGTATAAATGTAAAATGTTGTAATATGTATAATCAACCTGTACCATCCCCTGTAACTAAGTGCCCCTCAAGTAACAGCGCCTCGATGCCCAAGGGCTGTTTGTGCGCTATACAAATGTAAAAATAAATAAATAAATATTTGTATTTTATTTTATTTGTGCAACAATTTATACTATATATCCGCTGCCATTTTGCATGTCCCTTCTTCATGCTTTGCGTTACTTGCGTTTTTGTATATACCTAATTTAATTGCTATTTTATCTTGTTTTTAACAAAATTCAATAACATTTGTGATTATGCAAAAATTGATCCAGTCACTATATTTTAACAGGTTCCAAAAAAATAAGTTCTGCTTTCTCTAAAAGAAACGTATGGTGCTTGCGAATATAATGAGAGACAAGACAACAAAGAGCATTTTAAAAAGCTTAGAAGTTGTAGTGAGCAAAGCAAGAGCAACATAAATAAGAGGACTTCAAGGCTGGTAAGTAAATGAATAAATGAAGATGCTTTTGTTATCATACACATTTGCCAAAGTTAAAGATCTTATAGGTGTATTTTAAAATAATCTAACCTTCTTGACTTCCAGCACAAGAACCCTTTACTTTAAAATGTTACTGAAGACATTTAAAGTGCCTGATTCATCGAAGTGTTTTATAATGGCACAATCCCATAGGAAAATGTTCCATGAATCAGGCCCATAGGGATGTTCATTGCAAGGAATACTGTTATTGTGGCTCATATATTGTGCTTGACACTCAAGGATATCCTATTTTTTAAATTCTGTTTACGGTCTTCAGAGCTAACAGTTCAATGAAGCCAAGTAGTAGATCTATTGAAGCTTAATGCATTTCGGTTCTAAGACCTTCATCAGACGCATAAATGGCTAAGGAAAATAAAAATAACATGTTTTAATATTTGTTAATAGTAGGGCTCAATTTAAAATGACCAAAACCTGTTACACTTCAATAAAACTACTACTTGGCTTGTTTGATTTGTTAACTCTGAAGACAGTTAACAGAATGTATGTTTCCTGGATATTATACAACTGATACAAAGTTGACCAAAATGAACAACACACGTTTGTTATTAAAATAATGTTATTACTATTAAACATTTTTCATTGAATTCTCTATGAAACAATGATCTCATATTAAGTCTATATCCCAACATTCTTTACGAGAGTCGAGCATGGTGGTCTGTCCTAAAAATAGGATAGTAACACTATATGGGTTTGTTTGCCTCTTTTTTGTTGACGCAGGGTTTATCTGATGTAGGGACAATATGACATACAACAGGACTGGTCAAATCAACTACCCCTTTCTCAATCCGCTTGGTTCAAAATAACAGGTTTGGTATTTACTCAATTGTACATCAATTCAAAATAGACAGCATGGGTGCAGCAATTCTTAATAATACAAATGTTATTCATCAACAGATATAAAAAACATTAAGAACGTATGGAGTGCCTACATCAATTTGGCACTTTGATTTAATTTAATGTACGCACTAGTGCTTTCTGTGAGGTTAGTACGTGACAAGAATTGTTATTAATCAACAATATTCACTAGTTTATATATAAACATATTGATTAACAACAATGCACAGAACGAATTACAGTAATGTGGGCCGTTGTGTATGTGTTTCTGTGACTAATATCTGATGGTGTAGTTTGAAGGTTTATGCCTTAGTGACCATTTTTTATGAAATTATTCTTGCAGTCAACATATGATTTCAAATGTTGCATGGACCAGAGCTTGAAAAGCATTGCTGAGATTACCTTTAGCACCTCTTTGTGAATCACATTTACACATGAGCATCTGAATGATGCACCAGGATTTCCCAGATCTACTCCAGTTTTAAGGTTTATGTATTAGGTATGAGGTAGCAGGTGCAAATCAGAGATGATCATAGGCATCTTCTTGTTGCTCCTGTACAATTAATTGTCAAGAAGGCCCAATATTCTTTTAAGCGCCTAGATACCTTAGGGTTAAGTGTGCTCTATAAATAAATGAACGAAACTAAACTAAATGATATAATAAGGTGCATTACGCAATTTTGGAGATAGTCCAGTTGTAAAGTGGTAGTTCTACAGGTTTGTGTGCATGATTGTGTAAAAAGTGTATCTAAGTTATTTGTAATAGCAGAAGAACATTTGAAATGTCTTTAGTCCACTAATGTTCTACAATTGAATGTGATGAGCTCTTTTTCAATGGCTCTCAAATATTAAATCTTGGAAACATGGCTTGGCAAAATGAACCAACAGAAGTTCCCCAAAACAAAGTGAATGAATGAAAATAGTAACAGGAACTGAACAGCAATTTCTGTGAAAATGCACACAAAACTGAATACCGTATCCCGTTTGTTTGCTGACTTGCTTTTAATTGTGCGCACTTTATTCGTGCTCTTTTCATCTGAATGCTTTTGTCCACATTTGATTTATATCTATATATTTCTGAAGCGTGTGGTTCTGCTCAGAATCACATGCTTTGCATAGGCCAGCTAGCTTCTAGTGGTAGCCGCTGAATATTGCACATGAAGTAAGTTTTTGAAGTTTGAAAAGGGATGTCGACTAAGTGTGTTTGTCATCTTATCCCCAGTGTGACGTTGACTGTACCCATAATCCCTCACGTGTTGACGTCCCTCAGATTATTATTATTTTTTTTAGTTTATTACAAATTAAAAAAAACAGAAAATACATTGTCTTATACATCTATTAAAATGCATCATCAATAAAAAATGATAAACCACACCTTATTTACATTCAGCTAACATGGCGATTATGTAGAGCATAAGACATCTAGTCGTTAGTTAAGAGTCCTTGACAGCTCCATATACATAGGCTTAACCACTCAGTCATGTGCATTCGTCATTTTCAGCATCAATATTGGTTCTCAGACTTGTTGCTATGATGTCTAAGAAAGCGGTTGCTGCAAATATTAATTTATTATTTTCACCAACGTGCATGATGCTCCACCATTCTTCTGGATTGTACATGGCATGTTTGGCTATCTCTTGACCCATACATCTCGTTCTCAGATCACTAATGGTAGGACAAAACAACACCAGATGTTTCAGGGATTCCTCAAAGCTATTGCAAAAAGTTTGATCTTGAGCATAGTTCTTGCCTCTTTGGTACAGAATTTGTTTAGTTTCCCATGCATTTTACCTAATGTTCTGGAAAATCAGTCTCCTCCTTTTGCACAGGAATTGAATCAAGTACTTAGGAAGTTCATTCAATTTTTTTACTTCCAGAGGAGCGTTTTTCATTCTGGCATGTTGTATTCTCTTATCATAGGCATGAATCCAATCTTGTTGAAGGATTTTTTTTTTAACTGCATTTGGATTTTGCAGAAGTGTTTGTTTACCCGTGTTTAGCTGGGTTAGAATACTCTCACAAGCTGCTCTCCAGGAACTCAGGAGACCTTCAGTTGAACGTTCATTTGCATTTTATTAGGATACTGAATTGTGCGATATTATCAACTCCAGCAATTTTTCTAAGAAGAGTTAGCGAGTTCCATCTAACAGTCGCATACATAGACGATAAACTTAACTCATACCCTCATACAAGCAGTTGGAAAGCCCTTTGGCAATTTAAGAGTCCTTCGCCATATAACATCTTCGCATCTTGACCAGCATTCTTGATCAATACCGAACAAAGTCTCTGCTCCATATGTAAGCGCTGGAGTGATTTTGTTTCTGTAAAAACGTACGACTGGGAGCATTGAGAATTTCCCATATTTCGGATGAAGCTGAGCAGCTTGCGCAGCAAATTGATTACATTTCGACACCAGCTTCCTCACCATAGGTTCATCACAAATGCTTGCACTTATTGTAATGCCCAAGTATTTTGCCTCTGTAACAACTTTCAGGACATCCTTGCCCAGCTTCCAATTACATTTTTGGGAACCCTCTGGTTCATTGAATCCTTGTAGATTCTTTAATATCAGTATCTCAGTTTTCTGTACATTGATCTCGAGTTTGTTTTTTTAAATGTACTCCTTCAAAGCATTAATCTTCCTCTGTATACCAATTGGCGTTAGATCTAAAATCACGATATCATCTGCGTATGAGATCATATTAATATGTTCTTCAATGATCTTTGGAGGGAAAGAGTTTACATTCCACAGAGCTTCGCTCATCTCTGAAATGAAAAAGTTGAAAAGTGCGGCTCCTAAAGGTCATCCCTGCTTGACACCACGGGTAGTTGGGATATGACCTGTTATGTGCCCTTTTTGATCTAGGCGCACTTGGACAGAGGTCTCACTATAGAGAGCCTTTATTGCATAAACTAAACTGAGTGGACAACCTTTTTTCATCATTTTGTTCCACAGCATCTCCCTATCCACCTCATTGAAGGCGTGAGCCAAATCAATAAATGCGATGTAAATAGGGATTTATTTCTTTATCGCTTCCATTTTTAAAGTATTCAGAAGAAACAAATTAAGACTACAGTCCACCCCATTGACGAAGCAGGTTTGCCTCCAATCAGCTACTCCAGACTGTTTGATCCAAGTTCTTAGTTGATTCAACAGCTGGGTGGCAAAGAGATTATTTCTTTCCACCATCACGGTTCGATGTGTGTTCTCGCGGAGTCCTCTAGCTATGCTACTTCTGAGTTATTACAACTTTATTCATATTTTGACAGTTACTGCTCAATGCTACATCTCGACAGAAGACCAACTCGACGACCGAAACAGACAATCGTTGCGGCAACGGACTTCAGGCTACACCTCGCTTTGGCCTAGCAGTAGGGAGAGTGGGGTGACTGATTAATCTCTTTAAAAGCATGCATACCTCCATTTTCTACATTTACTGCTGGGGTCTGCTGTCCTTAATACTAATTTACACTATGGAGCGAACTCCATTTAAATTCTATCCAAATTGCAACAGAAAATATCTGTGGTAGGACACTCAGAGTGTGTAACCACTGTTTTCCTCATGATCATCAAGACCCGTTGCGCATCCCCTAAACTCTTTAGGCCCAAAACCCTAAAGGAGCATTGAACAAACTGGTGGGCAGCACATACCATGATGACCGAGTCAGAAACCGCAGATGGTCTCTTTGAGCCTGATCCAGAATGCCAGGCCTGTGAAGGCTCAAGTTTGGAGCCTGAAGACATCACAGTGGAACCATCAGGGTCCCGCACGTTGGTCCCCAGCCCCGAAAGGCAGTCTCAGCGCACTGCCATGGGGAAAGCCTCTGGCGATAAGGATGCACATGCATTCACACCCAAACATATACCCCAAGGCCATTGAAAAGATGGCCGCACACCGGCCACAGGCGCTTCGTAACTTACTGACTGTTTTGCTTCAAAGTGATGGAAAATGTTTCACAACCCCAGTGCACAAAATGAAGAAACCTTAAACACTGAAGGGGAATTATGTACACAAATACTCAGCTAAAATGTAAAATGGCTCTTTACTGCCCTTTATTCACAAAAAGCATACATGAATGAATAAATGCAGTAAAAATCATACATTTATGTTTAATTATTACACATATCAGGAATGTAAAAAGTTTAAAAAATACTTCACTGTTAAAACAACCACAAAAGAAATCCTCACCTCGCCAGGAATGCACTGAAAAGCCCCAAAATAGGCAGGCAGAGAGATCCTTGTGTCAGCGGGCATGGAAGCAGTTTGTCCACTCTTCCAGAGAAGCTTTCTGCCTGACTGCTCTGGTGCCTCTCATTTTAAACCATCCGCAAATGTGTGATGACATTTTCCAGAACATTCTGGCTTTCAAAGTCTCTACCTCTTGACAGTTCTCATTGGCGCTTAGCCTGAGTGACCCTAGGCAACCCCAAAAGGCAAAACACGTCCCTTTCTCATGAAAGCACAAAAACAGCCACATAATTATTCTTCAACCTTGCAAGATTCCCTCGCAGCATTATCAAATACCAGCTAGCACCTTCTTCAAAACAGTCCTTGAAGTAATGCTGAAGCAAGAAAACATGTTTGCCTGTGGAATAATGCAAACCATGTTATGAGTTCACATCAAATGCAGCTTTCACAGAGGCCTGAAGAAAATGTGTAGATTTCACTGAGGCCTGAAGAAAATGTGTAGATTTCACTGAGGCCTGAAGAAAATGTCCATTGTGGCTCTTTGAGCAACCAAAATGCACTGCGCACAGACACCATGTTTTAGTTAAAAGCATTACACCGATCCACTGCCTAAAAAGCCTGCTGCGGTTCCACAACCGCATTTACTGCAAGGCGACAAAGAAGGATCAGTGGCTATAGACATGCACAAGACCCACTCGGCATATGATTCAGAGGCATCGAAAAAATATAAAAGTCAGTTTTTTTGATAGAAAAGCACCACACAAAGTCCCATGGCCATAGGACCCAGACTCCTGCTGCTCATGAAGAGGCACACCAGTATGAAGAGTCCCATCCACCTCTTTCAATCTTTTCAGAAGAAAAGACCAAGAGAAGATCCAGAAGTTAATGGTTCTCCTTAGCAGAGACACCCAAGACAGGGACATGGACAAAAGAACGGTTTGAGAATATAATGGACAAAGTTTCTTCCTTTGTTGATTTCATGAACAAATACACATTTTGCCAGAAAATATAAGACCTAGAGAAGTCTTAACTCCTATTGACAGGTCAACCACAGTGCCCTCCGTCGCCCACACATACTTCCACACTCACAGCCCTAGATACCTCCCATTACTCACAACAGGGAGATAATCAACTGGATCAGGTAGATCAAGGCATCTAGTATGCAGATCAGGACGACCCTAGTCTGCTCCCTGACAATCTGTACCTAGACAATCATGATGAACCTGATGACACACTCGTTGAGACTCTAGATGTTACAGCGCCTGCTAGTGGACCTACATCTCCTATTGATGATCAGTTGCTGTACAACGATTTACTTGAAAGGGCTGCTCACCATTTGAAAATCCACACTGAAGAATCAGTTCCTGATAGTACTGATTTCATGGAGGTCATTCTAAATGAAAAGAATAACAAGAAAGTGTATGTTGTAAGACAGCTCAGGAGACTCTTGGTTCAAATGTTCAATATTAGAAAATAATCCAAATTCCCGAATCTATTAAGAGTCCAATAGTCATCCAAATAATGAGTTAGTGTTTAATTTCTGTTACAGCCAACACCTGTTTCGACCAATCGGTCGTCTTCAAGACTGTAGTGATCATTGAATATAACAACATTGAAAAATGAAACAATAATTCCATATATTAATTCATATACAGAAAAGACACAGTTGACAATGGAAACAGAGTGTATACAAAATGACAAATATGCAGGATACATAAATAAAGGTGTACATACCCAATAATGAGTCAATATCAGACAGGGTGGGCAAAAACAGAGGGATGAGATAAGGAAATGTCATTACATTCAAATCATTGTTATCCACTAAATCCCCAAATTCATCACCTTTAGTGTAGGTGTGGCATTTAATGGGGTTACTAGTCATCCAATGAGAGTCAATATAGGTTGTCAAATGAGAGAGCAAAATGTTTACAGCCCCGATGGGTATACTATGCTGCTGTCTTAGATTACATCTATCATGAAAGAAGTGCCAGTTTCTATCCCAATTGATCTTATGGGTCCCTATGAGAGACCAATGGGCTCACCTTGAGAGAAAACATATATATGTTCTCAGTCAAATAGTAGAACAGGTGTGAGGATGTGGATGTATTAAGTGAAAAGAACCCAAGATACCAAGAAAAAGTTAAACATGCAGGTAGCAGAGTGATGGTAGTGCTGCCAATATAAATGTGGTCACTCACTGAGTTAGTCAGAATGATTGCTCTAATGGATTGAAAGGGAAAGAAAAAGTAGGCGGGAAGCCATCTGATAAGTAACATAGAACATCCTAAGAAGAGGAATGGTGATGGTCTACTAGTTGAAATAAGCCCCAAAATGAGCAGATCCTTATCCTGGCTTTGCTGGTGTGCAACCTTAACATCCAGAAGTGCTGAGAGGAGACCTCTAAGCACAAGGGTCCATCCTCATGTGGAACAATTGGTCAACAAAAGGTAAATCGTCCTGAAGCATCATCAGATACCAAATTATTCCAAATGTGGGACCAAATGGTACCAGTGTGAAATAGAAATAATGGTTGTTTGAGGAATTCTTGATAGTGCTAGCCAATAGATCTTACCTTGAATGTAAAAGATTGAAAATGGAGTCTTAGATAAATTCTTATCGGATGAAAAATGGCATTGTTCCAATGTAAAAGGTTCTAATACCTAAGGACCAAATAATTTGGAATGTCATCTGTTGAGAATAAACTGGATCTAGAATTGGTTATGTTGGAGATAAAGTTAATAAAGCTGCTTACCTATAACATGGCTGTAAAGGGGCTCTATCCCACGTTCCTAGCTGTTGGCGTGATCCTATGCCATTTTGAAACCTATTTAAATGGTAAACTAACCGCTCTATGTCAGACGTGGCGTATGACATCATGCGCATGCGCAAAATGTTTAAACTAAGTTCTAAACTCAAGAAGAAGGGCGTGTGACATCGGATGTGCGACCGACGTCACCCGAAAGAAATTACTATTTTGCGCATGGGTGTCTAGATGTTCAAAGTGGACTTGACCAATGTTGGTAAGGCGGAATAAGATAGAAACGATAGAGCAACAAGTGTTCAGAATCCTAAAGGCAAACGGGAAGCAAATAATTAAGTGCATGAATCACATTTAGATTTAAAACTTAAATCTATTACCGCGTGAACCGCGTGATGTGAGATCCTGCATCATCTGACCCCACAGGCCACAGTGGCATACTACGTTAAAAGATGCATGAAGAAATTAGCCCAATTCCATGTGAAGTGGAAAGAAAATGAAGGATTCTCAAAGTCCAAAGTAACAGTTACAATTAACATTCCATTCAAAATATGAAATGCAAAAGAAGAAATTCCTAATCTCAAGAAGTCAATGCACGAGACACTGGTATTAAAGTGCCTATTGCACAGTCTCATTATATGCTGAAAAAATCCTTCTCTTAACGCGCTTGTCGCATAATCTGACAACCCACATAGCACTACCGTACGGACCCAAATGGCGTACTTAATTAAAGATGTAAATAGCATATAACCTAATTACATACATAATGTAATACAACTTGGGGCTTCCCAATGTCCAATGCAGCAATTGCAAAAACCATTCCATTCAAAATATAATTGCAAAAACCATTCCATTCAAAATATAACTATGCACAAAGGAACTTGTTGAACTCGGAATGTCAATATACAAAGCGCTAGATGACCTATGCGATGACACATAGATATATGTGTTCAATGGGCCTGCTGAATATCAAACGATTATTGAGTCTTGTGAATGAAAAATAACATCCATATAGTGGAAAAAGAGAAGTAGCGCTGAATGGTTTCTAGAAATGGATAGATTATGCATTATATGAATGTGTGCCTCATTACGACCGTGGTGGTACGGTATGGACGGTGCCAGTATGGCACTGGCACCGTCCATACCGTACAGCCTTATTCCGAGTTTCCCTCACGGGTCCCTGACAGCCCACCAGGTCTGACCTGGCGGGCTGTGCGGCACCCGCGAGGGAAACACATGGATGCATCGGCACCGTAATAAATGGTGCCGGTGCATCCATGCTCCTCATCCCCACTCTGCCCTATGGGGATGAGGAGCCCAGCATTATCTCCACCCACGAATGGGCAATTTCTGGCCCATTCAACTCGTAATGATCCGGTAATTGCCCATTCGTGGGTGGCGGTGGCGGATGCCAGTTCTGCGGCAGTCGTGCCTCTAATGCAGGCCCGGCTACCGGCCGAACTCGTAATGAGGCCCTATATATTTAATTAGGTTAAATGCTATTTACATCTTAATTAAGTATGCCATTTGGGCCCGTACGGGAGTGCTATGTGGGTTGTCAGATTATACGACACACGCGTTAAGAGAAGGATTTTTTCAGCATATAGTCAGATTGTGCAATAGGCACTATAATACCAGCGTCTTGTGCATTGACTTTTTGAGATTACACATTTCTTATTTTGCATTTCCATATTTTGAATGGAATGGTAATTGCAACTGTTACTTTGGACTTTGAGAATCCTTCGTTTTCTTTCCACTTCACACGGAATTGTGCTAATTTCTTCATGTAACTTTTAACGTATTGTGCCAATGTGGCTGGTGCGGTCGGGTGATGCGGGATCTCACATCATGCGGTTCTCGCGGTAATAGATTGGTTGTTTTGAGTTTTAAATCTAAATGTGCATCAAGCACTTTATTATTTGCTGCACGTATTGCTTTTAGGATTCTGAACACTTGTTGCTCTATCGTTTCTATCTTATTCCAGCTTACCAAAATTGGTCAATTCCACTTTGAACATCTAGACACCCATGAGCACATTAGTCATTGCTTTCGGGTGACGTCGGTCGCACGACCGACCTCACGCGCCCCTTCTTCTTGAGTTTAGAACTTAGTTTAAACATTTTGCGCATGCGCATGACATCATACGCCACGTATGACGTTGCACAGTTTGTTTACCATTTAAATAGGTTTCAAAATGGGGTAGGATACAGCCAGGTTATAGGTAATCAGCTTTATTAACTTTATATCAACATAACCAATTCTAGATCCAGTTTATTCTTGAAAGATGACATTCCAACTTCTTTGTTCCTTAGGTATTAGAACCTTTTACATTGGAACAATGTCATTTTTCATCCGATAAGAATTTATCTAAGACTCAATTTTCAAGCTTTTACATTCAAGGTAAGACCTATTGACTAGCACTATCAAGAATTCCTCAAACAGCCATTATTTCTATTTCACCTTCGTACGATTTGGTCCCACATTTGGAGTAACTTGGTAACTGATGATGTTTCAGGACGATTTACCGTTTGTTGACCAATTGTTCCACATGAGGATGGACCCTTGTCCTTAGAGGTCTCCTCTCCGCACTTCTTGATTTTAAGGGTGCACACCAGCAACTCCAGGGTAAGGATCTGCTCCTTTTGGGGCTTATTTCAACTTGTAGACTGTCACCATTCCTTTTCTTAGGATGTTCTATGTTACTTATCAGATGGCTTTCCGCCTTCTTTTTCTTTCCCTTTCAATCCATTAGAGAAATCATTCTGACTAACTCAGTGAATGACCACATTTAAATTGGTAGAACTACCATCACTCTGCTACCTGCATGTTTAACTTTTTCTTGGTATCCAGGGTTCTTTTCACTTAATGCATCCACATCCTCACACCTGTTCTACTATTTGACTGAGAACATATATACGTTTTCTCTCAAGGTGAGCCAATTGGTCTCTCATAGGGACCCATAAGATCCGTTGGGATAGAAACTGGCACTTCTTTCATGATACTTGTAATCTAAGACAGCAGCATAGTATATCCATCGGGGTTGTTAACATTTTGCTCTCTCATTTGACAACCTATATTGACTCTCATTAGATGACTAGTAACCCCATTAAATGCCACACCTACACTAAAGATGTTGAATTTGGGGATTTAGAGGATAACAATGATTTGAATGTAACTACATTTCCTTATCTCATCCCTCTGTTTTTGCCCACCCTGCTTGATATTGACTCAGTATTGGGTATGTACACCTTTATTTATGTAATCTGCATATTTGTCATTTTGTATACACTCTGTTTCCTTTGTCAACTGTGTCTTTTCTGTATATGAATTAATATATGGGATTATTGTTTTATTTTTCAATGTTGTTATATGTAATGATTACTACAGCCTTGAGGACGACCGATTGGTCGAAACACATGTCGGCTGTAACAGAAATGAAACACCACCTAATTATTTGGATGACTATTGGACTCTTAATAGATTTGGGAATTAAGATTATTTTCTAATATTGAACATCTGATGCAAGAGTCTCCTGCACTGTCTTACAACATACACTTTCTTGTTATTCGATATTCCTTCAAGGAGGCCTAGGGGAACCTTGTATGTTGTTTCTGCTGCAGCTGACTATTGATTTATCACTGAAGACTAGGGGTACCCCAGTCTGTTACTCCCCAAGGTGCTTGGTTTTTGTCGAAATGAAAAGAAGCCTGTCAGCCAGTCCATTCCCTTGCTCCAGTCCATTAAACAGAGACTCAATCCATCTCTTTCTACACCTTTGCTCACAAGAGAAGTGAACCAGAGAGCCGAAAAAATGTTCAAACCCTCACCCTCAGACACTTTATACACCGATGGACATGTGAAACCGGACTCCCTAGTAGTCACCACTACCAAAAAGAGATCTGTGTTCCACTTTCACCCTTAGGAGCACCCCCTAAGAAAGAGTGCAAATTCTTATACACTTTAGGCAAACATTTCCATCACAGGCACCTATATGACCAGAATTGCGAACAATACAACACTGTTTGTAAGCTACAACAACACTCAATGGGATGAGGTGCTGAAATCCCTAGACTCAGTGCCATAACCTGCAAGGTCACATCTGCTGGAAATCTCAACCGAGGGGAAGCAAATGGCGCAAAATATTCTAAATATTCTAATATTCTAAATGTCCTGGACTTAGCCGACACCTCAGGAAGAGTCATTGCTGAAGGAACCCTTCTAAAAAGGCAATCATAGCTATATGATTCCAGGGTTTAACCCAAAACTCAAGCGGCACTGATCCACACGCCTTTTGAAGATGCAGTCCTGTTCAGAAAGGCCATTGATGACCAACTCGAAACCACCAAAAAAGAACATGAGACTATAAAATCTCAAGGATAAATTACATATAAACCATATGTCCAGAGGGGTGTCTTCAACACCCGGCATACTTTTTGTAGCCAAGGGTTCAATATATCCAACCAACCAGGATTTGGGATGTCTGGCTCCTGTCTTTACAGTCCCCAGTCTACCTCCTATCAGTCTAACAACAGAGGGGGTTTTGCAGAGGAAAAGGGTGGGGCAGGGTTTTATTTATTTTATTTATTGTGCATTTGTAAGGTGTTTTTACATCAAGTGAATTGTTTCAAAGCGCCCACAGGGCAACAGGGAAGGGAACATGGGAGTGAAAGGCAAATATAACAATGACAGAGGTGTCCCTACTGGGCCTTGTAAGCATTTAGAGCTTGCAAGTGCAGAGGGAGAGGAGGGTGGGAGTTAAGTGCTAGTAGTAACAAGGGGGGCGGCGCTAGGCAGTAAGTTGAGAGCTGTTAGTTGACTGGCAGAGATCATTTGGTTAGTGGGTGACTGCCAATAATTATGTCAAGGCCTGTGATAGAACAGGTCAGTGGGCTCCTAAACCAAGTTCTGGGAGTGGGCGGAGGCTGAAAGCGATTGGGGTTGTGAGGCTAGGTGGACACATAAGGGCCCTGGTCACCAATCTCAGCGACTGTGGGATTTAGCAAGGGGGGAGTGGGAGGTGTAAAGGAAAGTCTTGAGGAGCTTCTGGAATTTTAGGAGATCCGATGCAAGACTAAGAGGAAGGGGGACGCTGTTCGATAAGAGGGAGCCAGCCGAGGAAAGAGATCGGCCACCAGCTCGCTCTTTAGCGAATCGCTTGATACACAGAGAGTTGGTGCCGGAGAAATGTAAAGATATGGAGGGAGTGTATTTAGTGAGAGCCAGTTGTAGATAGTGTGGTCCCCAGCCCCAGACAGCCTTATGGATGATGCAGATGGTCTCAATTTAATCCTTCCAGCAAATTGAAAAGTATTGCCATTATACTGTACCTTTTTCCCAAACCAGCGAACTATCGAAATCCTTGACTTAAGGTCAGGTAAAGGTATTGAACATGTATCTTGGGAAATGCGGGGGGGGTCCACGCCCCCTGTGCACTTGTGTAAGGCACTCCTGCCTTACAGAGAAAAAATGTGCAATGATGGAGAGGATAAGAGGGAGAAGGAACGAGAGGAGAAGCGCGAGAGAGAGAGGACAGGGAAAGGAGAAGGTAAGAGGGATTGGAGATGGAGGACAGGGAGCGAAGGAAGGAGGAGGAGAAGGAACGCATGGTAGGGAATGAGAGGATCAAAAGAGACGTCAAAGAAAGGAAGAGGGCAGAGCAGGAGCAGTGGGATAGAAGGTCAAGGGAAGTAGAAGAGATTGAAAGGTGACGAGAAGTAGCAGAGCAGGAAAACGCAAGTTAGCTGAGTGGGAACAAAGGAAGTTACAGTTTGATAGGTTGGGAAAAGAGCAAGTGTGCAGAGAGGAGGACGAGCGAGCAATAAGGACGGTAAAGACACAGGGAGCTCTAGAAAGGGGGGGGCGACAGACTCAAAGATAATAGATGGACAAAAGCAGACAGCACCAGCTCATGAGGCAGGGGCACTGTAGACAGGGAAGGAGCAGGTCTAGGGGCTTGGGCAAGGAGAAGCATGTACGATTTGAGGGACATCAACCTAAGTACAAGACCAAACACAGACTTGACATCGAGGAGACTGAGGTTCGCAGACAATTTTTGTAGCAACATAGATACAGGGTCTCACCCTGAGGACAGGTACAGTGGGGATGATAGTGGGGAGCAGTCCCGACCCCAGTCGATGGGGGCAGGAACAGGCAAGCGAGTGTCATGGGAGTTTAGGACACACACAGGGGGAGACGGAAGGGGCAGCTTGAATGAGCAGGCACCACCTGCGGATGACTTACACACCCTACACGACACCACTACATATATCGATAGGCTTTGAGACCTCCCAGGATGAAGGAAAGGGGAGACAACAATGGCTTGTTCAAGGGGACGATTGATGAGGAGGTATGACGACAGCAGGAGAGTGCCCATACTAGAGGCAATATATGTATTTGCAGGCATCAAGAGTGGGGATTGACAAGTCAGACTGACTAGAAGGATGCATAAAGAGGAGGCATCGTTGACACAGATGCCCTTACTAGAGAGAGGAGGGGTGTGACCTCAGTATGTACCATGGAAGCACACCGACATAGAGAATGTGCAGGCTACCATCATTGAGTACATGGCCTAGGAAGTGGATATAGGAGATGGAGAAAATGACAGTGGGGCATACGTTAGCTGGGGGTGACGCAAAGGGACTTTTAGTATCGATCTTAGGAGACGTAGCTGATGACGTATGGAAAAGGGGAGGGGTTCCCACCAGTAACGACACAAAACAAAGCACATCACAGTTCACAATTTGCAAATATCAGGACAGCAGTATGGCATGCATTGAGAACACAATTTATTTTTAAATTTGTTTATTGGCATTTTATAGTGGTATCAGTTACATGACATTCAAATGTGCCTCGCACATGTGGTAATAGCAATGCACTTTAACATAACATTGACATTATAACAAACAACATCAACTGTCTCCTTGTTCGTTCGTGTGTTCTAGTATCTCAGGTCCCGGGGTGGGGGTGGGAGGGGAGCGATCAGGGGGCATCAGAGGGGGTGGGGGGGTTCTTCAGGGGACCAACATTGTCTACGGTGGTTTCACCTTGGTTGCCCTTGTTTGTATTGCGATTGTGCTAGGCTTAAGGTCTTTAGTTCATGGGGGCTTATCATCGGAGGGATGAAACATATGTCTGGTGAGTTCTTTCCATGCCTCGAGCACCCTGATGGATTCATCGGTGGACCTGGCAACGCATTGCTCCCCGGCATTAGTCTCTCCTAACACCCACTGTTCCGTTTCGCTGTGCCATTTGTACTGTGGTCCCGCAGGTTTTTTCCAAGACATTGCAATGGTTCTTTTGGCCAGTATGCACAATATGTCCATGAGTCTTACTGTGTGCTTGAACTTGGCTAGTCTGGGGTAAGTTCCTAGTAGGCACTCTTCGGGTGTCCATTTGTATTTAGTCATGACTGCTTCCTCGCACGTCTGTTTTACTTTGTTCCACAGAGACCTTGTTTTGGGGCATTCCCACAGCATGTGGATCAGGTCAGCTTTGTCCCCCTACACCAAGTACAGTTTGGTTCTGCTTGCTTATTAAATTTAGCTATTCGACATGGGGTTAGGTACGTTCGGTGTAGCACATTCATCTGTATCTGTCAGAATCTGTGGTTTCTGGACACCTCTTTGGGAAGTGTGAGCTTCCTTTCTGTCATTTCTCTGCCAATGTCCACTTCCCATTTATTTTTCATTTCCATGCTTCGGGGATTGGGCGTGTCACTCAGGTGACCGTATATTTGGGATATCGGCCTGCAGCCCTCCCCCAGGTTGTAGAGCAGCAGTAAGAATGGATCTGTGTCAGGTTCTTCGGGCCATGTGTCCAATTTGTGTCGTGCTGTGGTGCGGACTCTTTGATACCACAGGAATTGACCTGTGTGGATGCCTTCCTTTTCTTGTAGTAGGGTAAACTCTTTGAAGGTGCCCTCATCATACAGGTCCACACAGGTGTAGGCCCCTCTCTTTCCCATAGTCTGATTTGTTTCAGGTCCGTGACCATTGTGCATAGGTCTGCGATCAGTGGTACTTCTGGGGTGTAGAAGTTCTGCGAGTGGGTAAGCGTTTTCGCTCTGTGCCAGACTTTTCTCCCCAGTTCAGTTAGGTAGGGTATGTTTCCCAGTAGTGGTGAGGGCGCCCAGACCAGTTCCTTCAGTTGGAACGGGAGGATCATGGCTTGCAGCAAGGGTGTTTCAGATGTGGGTTCGTCCGCTAACCATTTGGTCGTGAAGCTAAGTTGTGCTGCCAGGTAATATTTTTCCCCATAGGAACTCTTATTATTGTCTCAAGCAGTCGGAAAAAGGGTTTGTTAATATAGTAGTGTACATTCTGGAACCCGTAGAGGAACCGTGAGAGGACAATCATTTTGACTATCGAGGCCCTGCCCATTATCGATAGGGGGAGTTTCGCCCAAAAGGTCATTGATTTGCGCAGTGCTGGAAGTGCTGCTTTTGTGTTGTGTTCATGCATCAGTGTAGGGTTGTGCATTATTTGAACTCCGAGGTATCGGAATGAAGTGGTCTGCCATTCTATCCCCACTGCCGGAAGTGCCTCCATGTCCCCATGTCTCAGGGCCGCTAGGGGGAACAGGCAGGATTTCGATTTGCTGAATTGTATTCCAGAGACCTTAGAGTAATTGTCCAAGACTTTGAGCATGGTGGGCACGTTGAGGTGTGGTTTTTTGACCTACATGAGGACATCATCTGCGTAAAGCGATATGACGTGGTCCACACTTCCCAGCCTTATGCCTGCATCGAAAAATTGCTTCCTAAAGTAGATGGCTATGGGCTCCAGTCCCATTATGTCCCAATATGTACAGCATTGTGGATAGTGGGCAGCCCTGGCTGGTCCCTCTACATATGTCCCAGGCATCTGACACGCGTTTCCCGGATTTCACCCTTGCTCTTGGTTTAGTGTATAATATTTAAATCCATCTAGTGAACCCAGGTCCGAAGCCGATCTCCCCGAGTACCGCCACTAGCCACTCCCAGTATATGGAATCAAACACCTTTATGGCATCCAGGGATAGTAGTGCGTATGAATCCTTGTCTTTGTCTGTTTGCGCTATAATGTGTTGCAGCCTGCGTAAGTTCATGGATGTATTACGGCCCGGTACAAAGCCGCTTTGGTCAGTGTGTATTATATCTCCTATTATTCTGGACAGCCGCTTAGCTAATATCGTGGTTAAAATGTTCACATCGTAATTAAGCATCACGAGTGGGCGGTAGGAGTCACATTGGTCTGCCGGTTTGTTGGGCTTAAGGATCGGGACCACTAGCGTCTCTCTCATGCTCTCAGGTAGTATTCCTCTCTCGTATGCCTCTTGGTATACCTCATGTAACAGGGGTGTCAGAGAGGACTCATATGTTTTTATAGAACTCTGGAGGTAGTCCGTCAGTGGCAGATGCTATGTCTTCGGGCGTGATGTCTGCCTCTAGAGTGTTGGCCTGTTCAGGAGACAGCCTGGGGAACCCTATCTCTTCCAGTGTATCTGATATCTGGTCCTGGGGGACCTGGTCTTTGTGAGAGTATAGGTGTTTGTAAAAGTATTTAAAAGTATCATGTATGCTCTTCTGTGTGTGGTGTACGTTCCCCTCTTCATCTCGCAGTGAGGTGGTAGGGTGTCTGGGGTGCTCCTTTTGGCAGAGCCAGGCCAGTAACCTGCCCGGTCTGTCCGCCTCTACGTGTGACGTGTGCTCTATTTGTTTGGCGATGTAATCAAACTTTTCTAGCCTGTTCCACGCAGTTGCATTTTTCTCTCTAAGTTTCTTAAGTTCAGCTTCCCCCTGCTGGGTGCTTATGTGGATGGCTTCTAACCGTTCAATCTCCTTCTCCACGTGGTCCAATTCTTTTCTGAGTAGTTTCCTGATACCCCTGCCTTTGCAATGGTTTCTCTCCTTGTCACTATTTTTAGAGTGTCCCACACTGTGCTTATGTGTTCTACACTGCCTTTGTTAACTTCTATATAGTTATCAATAGAGTCTTGTAGTTCTTCTCTAAAGGCCGGGTCCTTCAGGGCTTCTACGAGCATTTTCCACATGGGGAATGGAGGTCTGGGGCCATTGTGGTTCCATGTCACTAAGAGTGGGGAGTGGTCTGAGATGGTTCTTCCCAGGTATTGTGCTCCTTCCACTTGGGGTAAGTGTTCCTTGCCTATGAGGATATAATCTAACCTCGTGTGTAGATTATGCGTGGGAAGAAAAGTATGAGTAACCTTGTGTAGTTGGGTGTGTTTCTCGCCATGGTCCAGCCTATCTATCATGGCGGCCAGTGCTGATGTTGCTGCCGATGGGCCTTTCATTTGGGGTATGGACCTGTCCATCGTTGAGTCATGTATGCAATTGTAATCACTCCCCCCACCCCCAGATAAACAGGCTGCTTCTGTGTTGTGCGATCCTGCGGGTACACTGAGTTAAAGTAAGCTGGTATATTGTTATTGGGGAGGTAAGAGTTTATGATGCATATTGCCGTCTGCTCAATGTGTCCCCACAGCATGACGAATCTGCCTTCCGGATCTATCTCCGCCTTAGTCAAGCGGAATGGGAGCTGTGGGTGGATCCAGGTGTAGGCTCCCCTAGCATATTTGGAGTAAGTAGTGCCAAATCCCTGTCCCCCCCAATGGTTTGGAGTTTGGGCACAGAGTCCGTTGTGCAGTGGGTCTCCTGTAGCAGTGCTATCATCACCCTTTTCCCATGTAAGTAGGCCTTAATTCTGTTTCTGCGGAGGTAAGTGCTCAGGCCTCTTACGTTCTATGTCATTATTCTATTGCTGTTGTGGTCATGGTGGTTTCAGAAGGGTATTGTTCTGCTTCCCCATCAGGGGAAAGGCTCCCCCTGCCCTGCAGTTCCCTCCCCCCCGCACCTCATGTATCGACTGGAGACTTATCAACAGTAGTAATGTTCATTCTAGTGAATGAGAACAGCGAACTATTCAACTTTGAACTGCCCCCAGCAGTTGCTTCCAACTTGCAGCGCTCAGGGGCACCCGAGCCTTTTGGACCTTTCCAGGCCTCCCGGTGCGGGTAGTGTGTTGGCAGTTGGCCTACACGGTTTCTGGAGGGGTGTGTCGACCTCATCGGCGCATATATGGGTCGGTGCGCTCCTGCCCGATGTTGCTTTCATAGTGCTGTGTTTCTTGTTGCGGTCCGGTGGTTCCTTCTTTAATTATGCAAGCGTCGGTCCCTTCCTGTTGCTTTAGATACTCAGTGGCCTGTGATCTCCTTCACTGTTCCTTCCTTATCAACTGCAAGATTGTTGTGTTCGAGCCACATATTCGCCGCCGCAGGAGTTTCTAGGAAGATGGCTTTTCCCTTATGCAGCACTTTGAGGCGCGATGGGTACATTAGCATGAACTTGAGGTTAAGTTTGCGTAGTCTTGCTTTCACTGGGATAAATGAATTCCTTGCCCATTGCACGGTGGGCGTATAGTCTGTATACATGACTATTTTGGCATCCTGCTTCTTGATCTCCCCTCCTTCTCTCGAGAACCGCAGTATTGTCTCTCTGTCCCAGAAATTTAGGACTTTTGCAATCATTGGGCACGGGTGCGAGCCCGGGGGAGGTCTTTTCTGCAGAGACCTGTGGGCTCGCTCTATCGAAAATCCCTGAGACAGTTTGCCTGCCCCTATTTCCTGCTGTAGCATTGTCTCTATGAACTCTGTCGGGTCAGGGCCTTCCATGCCTTCTGGGACCCCCAGAATCCGGATGTTGTTGTGGCGGGCTCGCCCTTCCGCGTCCTCTGACCTCTCTTCCAGCCACGCTACCTTCAGTTCAAGCTCCTGGGCCTTGGATTTGAGCTCCGTCGTGCTTCCGACGTTGTCCTCTAGTGTGGCCTCCGCTATGGTCACTCTTTCGGTGAGATTGCAGGCATATTGTCTTATTAGCTGCATGTCCGACTTGACTTCGTTTATTTTAGTTTTGATAGATGTGCTTAGTGCTGCTATGGCCTGCAGTACTTGCGTATTGGTAGGGTCGCTTTCCTGGGTCAGTATATCGTCTGTAGCCCCTGCGTCTTGTTGTTGTTTGAGCCTGACTGTTGTGAAGGAGTCCATTGTTACGGTTTTTGATTTGCCTTTAGGGTGTGACATCTCCTGTCTCGGGGTTCTCAGTCTGTCTCCTTTTGTAGTGGGTAGATGCCCGGTCACTGGCTGTGGGTTTAGTGGTGACCGTTTCTGAATTGAGTGGTTGTTAGATTGTTGGCCGCAGAAATATATATCGCCTCCTCGTTATTGTGCTTGCCTGCAGCAATATCAATTCAGAGTGGTGACGGCCCTGTCTGTTCTTTTGCGGCTGGTCAATCGTGGCGTCAGCCTCCTGATGGCTCAGACCTTATTTCGGTGGGTCTGAGGCGTATTGGCCTGTAGGCTTTTCCCCCTTGGGCCCGAAGCACTGCGAGAATGTTTGTTTACGATGTGTCCTCCCTTTTATGCCTCTGCTTCTTTTCGTGTTGGGTAGTTATGTTACTTGGCCCTTGCTCGTGGGCAGTCGTAATGCTGATGTTGTTAGGCCGTTTGTTGAATGGTGGCCTTGTTCATGGGGGCTTGGGGTTAAAATTGCGGTAGCTCAGGCAGTGTTCAATTTGGTCGTTTTGTGGTGTTTACCTTCTGTTCACGTTTTGCGATGTTATATCTGTGCCACTCCAGACCCTTCAGGGTGTTTTTGGGCACCTCTGTTCTGCTGCACGTGTAGTCTCTTCGTCTCCATGGGGGTGCTATAGCGGTGCCCAGTCCCAGCTGTCTGTGGAGGGCAGCAGTCCTCCTTGAGTCAACGTCTGGGTCTTCGGTTCAGTCCGCCTTCAGGCCGCCTCTTAGTTCTATAGTAGCTGCTCTGCACCCTCGGCGGGCCCGTCTAGTCGGCGGTCTTGGTGGGGTTCGCCTTCCGGTTTGCCTTGATTGAGCGCGATTTGGGTTACCCTTCTCCGCCTTGCTGTCGGGGGTCGGCTGGGCGGTGGCCGTTCTGTGCGGTCGCTTACCGCATTTGTGCTTCAGTGCCAGCCAGAAGCCCCGTCCTCATCCTTTCCCTCCTCAGTCTATGCGCTTCCCGCCGGAGCCGCCCGTCTCGGCTCGTGTTCCAGGGAGCCGGGCGCTGGTTTCTACCGGGGTGCCTGCAATGTGCAATGAAGGGTATGCCAGTTTAAACTTTCTCCTCTCTGCGGGCGTTCTGTTCCCCGTTGTCGCGGCTTACAACGGAGCCGCAGGTGCCGCCATCTTGCGTGTCTAGGGGGCTCCACTTTACCCTCTCCGACTGCCTGTTGTGTCAGTCCGATTTTTTGCGGGAGCAACGCAGAGTGTGGAGTAACGGTTCCCCTTCACGCTGCTTCCAAATTTATGGCCGTATTTCAAGTATATTTAGTGAACCATTCGTTCCGTTGCAGGATCCCGGGTAGGAGCGCTGGCGGATTCCGTCTTTACGCCATGCGTGTCGGCCACACCCCCCCTGCATTGAGAACACAATACCCAGACACGTCAGACATTGGGGCGATTACGCCACGAAAATGAGGCAAGATGAAGACCCCGTGCAGTACATTCAGGAGATTCAAGAGCTCTGGCCCCTTGAAACCCGAGATTTTTGGACAAAACAGTAGCAATATTTCGAATGGATTGTGTCCTCCCACGTATTCTTCATCTTGTGATAATCGTTATCTCCAGCTTTGCTGCTTCGGAAAAAAAAAATTCTCGGCAGAGGGCACTGTGCTCGAGGTCGTGGCGTTGATTGTCCCTCGACATACTCCGTACTCTGTCGACGTCACCGATGCTATAAGTAGCTTGAGCTGCGCCCGTTGCTTCAGTTCCGTTTTTCCGATCGCTTCGCTATCGAGAACGGCGCGCTTCTATTTTCTGTGAAGAAAATGTCATCATCTTCGACACCTTCGACACCCAGGACTGGGTTCAAGAAGTGTGCAGATGGTGGATCTAAGATGTCGATTACCGATCCACACCGGATTTGTCTCTGGTGTCTCGGTTCCAGTCACCGAACCGACGACTGCGGCTCTTGCCAATCGATGACCGAAAAAGCTCTTCGTGAGAGGAGAGGTAAACTGTCGGTGGGGAGGGAGGCCTCAAAAAAGGTTTCATCAAAAAAACATAAGAAAGCGACCGATTCTAAGGGATCAGATCACCATAGACACTCGAAGAGATCTCGATCTATAAGTAGATCGAGACATTCTTCGTCGTCATCGAAAAAAATGAAGAGGAGACATAGATCTCCCTCATCATCTTCTTCATCAGAGTGGACCGAAGTAATTCGTTGTCCGACTAAATTGGATTCTCCCAGTAAGTGGGAAGAATTCCGCAAAAAGATGATGGAGGTTTTCGAGAATGCGGCCTCGACCCCCTCGAAAGAACCTCGAAAAAGCCATACCCCTAAGGTCGCTCCGTTGGACGACAAAGGGAAGTCCAAGGCTACTATGGCTAAGACCACTAGCGTCAAGGAATACAAAAAACCTCGAGTCGATGTAAAACCGTCGAAGAAACCTCGAGAGTCGAGCACCTCTCTGGTGCCGGCCAAGAAACACAAATCGTCGAAGACTTCGACGACTTCATCGACGCCCTCGACGTCGATAATTTCGACACCAAAACCACATACGTCATCGACGCCATTATCGAAGTCATCTTCGAAAACTTCGAAGACTTCGAAGACACCCTCGAAAACTTCGAGGGATTTGCCATTTCCTTCGAAGCAGATGGAAGAGGAAGAAAGGAGATTCACTCCTTTGCCCAGATCAGACTTTTTCAAGTCTATGTCTGCAATTTATGAAGAGTCTGCTTCAGAAGTAGAAGATGAAGTTACTCCTTTGGGAGTTACTTGTGGGACAAGACAAGTTCCTGAAGAACTTATTGACCAGGAATCCAGAATGAGAGACCTGAGTTATACTCTACATTCTGCCAGTGGAATTGACACATCCCCAGAATTAGAGTTCGCCAAACCTGATCCTGCAGAGCATGCAGATGCTGGGTACAGGGGTCTTATGACCAGGGTAGTTGAATACATGGGTTGGGGTAATACTTCACCCATTTTTGAACAAGATGACATGACAGATATTATCGTCAAGGGACCTCAGAAGGATCCTGTTCTCCCTTTTCACAGGGCCCTTCAAAGGACTGTGGAGAAAAACTGGGAGAAACCAGAAACCATTGCTGCTGCAGACAGCACTTTTCCAAGAAAATACAGACCCGCTGGATCAGATCCAGAATATTTGAATAAACATCCGACTCCAGAGAGTTTAGTCATTCAAGTAGCATCCACTTCGAAACAAACTGCTTATCCAACTATCCCTCCAGATAGAGAGGATAAAAAAATTGACGCCTGGGTCCGTAAAGTTTTCACGTCAGGCAGTATGGCACTTAAGTCGGCAAATGTCACCTGTACCCTAGCCAGATTTACCCATACCCTGTGGGACTGTATTTCGGCGGCGGCTGATCATATTCCGGAAGGCGAGGAAAGGGAAGGCTTCCTGAATATAGTCAAAGACGGGAAGGAGGCAATGGGGGAATGCCTCCAGTCTGGACTGGATACTGCTGATAGTATCAGCAGATCCATGGCTGCAAGCGTTGTGCTACGCAGATTTGCGTGGTTGAGGAAGTCGGGATTTGCACCGGATGTGCAAGCTAGACTCCTCAACATGCCCTTTGATGGCTCGAGGCTCTTTGGCAGAAAGGCTGATGAAAGCCTTGAAAAACTTCAGACCTCGAAAGCGGCAGCTAAATCACTTAGCACCTCTTTGCGCCAGCCTCTAAAACCCTATTCCGGCTCATCTTCCTGGAGGGGTCGTTCTTTTCGATACTACTCCTCTTTTGGTAGAGGAAGAGGACAGGCCTCTCAAAGGGGCAAAAGGAACTTCCCTCATGGAACACGGGGAAGAGGTGCAAAATCAGCCTCAGGAGCGGCATCTGTACCCTCAGCCACTCCTGCAGCCACCTCCAAATCCCTCTGAGACCTTGTTACACAAAACACCAGTGGGAGGCAGGATCTCTCAACATCTGGCGGGGCATTACCTCAGATGCTTGGACATTGGAAACAGTAGCCCAAGGTTACTGTCTCCCCTTTCTAAAATGGCCTCAGAATCATCCACCGGGAGCCAATTCCGTCAAAATTCCGGATCCGCTCTGTTGCAGGAAATTTTAACCCTGCTAGAGAAAGGTGCCATAGAACTGGTACCTGTAGCGGAGAGGAACAGGGGTTGGTACTCCCCATATTTTCTCATCCCAAAAAAGGACGGAGGACTGAGACCCATCTTGGACTTGAGAAACTTGAACAAGTTCCTGAGGTAGGACAAGTTCAAGATGGTGACTCTTTCTCAGATCCTTCAGGCTCTCCAACTCCAAGATTGGTTGGTATCATTGGACCTTCAGGATGCTTACTTTCATGTGCCAATCCATCCAAAGCACAGAAAGTACCTGAGGTTCGCGATTGGCAATTCTCATTATCAGTTTCGAGTTCTGCCTTTTGGGTTGACCTCCGCCCCAAGGGTTTTCACCAAACTGTTGGCGGTTGTGGCAGCAAGTCTCAGGAAAGGAGGTATTCACAAATATCCCTACCTGGACGACTGGTTGATCAGAGCAAGTTCTCCAGAACAAGCTCAGGAACATCTTTCGATCACCTGCCACTTCCTCCACAAACTGGGCTTCTCCCTCATTTTCAAGAAGTTCCACATAATACCATCCCAGAAACTCCAGTTTATCGGAGCAGTCTTGGACACTTCATCGGGAAAAGCCTCGCCTCCCGAAGTGAGAGCTCTCCACATCCGGCAGATGGTAACAAAATTCCAGAATGCCCAACGTCTACCGGCCTTCGATTTTCTCAGGTTGCTCGGCCTCATGGCATCCTGCATTTTTCTTGTACCAGAGGCCAGATTGAGAATGAGATCCCTTCAATGGGCACTCAGAACTCAGTGGTCCCAGTTCTCAGGGAATATGTCGGATCTTCTGCAAGTCCCGAGCGCAGTTGCTCAGGATCTTCTATGGTGGGCTTGCAACAACAACATTCTCAAGGGAGAGTCTTTTTGGCAACCATGGCCGGAGATAACGGTAGTGACGGACGCCTCACTCACTGGGTGGGGAGCACACACCAACGATCTGACAATCAGCGGTCGTTGGTCTCCATCGGAGTCTAAACTACACATCAACCTATTAGAGCTGAGGGCAATCAGACTAGCTCTGAAGGCCTTTCTGCCCTCTGTACAGGGAAAGAATGTTCTGATAATGACGGACAACACAGTGGCCATGTACTATCTCAACAAGAGAGGAGGAGTAGGGTCACTGCCACTGTGCAGAGAGGCAATGCAGCTCTGGTTCTGGGCAATAAGAGAAGGAATCTCTCTATCGGCAATTCACCTAGCCGGAGAGAAGAACACGGCGGCAGACGCTCTGAGCAGGCAGAGCACGGTCTCTCACGAGTGGGAGCTGGCTCAGGAAGTCCTTCTGGAGATCTTAGCCCTTTGGGGAACCCCTCAAGTGGATCTGTTCGCCACCGTGATCAACCGGAAGTGCGATCAGTACTGCTCAAGGGAATTTCCTCAAAGAGGAACTCTGGGAGACGCATTCGTAGTGGAGTGGAAGTTTCCACTGCTGTACGCATTTCCCCCAGTCCCCGTGATTCCTCAAGTAATCAGGAGGTTGAGAAAGTTCAGGAAAACCATGATCCTAATTGCCCCGGATTGGGCCAGGAGGACCTGGTACCCGGACCTTCTAGACATGTCCATCTGCCCTCCAATACGTCTTCTGCAAAGAGAGGATCTTCTCTCGCAAGAGGAAGGTCGGGTTCTCCATCCAGAGGTCAAAACACTCAACCTTCACGCATGGCTTCTGAGAGGTTGAGATACAAGGATTGGGATCTTCCAGATGATGTAATGGAAATCTTGCTTTCAGCCAGAAGACCAGCAACAAAGTCTTTGTACCGATGTCGCTGGAATAGGTTTAGTAACTGGTGCAAAGACAAGGATGTGGACCCTTTTCAGTGTGGCACCCCAATGGTGCTTTCCTTTCTGCTACATCTAGCTAATCTGGGGCTCCAGATAGGAACAATAAAAGGATACCTTGCTGCGCTATACATTTTCAAGCGCTCCTCGGAAGAGGTTTCATATTTCAAAATACCGTTAATAGTTCAATTTTAAAGGGGCTCACTAATGTGTACCCTCCAGTCCCTTTTCATATACCAGCCTGGGACTTAAATTTAGTATTAAAATACCTTTTGAGCCTCTGCACTCATGTCCATTGAGGCTTTTGACTCTAAAAACTGTCCTACTTGTGGCCCTATCATCAGCCCGCAGGGTTAGCGAACTTCAGGCTCTCTCATGCAAACCACCATATACTATTTTTATAAAGATAAGGTAGTCCTTAAAGTTAAACCTTCATTTTTGCCAAAAGTAGTCTCGGACTTCCATTTGTCACAAAAAATAGTACTTCCTACGTTTTATCCTCCTCCTCATCTGGGCAAAGAAGAGGAGAGATTACACAGATTAGATCCCAAGAGGGCTCTTAGTTTTTACATATCTAGGATGGCTAAATTGAGACAAGATGACCAACTGTTTGTGGGTTACACTGGTCAAAAATGAGGCTTATCTGTAACGAAACAGACCATTTCCCGCTGGAACATATTAGCTATAGTTGAATGCTATAGATTAGCGGAAAAAGAACCACCAGATGGGCTTCGTGCCCATTCTACAAGGGGAATGGCTACTTCTGCGGCTCTAAAGAGGGGAGTCCCGGCAGCAGACATTTGCACAGCTGCAACCTGGAAAACAATACATACCTTTGTTAAACATTATTGTCTGGACACTGCCTCCTCTAACGAGGGTTTATTTGCAAAGGCAGTTTTGCATTCTGTCCACGAAAACTGAAATGGTACTCCAACCTCCAAAAATTGATACTGCTATGGGAGCCTATCACAAGATGAGGAATACGTGGGAGGACACAATCCATTCGAAGAACAAGTTACTTACCAACTGTAACGTTCTTTCGACTGGATGTTCCTCCCACATATTCCTCATCGACCCTCCCATCCAACCCCACAGTACAGTTTACGTGTTCTTACACTTTCCTCTCACGAAGAATGTATCGGTCATGGGACACGCCTGGGTGTTCCTCCTATATATATTTCATCGAAAAAACAGAACTGATGCAACGGGCGCGGCTTGAGCTACTTATACCATCGGTGACGTCAACAGAGTACGGAGTACGTCGAGGGACAATCGACGCCACGACCTCGAGCACAGCGCCCTCTGCCGAGAATTTTTTTTTTCCAAAGCAGCGAAGCTGGAGATAACGATTATCACAAGATGAGGAATACGTGGGAGGAACATCCAGTCGAAAGAACGTTACAGTTGGTAAGTAACTTCTTCTTTTATCACACACTGGTACAGGGGCAACCAGAACCTGTTCAGAAGAGTTTAAGAAAACTAGAAGGGATGGAAGCAATGGGATGAATACAACTCACAAATTTTCACCATTGCAGGTTATGGCAGGAGAAGATTAAGAAAAAGGAGGAAGACATGAAGATGGACGAAGTGAAATAGTTGCAGAAAAAACGATCGAAGTATGTGTCATGATTCCTGCCCCTCATGTCCCCAGCCCTCCAAGATGTCAGGCTGGAGCCAGGCCACAATCACCTACATGGCCTTCAAGGGCCTACCCATCCCTCCAAAGACCCACTTGGAGTCAGACTTGGTGCTTGTGGCACCAGACTCACTAACTCCCATAGGATAACATTGGGGATTGGACTTGTAGTGCATTGATGGGGACAAGATGGATGCCCCCACATTATACTTACCTGTCGGACTCTTGCCAGTGAAGTAACTAGGCAGCAATGAGCAATGAGCCTGCATCAATCAACGCACCCCTGCACTGAAAGCAGGACGGAGAGCACACTATCCAAGAAACTATCCAAGAAAACAAAGTGAGCTGTGGATCAAACGGAAGTTTTGGACCTTGGGGAAGAAGGGGTTCAAGCACACAGAGACAATAGGGAGTTAAACTCTACCAATCCTGTGTTTCAGGCCCAGTCTCCAGTCGAATAGCCTCCAGGGAAGGGTTCCAGGTCGTAAGAGGTCAGAACAGGCTGAGTGACGTCCCCGTGGATACCAGGTGAGTGTTGCAGTATACGATGGAATGGGTGGTCATAACCAGCCCCGTCACACAGGCACAGCAGCCGCTAGAGCCACAGCAGTTTGCAAAGCCCATGGGAGAATGGTTTGTGGGGTGGGTGGCCCACGGCAAGGTTTTTGAGAAAGGAGAGGCCAACAGAGAGGGCGTGGCTTTGGACCACAGATGCATCACAGCCAGGTGGGTTTTCTAGGGAAGTTTCGAGGATATGGGCACCAGATGCAGAAGAACCCAGGGGATTTCTCTGGGGGTTTCCAGTGGCATGGAAGGGAGCCACCACAGTGCTGAACCTGTGGGCAGACATGACATATTTCAAGAGTGTGTAGATACAGGGGGAGGCAGCAGAATTGGGGAGCACAGGGATAGCAGCCCTACCAAGGAGAACAGGACAATTAATATGCACTGGTCCAGCAACAGGAAGGACAGGTACAGGGCACATACCAACAGATGCCACAAGCACAAGTACAAGCCCCACAAACACCAATGAGGTACCATCGATGCCAGCACCAGGACCACAGTACAAGCGCCACAGAGTCGGGGGAACACACAACATTTCGCACAGATACAGAACAATGACGCACTAGCACACGTGGACACAGTGGCAACAGTTCCCATCAGACAACTGGGAGATACCAGGGTGGGGAAATACCCCTTTACTGGGAATGGGATGCCCCTGTACCCACAATAGGATAGCCCACAGATGAACATGATGTGTCCCATCCTGTCGACTAAGTCCTGCATTAGGGAAGGAGCATTTACATTGTCAGCCGATGCCATGAACACTCAACGATTTGCTGGGGCTCGGGAAGTGGTTCCTTTTGCAGACAATCTCTCACTTTCTATAGGAGATCACAATCTATCACTACCCTTGCTTTACTCTCGACAGCCACCTGTGAACATACTGGGACGAGACCTTATGAGCAGACTAAACATAACCATCTCGTTCATGGACAAGCGAACAACATGTTCCACACCAGTAATGCACATGCTCAATGTAAGACAGATTGTCCAAGGCTATTACGGATGCAAGGTACAGAGGGGGGTGCCAATGGACTCAGAAATATTCCAGTATGGAACTGACATTGTCATTGCATGGCTTCCAGCCATTGCAGGGAAGATGTGGCGAGTTCCAAACAAGTATCTGTTTAGGCCAGAGCTACCAATGGACGAGGCAGGGGGAACCATAGTGCCAATAGAAATAGAGGCAGTGGTTGCAAGAGAGGATTGGATTGCAGTACATGGGATGGATGACACAGGACGGGCGTGGAGAGCAGTGATCGCAGTGGCAGAAGTATGCAGGTTGACCACAGTGACAGACAAAGAGCTTTTCAGGGAAGAGAGGCTACAAATAGAGCTGGTGTTTAAAATGAGTGTGACTTACTGCCTACAAATCCACTACAGGGAAGTAACACGGAGAATGGCAATAGTGCTGGAGGCATCACCCACGTTCTGGGAGGAGGACATGACCAAGGTACCCAGCACTCTATGGACCACAAGTCCCTATGACGTGGGTCACATAAAGGGCATAGGCGGAGTGAAGATCAAGCTAAAAAGCCAGGAGCAATTTTACCCAGAGTGAAGCTGTACCTCCTAACCAAAGAAGCAAATGTGTGCATTTATGAGACAATCACAGCCCTGATTGAGAGAGGCATTCTTGTACCCTCAGAACCCCTGTGTAACACTACAGTGTACCCAGTGTGCAAGGCAAAAGGGGGGTCATGGCGTTTCATACAGGATTTAAGGCTTCTTAACCAAAAATTTAGAATCAGAGTATTCTTTAGTTGCAAATCCAGAGATAATTTTGTGCAGGATTCCAGCAGAAGCTGCCTGCTTCACGGTCATTGATTTGAAGAATGCACTCTTATCAGTACCACTACATCCAGACTCACAGGACTTGACCAGCTTTATGTATAGAAACCAGAAGGGGAAACGCACTCGTTTGCCACAGGTGTACTGCGAGTCACCATCTATCTTTAACAGAGTGATACAGATGGACTTGAGCAACATACAGATGGAAAGCACAGTTTTGCAATATGTAGATGACATTTAGATTTGCAGCACAACAGAAGATCAGTGTAGGAAGGGCTCAGTACACATGCAGACTGTGTTAGCTGACAAGGGATACAAGGTGGACATGGCCAAGTTACAGTACAGAAGGGCAGACAGGACTTCAGTACAACATCCACTCTTACTGGGCAGACTGATTGAAGTAATTGCTTATCCAACACAGGTAGAAATAGTGACAAAGGGGAAGATCCCATCTCAAGGGGAAACGAAGCAGCAGACTTTGAGGCCAAGTGCTCAGCATATTATGGGGAGCAATGGGAACTAGGAGGAGCTTCAAATGCGAGAGAGTGCACCAGAAATATGGTACTTAAAGAAGGGTACAATGTGCTGCCAGAAACACAGATTATGGCGTTGCAGGGAGTTGCACCCAAGGAAGAGAAGGAGCTGTGGATAAGGATGGGATGCTCAATGTCTCCAACAGATGCCCTCTGGTGGCAAGATAACTCAGGGAAAGTGGTAATGCCACTAGCATTGTTGAACACTGCATTGACACAATTCCACTATCCAACACACAAAGGGAAGGAGGTCATTGCCACACGCATTGGAGAAATATGGTTCTGTCCTAATTTAGTGGAACATGTAGCTAAATTTTGTGAGCAACTGTTTGACTTGCCAGCAGTTTAAAGCAGGGCATACATTGACAGTTCTGAGAGGAGCCATACGACCCCAGTAGGCCCAGTACAGCATTTACACATGGATTATGTCGGCATGATCCAGGTCTGTCAAGGATACAGCTACATGATGGTGGTTGTGTGTCCATTCTCCAGGTGGACTGGAAGGCTGAGGCTGGGCCCTGTTCACATGCTGATGCCCTTAGAGCGGCCAAGTTCCTAGTCAGGTAGGTTTTCCCAAGATGGGGCATGTGTGAGGTCCTGCGATCTGACAATGGGCCTCACTTCGCCAATGAAGTGTTTCAGCACAGCACAGCATTGTTGGGCATCCAGCACAAGTTTGCCTGTGTGTACCACCTGCAAGCAAATGGGTGTGTGAACGCTTGAACGGCCTCCTGAAAGAGTGCCTAGCCAAGACACATAAGAGTACAAAAAAACCTGACTGCACTGTTTATCTCTGTCACTGTTTGCATTGCGCAATAAGCCTTGGTCTGACCACCATTTAATGCTGCACAAGGTGGTAACGGGACAGTGCATGCATCTTCCTGTGGCTCCTCCCACAAGAGCACTGAAAGATTTTGAGAATAGTGCACATGTGTTAGGGCAGGAGATGAATGGCTATGTTACTTCTTTGGTGGCTAGTTCTTATTTCATCTCTCGCTAGAGACAATGAAACCGGGGAGGCCCAGGAGACAGCGAAGAGAGCAACTGCGACAAAGCACCACAAGAATCTGAGTTCAAAAACCATGTGAGTGTGGGGGACATCGTCCTACTCCGGAAATTTGTTAGGTGCTGGAATGTGCCCAGTTTCACCGGCCATCATATAGTGGAGAAAGTGATCGACCGTGCTATCAAATTCTAGGGGAAAACAGTTTGGGACCACTTGGCGGACATCCTTCTCTACAAAGTAGTGGCCTCACCTGGCAACAAGGTCTCCTTGACAGACAGGACCAACGTTCAGCACCTAGGAGAGCTACAAGCGTGTTCTGAACATACACGTCCAGTAGGAGGGCATCCAATGATCATGTGCTCCCGAGCAGCAGAAGTAGAGACTGGAATACTTGTTTACATAGATTAGGGTACACTGTCTGTTTGTTATTTTTCCTTTTTCACACACAATCTATGAGAAAGCCGATATAACTGTTACAGTTGTTTATATTCATATTGCCCTCTACTTGTTACCCAGATACTTTCTCCAACCAATTTATTCACGCTGTAAGAAGATTCTGAGCCCGATCCCCTGGAGTATACTATCTTGCCTTTATAGAGTATTTGGCCCAAACATACTCAAAGCTTGAGAATGGTGATCCCCCAGTACTTGCCACTCTGAGAGACCCATCCATAAGGACATTGTGGGAAGAGGTGTTTGCCTTTGCTATCAGTGATTACTTGGTCCATGGGGCTTAAGGGCATTTACAATACTAACAATTCTTTTGCGCATTTTAGGCAGGCAACTATATCTTCAAGCTGCAAGGATCAAGCAGTGTAAGTGACAATGAGGCAAACAATAAAGAACATTATTATTATGTTGTCTTTTATTACCATTATATTATGTTGATGGGGTTCATATTCTGGCAAATATATATTGTTGCTAGTACTACAGCTGTACCCTCTACTAACATTCCTCCAACACAAGCAGGTGTAACGACCATGTCGGGTGGACAGTAGAACACTGCTGAAAAGGTAAGGAGAGGTAAGCGCAGTGTTGACACAGGCATGAAAGGGGTTGGCATGTATCTCAAAGACACTGTTTGAGTGTCTAACAACATGTGGCACAAACACATGTCCAAAGTAAGTAAGGGAACCACTTGGGAGAGCTGTTATATCTGCTCCTTAATCCCCTATGCAATGAGTGCCTCCAGAACGTTCATAGCAACTAAAATACCATCAGCAACAGCACAAAGCCTAATGTATTTCTCAATGGTGCCAACTCAAGGAAGATTTTAAGGAAAGCCATCTATGCTGAGATGGATGTCTAGAGCAACGGTCTCCTATGAAGATAATTACATAAAGACATTAGATATGATGAACAAATATTGGCAATTAGATGAAGCTATACAGTACATAACTGATGGACCTAACAAGGGAGAAACAAAGACTATTACCCTGAAGGAACTACCATGTACCTGGACAAGAGTGAGGGAGATAGGAGGAGAACCTGGATACTGGGAAAGACCACAGATCTGTATGGCCAAGTATACACTAAGGATGGATGGCAGGATGGAGTGGTGGGAAGCAAGGCACCAACACTAGCACAGTCACCAGTGAACAAGGTACAGGAAGAACATGACAAGTGCCTGAAGGCATGGGAGGCGCGTGCCAAGCTACTTACATGGGTGGAAAATGAGGCTGGTGAAATGCTGATAATACTTCTGAATACACCAGCACTGTGCTACCAGAACAATGGCGAAGTTGAAGTTGGCGAGAATGTTGGGTGCAGAAGCATTGAACAACACGCAGCTATGGAGGCAGGAACAGAAGTACTGATGGATCATTACTCGGCTTGTGGATCGAAGGCATACAAGAATCTGCCATCTGACTGGGGAGGAGTTTGCTCGTTGGTTCACATCAACATGCCTTTGTTGGTCATGCCAAGGAAGAATGTGAAGCTTGACGACTTAAACTGGACAATAAGTAAAGAAAGAAGAGATTGATCGAAATAGCACCAACTGTCAATGCAGAGAAGGCAGAGAAGCAGGCAGGATTGAGCAGAGTAAAAAGAGGAGGACATTGCTTCCCAGGAACATCAGAAACAGCAACAGACAAAGTTTCAGCAGAGGACAGGCTGTTCAGCAGGATGCAAATGCTCTTCACATCAATAATACCATTTGTACAGATGTACACAAACGCAAAGTGGTTGCAAATCACTCACTGTGAGCAGATGGTGACTATTAATTCTACAGTGAATGGGTTCAACACAATAAAGGAAGAGCTCTGAGCAATAAGGTTGGTGGCACTTCAGAATAGGTATGTTCTGGATCTGCTGACAGCTATGGAAGTAGGAGTTTGTGCAAAGATAGGGAGTTTGTGTTGCACATTCATACCTGCCAATGATGAAGATAACAGAACTCTATCAGATGCGGTGGCACAACTGGCACGAATGCATGCCAAGATGGAAGATTAAGCAAGTGGGACAGGAAAGCACCAGAGCTGGATAGCGTAAATATGGTCATGGAGGCCATCATGGTTGTCATATGGACTAAAGGTGATAACGGAGCCCTCTTGCTCGCTGTAGCATCAATGTGTGGGATCAAAATCTGCATGCCCAGGTGCAAGAAAATGGCAGAGGAAGCTATTGGGACATAGATCCTGATGAATGTAAAAATAGGAGGAGCTAAGGATGAGATTGTGGCAGAAAGGGACAAGATAAGATAAAGAATTGCACAATGCCAACTGTTCCCAACTGAATCAATGAAATTGGACAACCCATTTGATGCAAAGTACTATGAAGGGAAGTGGGTTTGGTGCAACCCCGAAGGAGTGTGCTGTTACATGAACTCATCCGTTGATGACCACATGATTGAGAAATATGTCGAGAGGTATCCCCTCAGTCAGCCATACCGCTCAAGCGACATACAGATCTATCCATGTGTGGATGAAGAGCCACAAGCTATGATTAAGGACACCTGTATGGACAGCTTGGACTAGACACCAAGAACCCATGTTGCTGGCTTCGTTAGAGACACCACAACATAGCAGCGTTAGAAATGAAGCACGCATGCCATTCGCACTTCGAGGCACAAACACGCATTCAATACATGAACAACACGAGCGTACAGTTCTGTAGTTAGAGGACAGATACATATACGTGCACAAATAAAGGTTCATAACATTAACTACAGATACATATACATACTGTCATTGCTTTTATTATTTTGCCATTACCCAAATGCAGCAAGGCAGAAACCACAAGAGACGAGAGATCCTGAGCAGAGCTTGCAAATGCTTACATGCGAATAACCCTCTGCAACTGCAGGAGCACCTATGGGACCTGACAGAGCCAAGTGTGACTAACCCATGGAAATGTAGTAAAGCATGGACACCATAGAACCTGCATTATGAGGTTTAGGAAAATTACAGCAGGCCTGAGCTGATCTGATTCAGTCTGGACAGAGAGCAAGATGTGTGGGGCAGGACCGCAGCCAAGGCCAAGAGATACGGATGACATTCCAGTCCGCAAATGACAAAGGGACCAGCTGCCGAAAAGACTAATAAATCCTCATAATTCAGAGCTGCGCATTTCAAATTCGTGGTCTCTGAACATGTGATGCGGCCGAAGCAGACAATGGACAGCGAGCAACGGTGGGAAAGGAGAGCTGGTCCCAAGCCGCCAGACACAGACATCGACAAGTATGCAACAATATGCAACAAGTGTTGCGCCGATCAGGAGAGCACTCTCATTAGCTAAGGTGGTACACACAAGTTACAATGCAGACACATAGTCATTCTTATTACACAAAGGGACCAGCTCTAGCGAGCTGACAACCTTTGCGGATCCCAGGCCTGGGGGCGTCAGCTCTAGCCAATCACAGTTTAGTATCCTAGGGGTGGGTAGCAGCGGGCACGAACCAATGGTAAGTCCACAACACTGCAACAATGTTATAGTTAGTGACTTGTGGATGGACCAGGCCAGCCACATGACATGCGAGGGCCAGTAGAGTAACATCTATAATGTCCACTATAGGTGGTAGAATACTCAATAGCCAATCCCTTGGTTTGATAGGTTTTCTGGAGAAGGGCCCATTTTGTGACGTCATGCTGACGGAATTGGGTAGTAAAACCGGCCTGAAAGCTGAGGAATAGCGAGATGTGCATGGATTTTTTCTGTGCTGATCCCTGTTGGTTTTGCCTGCAATAATCCACAGCTTGGACTTGCCATTGACTGAGACCTCTGTGTAACCTGGGGGGGGGGGGGAGTTGGGTACTCCAAATCTGCAGACTTCCAGACCTCTGGCACAGTTGGGGGTCCGTCCCCAACAACCAGGTTCTGGATGTGCAAAGGACCAGGTGATATACGTTTGTGGGTAGCCAGAAAGGATGATCCAATGTATGAGTTTCTGCTCTTACTAATATGTCAGATACATTGTATACATTTCTTCATCAGATTGCGGAATATGCTGATTTTCCAGAATTATGTTTTTAAATGTGTTGCTTTGTGAGTCGTACGTGTGTACAAATACAAGGCGTCGTCGTTTTTAGAGGTGCTTAGAGGATTGGGCTGTAATGCTTGTTCACGAGTAAGAGGGACTATCCTGGCATTTGAAGAGTGTAGTTACTAAAGTGAATAAAATAACCCCTCTGTCTGAAAGCTTAGTTAATTTTACTGCTGGCTGTGACAAAGGCATTATCATAGCAGGTAATGCGAAATATACCTAATAATTGACTAAAAGGCAAGCCTTGTTTTAAGGATGGATGATGCAAGTAAGAGGCATAGTAACTGCGATCAGCTGTGATATAAAATGGGGTGAATTTAAATTGATGATTCGCAATCGCAATGTTTGTATCTAAAATCGATTGTGTGAGAAGATGAGTTTATGGTGAATTGTATTGTATCTGTGTTCAGCCAAGCCAAATATTGGAAAAATGTATCCGAGTGACCATTTCAAAGCAAAATAAATCACAAGTGTAACAGGGACAAAAACAATCACATGCTGTTTCCATTGGTGGTTTGTAAAGATGGATTGTTCCAATTGATGCATAACTATCTTGGAAATGCCAGGTGCGAAGACAGCGCCCATAGAAATGCCTCTTTTCTGCGGGTAATACAACTTGTTAAATCCGACACAATTATGATGAAACACAAATTGTAAAGCAGAAAGTAAAAAGCCTATAACTTCACCGTTGTTAATGATAGGGCTCCCTCTACTGGAATATTTGTGTTCAAACTAACGCTGTCCAATGTGATTTGTAATGTCTCCGTTCTGAATAACTAACGTTTCCAAACATTAACAACATCGCTGCAATCTGTGACAATCATTTGGCGTCCAGTTGCAGAGCAGCGTTAGCGTTCACATGTGTTTTTTCGGCGTATGGACATAGCAGGCCTCTGGGTACACGTGTGCGTTTATAACCTTTGAGGTCATGTTCATAACCGAAAGTGGAGGAATACACAATGCAGAGAATAGTGTTGGCGTTTACTGCTGTTGGCACCCAGGAGCAAGGAGGAGAGCACACATTTCACGGAAAGGTTCTAGAAGGTATGCATGTGTTCAAGAGAATGAGAAGAGGAATAGAGAAAGGGAGGAAACCATTAAGAGAGGTGCCATTGATGAGCAAGAGGACACATGAGTGAGAAAGGATGAGAGGGTAAAGGAAAAAGCGAGGGTGTGAAAGGAAAGTATGAAAGAAGAGTAGGGGCTACAAGCAATGTTGAGAATTGGAGAAGCTGGAATGAGGGTGCAAGCGGGAATATCTTCAAGGTTGTCAGGGTGAGGCGGAGAGTAAGGGCACGATTAGCAAGCATGCAAAGAGACTGGTACAGCACAGAAAGAGAGCGTGTGACAGCGCACACAGATTGTGACAGCGCACAGAGAGTGTTTTACAGCACATAGAAAGAGTGTGTGCCAGTGTGCAGAGAATGTGTGGCAGCGTGCGCAGAGGAGAGAGCGTGAGGCAGAGCACAGAGAGTGTGTTACAGTACAGACAGTGATTGTTTAACAGCATACAGCGAGAGAGTGTGTGACAGCGCAACAGAGGCCTTAATCTAGTTGGCTTTCTTCTTCCAGCACGCATACCGAATCGTTAGCTTATACGTTTTTCGTTGTCTGTGTTTTCCTGCCAAAGGAAGACCGTCATGGCACTATTCCATAGTCTGTAGTGGGGTTCATGTAATGGAAGCCATTGCGTTTTTTGTTTAAATACTTTATTTAAATCATCGGCAAACACATCAAGGTTGGTCCAGCAACTAAACCAAACACCAAGAAAGAAAGCAGAAAACGCACACGTACATGCGATATAACATCATACAGGAGTATGAACATAGCACCCAGCTGAGCAGATATAAAACATTAATCGTCAGAGTGTACATGGGGTGGTAATACACAAAAGTTCTGAAAGGGCACATAGAGCGTAGTCCTAGAATGCGATATTTGTCCACAACAAAACTGTGTCACTCCGTGGCAGGCAAATACTCCCAAAAGGGGATCCAAATGTCTTTGGGCCTGCACGATGCAAATACGGTAGCTACATACATTTCTTCCGTGTCAGCAGTGTAAATGAGGGCTCGCAACCATTCCGTATGATTTGAGGAGGTCTTATACTTCCAACAGCGAAGCCAACACCTTTTAGCAACTACACATGCCACATTGAAAAGTCGTCTGACCACCACCGACACCTTACCAATATGCCCCAAGAGATAACTTAACAAGGAATCTCAGGCATCTCACAGAGGGTATCAGCTACTTTCCTCCAAAAACAGGCAATAACCGGGCAGTGCCAGAACACATGCATAGTATAAGTCGGAGAATGGCCACACTTCATACGTTCATCATGCATATTCCCAGCGAATGTAGCGAGTTTCTCAGGTGTATAGTGAAGCTGGTTTAAAAACTTACATTGAATTAGTCTATAATGAACGCACAGAGACACCTCTTTGGTAAGCACACAGCATTTCTGCCATTGGACATCAATACATTGGATGCCAAAGTCCTGTTCCCATTTCTGCTGCATAGTGTTTTTCATGTTTTGAGGGTTGTTAGGAAAGATTTCATATATGTGCAATTTTCTCTCCATTTATGGACCCCCCCAAACTTTTTGCTTTTGTTTGGCTATCCTAACCTGACTTTTTCCAGTGGAGCCCAGCCTTCAGATGAATTCCCCTGGGCTTTTGCTCCCTTGTTATGGAGAAACTGGAACGTCCTTCAGACTGTCAGTACTGGGAAACTATGTTTCCTTTGATCTTTGACTATGTTGCCATTACTTGGTAACTTTTTAACAGTGTACAATGTACCTTCTAATACTGTGCGCTGGGGTGTGTTTTTGTTTTGTGGCCCTAGACACCCTCGAAAGATTTTTCAGTGATTGTACGGTGTGGCAGCACTTAATTTTCATAATGTTTTACTTCTTTTTACTGAGTAAAAGCGTGTTTAATGCGTTTGGCTCAACACTGTGGCCAAGTCGGAAAATGGCTGAGCCACAAAGCCTTTTGTGCTGTCACATGGACATTTTGTCCCTTGCCTTCACCCGGGTCGAGTAACCCGGGTTTTCCTCATTTGGGCATGCAGCCTCCCGTGAAAACCAGTCTCTTTCACGGGCTTCTGTCTGTCACATATGTGTGCCCAGGAAGGGGGCTGGGACTGTCTCGTCCCAATACACGCAACTGGTGCCAGGATGTCTGGAGTGCCTGAATGACTGAGACCACCATGGACCATGATTGGTCCAGGTCTGGGATGCCTGCAAGAGAGCAGATCTTCTATTGAAAGTCCTCGATTTTGGTGCAAAGTTAATCTTGGATAAGAAACGGGGATCTGCGGCCATTCCAGGTCGATCACCTGAGTTCTCACCAAACATGAAGAAACAGACTTGCATAACTGGCAGAGACGTTTTGTACGGTTTTGACTCCCTTCACCCCTCTGCTGTCCTGTCGGACCCCTGCTTTCTACTTCATTCAAGAAGGCCTGCCAAGGCGCTTCGCCACTTTGGAGTACTGGGAACAACTGCTCTCGGTGCCCCCCTGCTTACCCACTGAACGAGCCCCCTCGGAAGTGTTTCTTGGCCATCCAGCGAACTGTCCAGCTCTACCTCAGGGTACCCACAGCACCGCCACCCGAGCCTTGGGACATCGCTTCTTTGTGGTCCTGTGCTTTCTCTTTCTGAATTAAGAGAGTGCGTAACGCTGCCCGCATCCACGTTCCCTGCGTCACTACTTGGTGGCGACGGTCACTATTGTTTCCTTGCTGTTCTGCTCTTCTGTGCCCTGAAGCCTGCTGCACCACAATTTTCTTTATACCTCCTTTGGAAGTTGAGAAAAGGCAACTGTCTCATCACAGACGATCGTTCTCCACCGCAGCTGCTGAGAGCCGAGTGCCGCGAAACTACTAGCAACCTTGACTAAACTGGCAAAGTTTGGTCTGGAAGTTATTCGAAATTGGCTTCTCACCATTTGAACACTGCATTGCCGCGAAGGGCAGGGCCTACTGGAATAGTGGGAACCAATCCTTCATCGCCTCAAGCCCCTTCCTGACTTGCTACAGCCCTTGCAAGAAGACCTGCTTTTTGTTTCACCTGCACGATCGTGCGTTTTTACGCAAACTTTACTGTTGAGCACAAGGCTCCACTCTCCCTAGGGTTGTACTCGAAAGTTAGGGAAGGAACTCTGAAGAATTACCTAATGCCATCTGTGTGTTAACTTAACCCTCTCTTTACAGGTTGTGGTTGTATCTTTTCACTGAATTGCATTAGGAAACGCAATGTATATACATTGTATAGTTGAAGGATTTGTGTGATAACTGTTCTCTCATTGCTAAAGTTACTGTGTGTGCTCATTGTGGGCCTTCGATCACTCTCACCCCTCCTGAGACTTAGGGCCTCATTACGAGTAGGGCGGTACGGGATACCGGGCATTGTTAAGGAGACCGGTGCCGGTAATCCCTTACCGCCCTACTATGAGTTCCCTTAGCGGGTCCCTCCTTCAATGACTGGTTTTACCAGGCGTTATTGACGGGACCCGCTAAGGGATTTCAGAGCTAATAAAGGTACCGCAATTTGCGGTACCGTTATTAGCGCCTTCCCCCTTCCCATTGAGCCCTATGGGGGCTGAAATGGGAATGGGGAATGGCTTTTTCAATGGGGACTTACCGGTCCCGCAAAGGTCGGACTACACCGGTAAGTCCCCATTGAACGAGACTGGTGCCGGTACCGTTATTGGAGGCAGTCATGGCGCATGTAGCGCCATGACTATCTCCAATCTCGGAATGAGGCCCTTAGTCTTGACCGCCTGCCAAGTTACCTAGATTGGTCTGACTTTTCCAGAAGGTTCCCCTGTTTCACTAAACCAAGGGTTTCCACTGTTTCCACTAAACTTCTGCCCACCAGGTCATAGTTTAGAAAAACATCTTAACAAGCGTTCAGTACCAGGCCATATAGTCTAGTCACCCACCGTCTTGACACATCACACGTGACAATAGCATAAATTAACGGATGAGTTTCAGGCTGATGCAGAAACATCAACCACAGCTGTTTTTACAGTGACCCACAATACTGCATTTTGACAATAGAACTGTTACCAAGCTTGGCCATAAAAGTCACAAACAACTCCCCTGAAACAAGGTCCCCCAACACCAATCCAGCACTGTCACCCCAGGATTTCTGTAGGTCATTGTCAAAAGTGGGGGAAAGCCCAGGGAAGTTCCAGAGAGGGGTATTTCTATGATAGAGGATCGTGAGCTCAAGTCTTTGGAATAGCATGGCCCAGGCATTGACAGTCATCCACACTGGGCCAAAAGTACAGGAGTCGCCATTGCCTTTTCTGATGATACAAAAGACCATTGATTATGTAGTGATCTTCTTCTTGGAGCAGTAAGCCCTGACCCATCAATGGAATGGATAGCTTCTATAGCTCTTTATCATGTAGTTGAATGTGGTGTAACTTGGAAAACTGTGTGTCCATAAAGTTGCCTGTGGCTCCACAGCGTATTAAAGCTCTGGTTTCTATGAGTGCAGATTCTGCTGTTTTAAGGGTGATTCCTAAACAGATGTGACCAACGACTGAAATAGATGGCAGAAGGTGTCATTAATTTGGTGGTTGTTCGGGTCTGTCAGTCCACCACTTTTCACTGAGGACCCAGGGGTTGAACCGGTCTCTTAGGACAATCTCTAAAGGATGATCTGCCAACCCACAGTAGAAACAAAGATTATTAACACAGAAATGCTCTCTTTCCTAAATGGTCCTTGTATAACCCCTAACTGCATGGGTTCCGAGGGTAGGGTAGACTTGATGGAGTGCCATCTACTAAATGGTGAGAGATGGATTTTCAGAGTTTGGGTTTTCTTTTCCTCTGTCGTAGATTTGATAAATCTACAAGGTTAAGTCATCAAATCACTGTGGGAGTGGGTATATCTTGGGCCACTTCTTCCTTAAGACCCCTGTAGTATATGTTTACCAGAACATCTTCAGCCAATGCTGTTTCTGCTACTAAATATTTGAATTGGGCAATGTAAGTTATTAAATCTTGATTCCCCTGCCTAATGCCCAATAGTCTGTTCTTTAGGGACCTTTCACCAGGTTCTATACTCAAACATTTGGTGGATAACCCTGAGAAATCCATCACAGTCTTTTAAGATAGGATCATTATTGTTGGTCCAGTGCTAGGCCCCTGTAAGAGCATGCCCTTCCAGATTCATCAGTATGAAAGCTACCTTGTTTTTTCTGGTATTATACAATTGTGGTTGGTTCTTAAAGTGCAACAGGCATTGTGTCATGAATTTAGGAAAGTTCCCTGGATTGCTGACATATTTTGTTGGCATAGTAGATGACGGTATTGAGCCCTCACTCCAAGCTCTCAGTGGTTGGATTCTCTCCCCTAAAGTCTTCTATTCCCTTGTCCCGCCCAGTAAGTGAACTGAAAAGTGGCGGGTTTAATCTTACCGGATTGTGAATTAACACAATCACCAAAATCCACTCTGTCTATAGACCCAAATGCCTGAGGACCTGTCCTCTCTGCGTGCATGGCCACCAGGGTGTTATGCGGTTCCCCCACTTTATGGGCCAGGGCAATGTTATCGAATCTGTAAGCAGATAGATCAGCCTGTAGGGATTTCAGTGAGGAAGCTATGTCTATAATGGCTTGTTCCATGCTCTCCTGTATAAGTTCCTTGGAATCTGCAAGTACTTGCCAAGATCAAAGTGCCTGGTGTGCAGGTAGTTTGCGGTATGAGAATGGGTAGACTCCCCAGGAACACCCCAAAACCTTGTCTGATAAGGGAGAACAGTACGAGCCCCATAGGTTGTCCCTCGTCTGTTAGACGTTGTCAAGGAAGATGTTTTGTCATATGGTGGGTTTCTCAATGGATCTGTGAGATTGCTAGGACTCCCCAGGTGTGGGTAGAATCTGCAAGGAAGCAGGGAAGGGATTATGGGAGTACACCCCCAAGGAACATAGCTTACTAGGCTGTAGGAGACCGGAGCCAGTCTGGTAAGAGGAAACTGGGAGTCTCTGAAGTCCAATAACATGGGGTGTACTTGGAAGTGTACACTAGAATAAATATCTGTCTTACTTGAGATAGAATGTCCACCTAACTATGAAGACCTGGTCCTCCTAAATGTCCCTATCTCAGAAATACCTGGAGTCTTGAAGTGTAGATTCGTGGTTAGCCTAGCCAGAGTTAGCAGTTGCAAAGAGCAAGCTCTCCACATTGCTTCGCATTACATGTGGTGCAAACTGTTTGTAGAATCTATTTATTTCCGATTTGTTGTCTTGAGCATTCTGCCTGACTTCTGACAGGTCAGGCGCCATTTAGCATAGAGATGCCAGCCTCGTGGCGGCACACAATGGATTTTCCCTTGCTTCGGGAGGGTTGGTGTCTTCTCTGGTGCAAGGGAAGTGGGGCTATAGAGTTTGGGGGCCGGAGGAACCTTTTTCCTAAAAGGCTCCTCCTGGCCCCTCATAAGAGCTTAAGAAGGCTGTTGAACCTAGCATCCACCAAGACCGGCAGGTAATCGATTAAGGCTTGGACTTGCATGCTTAAAAGCCTGAGTTGAAAGGCCTCTGAGATGTCTGCTCAAGTGGGGTTGACAACTTCGACTGCCAAGTTAGCTTTGAAGCAAAATGCTTCAATGACATCCTCCTTGAAGTAGTTGAAGTATGCAAGCCTTCCTCTGTGGACACTGATTTTCTTTCTAAGCACCCTACACCAGAGAGCTTAGTAGTACTGGCAGCTACTACAACATCCGAAGTCGCAGCATGTCCGTCCATCCCCACAGATAGGGACGATAAACGTTATGACGCTCTTGCAAAAAGTGTCTTTTTGACTGGGAGCGCGCCATTAAAAGCCATTATGTGCTTTGGAAAAATATACTTACACATTTTGGAATGTGATTGGTCAAGCTGCAGAGAATATTCCAGAAGGGGAAATGAGATAGGGATGTGATAACTTGATTAATGACAGAAAGGAGGCTTCTTGTCAATCTTTAAAATCAGGATTGGATGGTTCAGACTGTGTTGGAAGACGCATGGGGTGTGGTGCTGTGATCAGACGATTTGCATGGCTGGGTTTTCCCCCGATGTTCAATGAAGACTCCTAGATATGCCCTTTGATGGGTCTAATTTATTTGGGCCCAAGGTAGATGACAGCCTGGAAAAACTCCAGGTTTTAAAGGCTGCAGCAAAATCTTTGGGGGCAGCCATTCACTGACCACAACAGCATATGCCTTCACAATACGTGAGATGGTTGTCCTTTCGATACCAGTCTTCCTTCAGTCAAAGGAGAAGAGGTCAGACAATACAAAAAGTCAATATAAAAACAAGGACATAGGAGAATTGCATATGCTCCAAGAGGTTGTGGAAGAAGGAGTGCACAGACAGCAACCCCTCCTTGTCCTCTGATAAAGCCATGGCCCCAAATCATCTTTGAGCACTTAGCTCACATCTCAAGCACAGAAAGTACCTGAGGTTTGCCATTCGCAGTTCTCACTATCATTTTCAAGCTATGCTTTTTGGGCTCACCTGTGTCCCAAGGGTCTTCAACAAGTTGATGGCAGCGGTGGCAGCTGGTCTAAGGAGGGGAGGGATTCACATCATTCCCTACCTAGTCGCCTGGCTGATCAGAGCTCATTCTCCCGAACAGGCTCAGGAACAACTCAACAGCACCTGCCAGTCCCCCCACAAATTGGGCTACTCCCTCAACTTCAAGAAGTCCCTGTGATACCTTCTCAAATGTTTCAATTTATTGGAGTGGTCCTGGACTCTTCCTCTGGGAAGACTTCATCTCCCGAGTTGAGGGCTCAACATATCTTGCTTCAAAACTTGTACTCTGGCGATACAGCTGTGGTCAGATGGGGCACAGATAGCACCTAGAGTATCATTTACATCGAAAATGGGGTTTGCTAGGGGTGTGTACTGGCCTCCAAGGTATTTTTTATCTTCATCAATGGTGTAATGGAGGAGCTATTGGGGGACGAAACTGATCCCCCTACACTAGCTGGCGAAAAGTTCACAGTTCTTCTGTTTGCCAATGAAGTGGTGCTGCAATCACTCACAGCATACGGTGCTCGCAACCAACTAAAGATATTTGTAGGTTTTTGTAAGAAGAACGGCTTGGCCTGAATATGTCCAAAACCAAATCTATGATTTTCTACCCGAATGTAAGGAAGAAATTGCGAGGACTCGCTTTGTTGGTGGACGAAGGTTCTGTCAAGCAGGTTAATAACTGTGGTTATCTAAGGGTCAGACTGATGGCATCCTTTGGTTGGGGCATGCATTTGGGTAAAGTGAGAGCAACTCTGGATAGGCACAGTGGAGTTCTTGCTATGCATGCTTCTGAAATGGGTGATGGTGTGGTCTGTGTCTCGCTTGAGGCCTAGAAAAGCCCATGTGAGACAGACTGCAATTTATGGGGTAGAGCTGTGGGAACATGACGAAGCAGGTGCCCTAGCAGTGGTAGAGAATAAATACCTAAAAAGTATCTTGGGTTTCCCATCCTTGGTGCCTAGTGTACAATTGTTGCTAGAAACTGGTATGCAAGGCATTGAGCGCATTTGTCAATTTCGTCCACTTTACTATTGGGTCAGGTTACGGTCAAACGATTCTCCCATCAAATATAGAGAAGCTGTGATGGATGTGATTAGCCAGAAAGGGGGGTTGTCTCTGGCATGGATATCACACGTAAAGGATTTGCTGGGCACCATAAGCCTTGGTACATTCTGCACTGACCCAAGTGCTATATCCAGAGCTTCGAAGGCTACAATTAATGCTGCAGCACTTAGTAACGTTGAAGATACCATTGTATTGAAGGCTGCAGGTTCAGCTGCTTTGTAAAGATACTGCAGTATAAAGACAAATGTGGGATATGGGGAGTATTTCGATCATGATAACCCTAAATACGAGCGCTCCTTGTATATCAAGGTGCGCCTAGGGACTCTACCAATAGCACGTATAAGACACAAATGGGACAAATATGCACCTGCAGCATGCCCCCTGTGTGTGTCATTTCAAATGAGGACATGGCTCATTTCTTATTTCTCTGCATAGCCACCTTACCATTAAGCAAGCGATTTTAAAAGCCACTGTTTCTGATCCGGGGTTGCATGAAGTATATGCCACGTGTAAATATTTAGTGTGGGCATGGAGATTAAGATAAAAGGGGGCCCTGACGAGCTGTGAATGATATTTGAATCGTATCTTATAAAGATTAAATTTTATATTTGTATGCGTCTTATGTTTTTAGATTTATATGTTCTCATTCAATATTTGATGCTATGATTAGCTTTTGTATTGTAATTTCTATGTCTTGAATCTCCTTGATTAGTCCTATGATGTATTGTGTGCTTTTATGACCATTCTGTCAAAACTAAAGAAAGAAATCACATATCTTTTAGTTGGTAATGAGATTTCAAAACACTCAATATCTACTGGCATTTTTGAGGTTGTTGAGTCTCATGCCGGTCCAGCATTTTCCTGTTGCGGGAGGCCCAGGAAAATACACCTAATTACATGGTTCCTCCAGTGGGCCCTCAGATCCAAATGGTTACAGTTCTTTTTGCATACATTAGTTGGAAGGGACTGTTTTATTTGGCATTTTCATTGTGCTGCCATTTTGTGAGCTTTTAAATACCTGGAGCTGCCTTGCTATTTTGAAAGCACAAGTTTTCCCACTATTGCCTGCTTATTTGAGTTTTCTTGGCCCTTCCAAGATGGCTGCCATGGTTTTCCTTGTTTTGTAGGCAGGCTGTGCTGAACCACCTCTCCCTGTGCAGCACTCCCATTGGTTGCTGAGTGTTTTCTTGCATCCATCCAGTGACCGGCAGGCTTTAGCTGGCCCTCTCAGCAAAGGTCCACTTCTAAGACCCCGCTTCCGGAACGCTAACTGGGGTCCTTCCTGCACCTTAATCACAATGATGCTGCCCCATTACGCCTCTAAGAAATCCGGACTGCCTTGACTTTGCCTCCTCCAGAACTATGGGTTAGTTCCCTCCTTATGGACTTACTCCTACCACCTTTGACTATCACTGTTCTTTCTGCTTGTTACTCCCATGTTGTCATCCTGATGTGCAGTGCTTCCTAAAACCCTTTGCTAACATCTGAATCCAAGATTGAAAAGTCAAATCTTGCTGTTTTTGCTTTGTGCTAAAAAGTCAAATCATGGTGTTTTTGCTTTGTGCTAAAAAGCCAAATCTTGCTGTGTTTGCTTTGTGCTAATAAGTCAAATCTTGCTGCCCATTGCAAAATTCTCTGTATTTTGCTTGTATACTGGTGCTTCTCTGTAACTTGCCAGCCCAGTGACCTCACCACTCTCTTTTGTCCCACACCCACCTGCCTTAGTCCCCCCCCCCCAGTTTCTCCATCCTCTCTGCACTTCCACCCCCATGGCGCTTTCTGTTTCTCCTTTCTTTTCCAACTGCTCCTCCATTGACTATCCTTCCCTTTTCACTAAGTCTGGTAGGAAGAAGTTCAAAAAGGATATCTTGGCGTCTAACCCTGGTGTACCTATAGCCGACACCTACTCCAATGCTTCCTCCAGAAAGACCCTCACCGACATCCTCTTTGTCGTTCCTTCGCCAGATCTATGGACTCCTCATATGATCTCTGTGCTCTGTCCTATCTCCTACTCTCCCATTAATGGTGGCACTCACTGGGGAGTTCTCATGGCTTCCTTTGACTCCTCTAAAGTCATCATTAATGTCTACCTAAATGGCATTGTCGTGGTTCAAGGCCCTCAGGCCAATCTCCTCATCTTTGATATGTGCTTCCCTCACCTCATCAATTTGCTCTCATCTCCTGCTGTCCCCTGTTCTCCCCCCTTGGCTATCTTGGCCTCTCTCTCCTCCTCCTCTGCACCTCCTAGGGCTCTTTCTCCTCCGCATGGCATACCTCTGATCTGTACCCCTCCCCGGAATGTCTTTAAGGCTAGCAACCTTCTTCATATTGCCACTCTCAACTCTCGCTCTGCTGTCAAACAGTCATCTGACATCTGCCACCTCCTTGAAGAACTAGACCTTGTTGTCCTTGGTCTTACTGAGACATGGTTCACGGCTAGCTCTGTCACAAGCTTTGACACTCTCCTCCCTGATGACTACAAGACCCTCTCTGCACCCAGATGTCCCAGTCCGGTGGGGGGGTAGCCCCGATCTTTGCTGAGTGGATTCCTGCCTCTATCATTCCCACTCAGACCTACTCCTCTTTTGAATGCCTTGTCTGTAGGCTTTCTCTCTCACCTACCAATTCTCTTACTGTGGCTACCATCTGCCGACCTCCTGGTCAAATCACCTAAATTCTCTCTGAGTGGGATGACCTCTCCTCCTCCCTCCTAGCCTCTACCACTCAACTCCTCCTCCTCGGTGACCTCAGTATACATTTAGACTCTCCTTGTTCCTCCTCTGTACTCTTCCGTGACCTCTGCGATGCCCTGTCCCTGTCCATCCCCCCTCTGGCTGACTCACTCTGCAGGGCACCCACTCGATGTTTTGATCTCCTCTGACCTCCCCCTCTGCATCCCTCTCACCACTCGTCTCTCATGGAGCGATCATTCCCTCCTCTTTTCTCATCACTCCCTCTCTTCCCCTCAAGCCAAGCCTACCCCAACACTGCCACCTACCGTCGCGGACATCCGGCCCATGAAGCGTGTGTCAGTTGAGGCTTTTGCTGCCACTTTCTCTGCACCCTCTCCACCTCTGGCTG